>NC_134383.1:664794-993441 GCF_035582795.1 Mycteria americana
AGTACCTTTTGTAGCAGAGGTCTTTCAAACGCAAAATACGTCTGTATAACGTATTAAAGCGAAACAGAGGACAGATGCAGAAAGCGACACCCCTTGATATTTAGAGGAAAGGCTTTCTGATCGGCAAAGCCACGCTTTCCTGCTATTCACAACCCGCAACCACGTATTTTGGTTTCCCTACTTCTCTTTAAAAGAAAAAAAAAAAAAATCCGAAGAATCAGCGGGGTGAGCTGGTACTGCAAGAAGCGACTACTCAGCTCAGGAGTCTCCAAAGAGAAAGGAAAGCTGGATTCAATTGCCAACACAAGAAAACTCAATCAAGAAGCCGGACAGGCCAAGCGCGAAGGCTCAAATACTACTGCACCGCTGCCCGCAGGAACGGGGAAGGAAACCCGAAAGGGATCACGGGGAGATCTGCACACCACGTCGATGACAACCGGTGCGGGGAATCAGCGGGGCACCACTTCGCGTGGCAGCAGGTTTCCGTTCCACCTTTATCGGCACGCTCTCAGCACGCGTCCTGCTCGGATGCTCGTAGGTGTTGGACTTAAAGAGAGGATTTTATCTTGCCCTTGTAGGGGGGTGGATTTGAGGTAATGAGTCCGGACTTCTGTAGAGAGCCCTTCAGTCTCTCAGGCTGGGTAAAGCACAAAGGTGTTGTCAACCAAGCTCACATCTACGTGCAGACTTAAACTAACAGCACGTCACATGCAATCAGAGTCAGTGACTTCAATGTGCAAATACCGGGAGCGACCAGACTTCAGGGAGTAGGAGAAACCCATCTTGTATGAATATTCAACTGAACACAGAGAAAACGCTCTATAAACAAGAGAGCTAGACGTGACGGTGAATTGAAAAATCTTTACAGCCCAAAGCGCAGATGATCCTACTCGTACCTAAAACAGGGCAGAAAGCTACGTAAACCACCGCAGAAATAAATTCAGCGCACAGCTTTGGGGCTCCTCAAGGTCACCTGCAGTTACAGAACGACTCCACAACCCTGTACTCGAGCCTGGCAGGTAGGCAGAGGACAAAATGGAGTTCAGCCCTGCTGTGTTAGAGAATAATCTCTCTGCCCACATACTCCTTTGTTCCTGAGCTAGCGTTTAAAGCAGCTCGCTCTGCCTCCCCCCCCCCCCCCCCCCCAAACTGGCAAGAGAGAACAAATACCCAGCATTACATAAATCATTTCAGCTGTCTGAAAAAAGCAAGCGACAGAGGATACATCTACCGGTTAGCTCCTTGTTTCCTTTGAACCATCTGATGGTGGTGGCTGGTCTGCTGGCCATGGCAGTGCAGTTCAGCTCGATCTCTTCTCCCTCAACGGCGACTTCTTTCTGGATATCAATTACCAAATTGCGTGGCGGGACTACAATGAAAACAACAACACAACACACACTTGATGAAAAAACCACGTTCTGATCGCTGACACAAGACAAAACCTTCAGGAAACCCCGTAAATCTACCAGAGGAACCTAGCCACCAGCAGTTCTTTGATCTTTCAATTGATCAAATCCTTTGACAGGCGGTTTCACAGTAATCGGAGTCAGCACTTCCGCTCCCCGCCTAATAATCACCGTAGTTTCGTAAATTATTACTTATCAAACTTGGAACTTTCTGTTCTCTCTCCCAGGCAAGCACCATTCCGGGGAAGAGCTTTAGCCTTCTGCGCTCTGCGGCCGCGTACGTTGCTATTTAAAAGTACAGCTTGACTCCGTGCACATTTCTTGACTTCTTCTGACAAGGAGAGGAAACACAAAAGCTGACATTTGGAAGTGCATTACTTACTGTGCCTCGAACCTCGCAAGGCAATTTTTCTCTCCTGCTGTTCAGCTTCAAGCCTCAGCCGTAAGGAGTGGAGGCAGGCCAGCAAACATCAAGCTCATTTCAGACGCTCAAAAAGCCACCGAGCACAAGCCCGGAGTGGAACGCCGTCCCCTTTGAGACAGCGCCCTGTCCCCCATCAAACCCCCACCAACCAAATACGAAAGCACCCCAGAGGGGAGCGCGCCAGCTCTCGTCCAGCGACAGGCACCCGCATCACACGGCAATTCCCGGAGGATGGTAATTTGCCGTTCTCCCCAGACACGTGCCGCCTTATAAAACGCAAAGCCAGAAGCCTATACTCAATGAAAAATAATCCAGTAAGATTCAGAAACAGGCTGGAACTTCAGGGGGATAACCGCCGCTGCAGCACGACCCAGAGGCGCGACGAACGGGCTTAAGAATTACGAGGCAGAAGCAAGGAATCGCTTCCCCAGGAAGGCGCCGGTAGCTGGAAAGGCCAGAGCCGGGGAAAATGAACATCCAGAGTTTGCGCAGCACAGAGCTGCACTTTCTGAAAAAACCCAGAACTTCCAAAGGAAACTCAACTTTGCTCTGATCGATATGATTAAGCAACTGCGTAGTTCAAATGTGACTAACATGTTTTTGAGCTAATGAAGAACAAATATGTATAAATACCATCCAGATGATCAAATGGACTAATTAGTCACTTGTGGCTTTTCTCTCCAAAGAACAGAACGGGCTACATATTTGAGATTTTCACATGTTCCAATTAAGCATGAATAAATCTACATATCGTGTCACAGAAGACGTTAAAGTACACGGGAGAGCGGGGGGAAGCACGCCGCTAAAGCAGGGAAAAGCAAGCGCGAAGCTCTCTCCGAACCCCGGCTACCAAGCAGGGTGCCTCCACGCTTCGCTCCGCAGCGAGCGCCGTCAGCAGCAGGTCAGCAGAACCCTCGGCGCCGGAACTCAAGCTGTATCGACGGCCGAGCGACGACCACGAGACCCTGGGGGGAACGCGGTCCTAGGAGGACCAGCCACACGCCGGCACCGAGAACCACTCCCCGCCCCGGCTCCCGTCTTCTCCGAGTTAGGGAGTCCATAACACGGAAGAGAGGAAAGCCCTGTGATCCTTGGCGTTGCGGTACCCCATCTCTCCGTACAAACGCTAGCCAAGATAAACGCTCCCCCCCTTAGTCTTCTGATAAGCATCCATCTTCGCCGCCTGCTCTGCGAACTACGGTTTGGCCCGAGTACGCGGCGAAGGCCAAGAGAAACACCCGCTGCTTTATGGATGTCGGGGAAAGGCAGGCACGCGCCGGCCACGCCGCAAATCCTCCTCAAAAAGGACTGAAGCACGAGGCAAGAAAACAGACTTCCCCTTGAATTCTGAAGCACGATTCATGTTTTAAAAAAAACCTCCCCAAACCTGCATTTTGTCTCCCACTTGAAAGACAGGCAGTGCTGGCTTACAGGTGAATGAAGTAAGGACTATTATTTCAAACACCTTCTAAGCATTTTAGCAGCGAAATGAAATCCAACAAACTATTTTGGCATGTGTATGATTAGAGAGGAGAGCTGGAAGAGAGCTTCCGATTCCTACGAATACCGGGAAGCGCACGAAAACTTTGAAGACGTTGACAAACGTAATAGCTACAGTAGAACTGCTTATAAACGTTACTTAAACAACGTATAAAAGCCTAAGAACCAAATCGCATTAAATAAAAGGAGGAAGGTTTAAACTAGTCAGCGACTGAGAGCTTACGTTAAGTCCCCCTCTGTGATTCAGGTTCTCCTATTAATAGGCTCTTAAAAGCCGCTGCCCATCCGTAGACCCGGCTCCGATAGCGCGGGCTGCTATTATCGGCAACCGCGTCGGTCTCGCGGCTGCGCCTGCGCGGCGGCCCTGCGGAGCCCGAGGGAGCGAAGGGCCGGCAAGAGCTCGGCAGGGCTGTGCGCGAGCGTATTTCGGTGCGGGGGACGGAGCCGAGTTAACTTCGGCTCTGCCAACGGCCATTCCCAAGCAAATGAGCAAGCTGGCGATGCCAGATGAGAGATCTTACCTTCTTTTACACGTGAAACAAATTTTTTGCCAAAATTAATAGGAAGCTATCGCTTTCCATTAGTCGAACTCAAGATTTCGCTGCATATATAAGTCAGCTGACAAACATGCAAAAACTTACGCATCTTCACAACGGCAGGAGGCTCACCAGCGATGCCGTTAGTAATATCTGCCCTTAAGGAATATCATCGATGGGCAAAGACGCTGTCATTCCTCATTAAAATGTAATCTCTCAAATCCCCAAGTTTTGGAAGAAAAGATGCAGTATGGGATCAGAGTAGTCTCATTATTGAAAACACAAAATTCATAAACTGAACAGTTCTACCACGCTACGAAGCATTCATGTGAATTTATTTTCCCTCTGCATCAGATAATTATTGCAAGACATTTTCTACGGCTTTTACTTTCCGGCTGACTTCTTTCTCACTTCACCGAAGGAGAGGCAACCGCTGCAACTTATCTTCCCTTCTTCCCAAGAAACGTGCCTTCTCCCGCCCTAAAGAAAACAGATCGGAGGCGGAGGAGGGCCAGTCTTGCACAGCTCGCGCCGTTCTGCCAAGCCTCGGGCTGGACAGACATTCCTTCCAGGACGTTAGCAGGTCCAGACTGGCCCGAAAAGCCAAACGATGCACTCGGATACTCTGACAGAGCAGTGACAGCCCGAACAACTAATCCCTGCGGGCTGCCTGCAAACGAAGGCTGGTATTAAACCCCGCTTCATAAAGGGCAGGGAAGCCTCGCAGCCTTTCCAAGTGACCTGCCCAAGGAAAAGAGAGGCTTGGAAGCGGAGAACACCTCATGCTTACACCTCTGCTTATTCTTTGAAGCCAAAAACCGCCTGCGAACAAAAAGGGGCAGACCCGAGAATCACACTAAATACGATGTAACCTACAAAGAGAGGCTCAGGACGCAACCAGGGACGCCTTGCAAGACAGGAAGGCGACGCAAGGGCTACGGCATGCCACCGGACAACCCGCTTGGTATTTGCTGGCCGCCCTTGAACCCTTGTGTCTGCAGGTTCAAGTCCTAAGCTGCGTTGAGCTATTGAAGGGCCGAGCTGGTCTCCAGCGGGAGAGCACTCGGCGTTGAACTCCTTGCCGCGTTTTATCCCCGGAGAGCCGCGGCGCGCTCCGGGTGGCTGGAGCTCTCCGAGCGCCGCGCGGAGCCCCATCCCGCTGACCCTGTGCGCCGAGGGACTACAAAGTTCACCGCGAGCACCTCTTCGGTCCTTACCGAGCACCGTAATCGTGGTGTAAATCTCCTGGGGGGGATCAGTGTAGAGCTGGCAGAAGTACCTTCCCTCGTCAGAAATGGAGACGTTGGTCAAGGACACCCGGAGCTCGCTGTTGGAGAAGTTCACCAGCTGGAACCTGCTGTCCTTCAGCGCTGCGGAGCAAGCACACCCTCAGTGACTGCGAGGAGAGGTGCAGCGTCCCCTCTCACCGCACAACAAAGTCAAAGGGCTACAAAACCGGCAGGAGCATCTAGACGAGCATCCCCCGGGGTCCCGACTGCAGCTTCCACCCTGCTGCTCGCCTTTACGTCTGGACCTACAAAACCTTTCTGTTCTCACATCGTCACAAAGAATCAAGACAGGCAAATCACCGGGGACTGTATGGAGTCTTTGGACACCGTTTTATTATCAGATGGCTTAGGGACACGTAGGTAAACTGCTTATTGTGAAAATCCACTTCTACATGCACCCATTTCTGACTGTATGCAGTCAGTGGACTCGGGACAGCATGAAAGATAAAAGAATTGGGAAAAGCATAGTTTAAAACGCGTTTCCTGACCGGTAGCGGCTGTCCAAATGCTTTTAGGAGTTTGGAAACTGAGCATTTTGCATCTTAACCAGCCAAACACAAGGGCCTCGAATACCGGCGCAGGCGGAGCGAGCCAGCCCCCGCACGCGCCCATCGTTAGATCGTACCACGCCTCGGAAGAGAGCGCGGTTTGCCGTGCTTTTCCACAACGCTGGGCACGACGTACCGCCGCGTCCCGTCCCCGTGGTGACGTTAACGCAGCCAATTTAAAGCGTTTCATCGCAGCTACCGCGCGCTGTGGCGTTGTCACCACAGGAAACAAAGCCAGACTCATTCACTGGACACGGCAGTGACGGGAGATTTTGTTTTGGTTATACAGCAGCACAGATTGTCTTGAAATTTGCAGTCTTCGAACCAAACAGATTACCTCTGAGAACACTGCACTGTCTCGGCGTTGCCCTATTCAATTTGTTTGTGTCAGCTAAATATTTGGCACTCAATTGCAATTCACCCTGAATTACTGCAATCAATTCCTATTGCAAAGTAAGACGGTCTGACTTTTAAAGGGGACGATCAAGGTTTCAATTAAGGAGAAAGATTATGATTGCCTGTCTCATCTACCCTCTAAAGAATTGACTAGACTTTAAGTGCCTAGCATGACATTAAAAGAAGAGATCTCCGCAAATGCTTTCTCCCGAGCGCAAGCGAGGCGCAGGAGAAGTTGTTATCAAACAAGGAAAGATAAAACTTACGTCTGAAATCTCTGAAATAAATCGTTTGTCTGTTGGGATTGAGGAGCTGGATCACCGAGTCGTCGCTGTTCTTGACCCGGCAGCTGATGGTGGCGACGTCTCCCTCCACCACCGTCACATCTTCGGTCACCAAATTCTGCCCGTCACCTTAAAGACAGAGCGAAGACGAAACAGCGAAGTCAGAAACGACGTCAGCAAGTTTCAGTTGGAAACGAAAAGCTCCGCACTGCCACGCGCTCAGCGAAACGCGCCCAGCGGCACAACCGAACGCTGCCAAAACCACCCTGGGTTCTTAACCGAGCAGCCCACCTGAGGAAGAGCTCGCGTTTTCGGCAGGGGGAACCGCGGGCAGGCAACGGAGGAGGATCAGCCGGCGAGTCCTTCCCCCGGCTCCTCCAGCCAGCTGGGCTTATACGGAAGCGGGACCCTCGCCCTTTTGCCCCCCGCCCTCCCCAGTAACTAAGCAGACTTACCTTGCGCAGCCACGTTTGGCTTTCGCTGGGACTGATATTCGTTTCGCCGCACGGACGCAATTACCCGCACGACAAACTCAGAACGGCAACGCCAAGCAGCACAAATACGCACCTTCCCCCCCAACCCTACCGGCCACCGCTACGTTACAGAGGGGCGACTGGAAGGGAGCTCTGCGATGGGCGTAGAGGAAAAAGGACCCGTCTGTGGCTAGCTGCCTGTAAAACGACCACCGTACGGCCTCTTCATGGAGCGTGCTTTTTATTGCGAAGAAGCCATTTTACCCGGCACATTTGCTGCTGTATCTGAAAGCGGGACCGAAGGCAGAGGACGAGGGAAAGATCTCCCCGGCCGCCACCCGCCCCTCCGCGCTTTAACGCTCGCGCCGGCCCCAGGGGAGCAAGTCCCACGCCACGCGCACGGAGACGGCAGAAACGCGCTTCCTCTCTCAACAGATGAATTTTGTTAAATTACCTTGACAGAACAATTCGCTGTAAGAAGCATTTATCCTTTGACTTGAGCAGGTAGACTTTAGGGAACCGGTTTTCACTCACTCTGCGTAATCAGTAGGCACTATTAATGTCCAGAGGCAGGAAAAGAAGAATTCGATGCAATTATGCTGTGGGAGCCTTGTAATCACTTACAGGTCATCACCTCGAAAACTCTCCTCCTAACGAATCGAATCATTACATCACACGCACGCCCAGAAATCGGCTTCACGTGTTAAAGAATGCAGAGGACGGGAATCTGAAAAAAGCGCTTTGCGTTTCAATTTTTCCCTAATACCAGGAATCCCGTCAAGATGAGAAAGCGAGCCGGAGGAGCGCGGAGCCAAGGCAGGACCGGGGACCGCCACCGAGGGACTGCAGCCAGGGGAACGCCAACCGCAGTCCCTTTCGGGAGCGACTTAGGTCTGCTTGCGAACCACACAGGCGTTCCGGACGAGGCGGCGAAGCAAAGCGGGAGAAATTGTGAAACTTGGATTGCCAACTTGCCAAGGGAAGCGAGGGTGCGCGGGCACCCGGCCAGGGGCTGATCAGCAGCTGCCTTTGCACAGAGACCGGCAGGGAGACGGTCCAGCTCCCAGGTTAGCCGTGAAAAAGGCAAAAATGCACGATTTTGATAAAGTTTGCAAACAGTAAATCTGGGGGTGTTATTTATACTCTCGTTTTCTCTCGCCTTGCACGGTCTCCATCTTTCTTTCTTTCTTTTTGACTTACTTTTATTACTTGACGTGCCTTGGAAATAAATGTTTGACAAAAAGTTTGCATCGTTTGGAAAGAGAGAGACTGATAAATCGTCAGACACCTTTCCACGCCTGATGGCACCGACTTGAAGTCTCGGCACATTTTTCTGCCCTCTTGGTATAAATTTTGCTTCTCCAGATCGATGAACTTTGAACAGGAACACGGAAAGCTGTTATCAAACAGAATAACAGCTGCGCCAGACGCGAGTCCCCCAGGCCCGTCGCAGGAGGCACCAAGAGCCCGTCACGGACGTTTTCCTGGCTCCCGCTCCGCTCTCTGCAAGCTGATGCTGCTCCAATCCCTCAGCACTGAAGACGAGCGTCCAGCCACCCCGCCACGCTACCAGTACCCTTAACGTAGCGTTCTTGAACGTTTCTAACCGCCGTAATACGCGAGTTTATCAAGTACGATAACCTACCGATCAAAGGTGGGGGATGCAGCCGTGTTACTTATCAAAATAAACTCAGCGTCGGTGTGGTGTAAGACTTCATACGCAGGCCAGGGCGTTTAAAGCTGATTAAAGACAACTGCGGGCAGGACAACCCATTAACGTACGTCGCTGCGCCCATTCCTGCGTACCGGACCTAGCGACTTAAGCACTGCCCCGTGTCCCCCGCAGCGCCGGGGCTGCAGGCACGCGTTTCCCCTTGTGCGCTGGGGGACAGGTCCCCAAAGCCATCGCCCACGTCCCGACGGCGCAGACCCCGACGGCTGTCAACGGAAGAGCCACCTCGCCTCGCTGAAGAGCCACCACGGCCGGGTCACAGCGGCGCAGACCCGCTCCTTGACGGCCGCAGTCAGGCTCCAGCGGAAACGACGTTCCAGTATCTCAAGAGCGGCGCAAGCAAAAATAGGAAACGTTACTAACTGCTTCTGGGGAATAATTTTGTCAAACCCATTCAAAACAGGGTTCTTGCACAAGGATCAGCTCGATACGTTCTCATAAACGCGATATTCACTACAAATCATTAACAAAGCTATTAAGATTCGATTTCCATCTAAGCAGTTATTGCTAGCATATTTTTTTACATTTACTTTAAAAGACTCAATCCTATTTTCAATTCATTAAACTGTTCCTTGCGTTTACTGAATTTTACATCAGCTTAGAAACCTATTTGAATTAATAAGAATTACAGTAGAAGTAATTTAGAAATAAATTATTTGAAGTTCAAGCCACTGAAGCTTTTCGCTCCGGGATGCTGCTACGTCAAGCCCGCTGACTGATGGCTTTCCAAGTCCAGCGTCCCGGTCCAGGCTGGCGTCAGGATCCCTCTCACGACGGCGTTTCGTCTCCCCGCGGGCCCCGGCAGGGTGCACGCAAGGACACGCCGGACCCGTGGCCCGACGCAGCCCGCATCTCCAGCCTCACGGACTTCGCGTGTTTATTCTGAATCAAAGGGCGTCTAATCCGGCCGTTGTCTGCAAAGCTCCCCTTGCTCTGCTGACCTAAATTTGCTTGCTTAACTGAAAGCACCAGACCGTACAAGCTGACGCTTCGGGGTATCTGCATTCATATCTGCTCCCGCTTACCAAGACAAGGAAGTTATTCCCGTGAACAGCATCAATTACAAAACTCTAAATTAAATAAAAATGCAACGTGAAGTGAGAACTCTCTAGACCCATCTTCGCGTCAACGTTTCAGGAAGTTTCTTGGTAAATATTTACTGGCAGCACGTAAGCATTCTGAGGAGCATTAAAGTAGACACATTTACAGCATTACAATACGTCGTAACAGAAAAGGAAAGATTGGGGCGGGGGGGAATGAAGTTTCGGGACCCAGCGTAGGATCCCAGAAGCCGAGAGAAGCAAAGGAAAGCCACGCTTGAAAACCAGCTTGAACCCACCTGGCAATTAGCAATGCTGGGGGGCAGGGCACGAGCGGGGCCAAGGGGGAAAACCCCCCCAGAATTACACGGGAACGGACCATACAAGCCCCCGCGCGTTGTCCTTGTACTAGTCAAGAGTTTCTTGTCACTAAGTCCAATACAAAGTACGCGCCCTCTCCCCGGTGTTCAACGCGCCTGACGGACAGCCGCCGAGACCCGACTCGGAGTTGCGATCATCTTGGTCTCGAGTTTAAGGCATTGCCTTTGAGGGAGCGGAAAAGGAACGTGGAAGAAGCCAGCCTCCGAGGCGGGCTTCCGGGCGAACTGCCGCACATATGCAACATACGTATACAATATTAATGAGCGAGTATAATAGCTGAAACGGGCATCTGCAGCGCAAGGGGAAGGAGAAGAAAATGCTATGCATGTTTCCTTTATTACCCAAAGCAACTCTGTGGCCTGATTTACTGAATCTCTCTGTGCAACGTAAAAAACGACATCGTATTTTAGGCTTACTGGAAGGGGGGTAAGACGGAGGGACGCAACGCCTGAGGAACGGCTTTGGCTGGAACCTATACAATTAATTTTTGCACTTGTCTTTCTGCCTTAGACCACTGCAGCCTGTGCTTTTAAGACTGCAAAGACAGACACGGGCGAGCAAACTGTGCTTCGAACAAGTTCCTCTTAGCTGGACACGGCCCAGGGACCTTGGCTCATATGCAGCGGTCACATTTAAAATCAATTCTTTCTCCACTTGTAGCACACCAGGGTAGAGCGAAACGTCAGGGAGAAAAGAGGGAAAGATTAAAAAAACGTGCTTGTGAGCACGATTCTTCAGTTTCTAAGCAAACATGAGCCACGGGTACGCCGTCACGAGCAGCGGCACTGCCGATTCAGTGTACAGGATACTGACACAAACGCTTTCCAAGGAAGAGTAATTTTCACCATACCTGAACTATGTAAGCCCATAAACTTAAACAAAATTCCTCTTAATAAATTGAGTCAAATGAAACAACCCAGACAGAGACACAGACTATTTGTTCACGTGCTCGAGGAAAAAAATGACACCGTGATCAATCCACGGAATTAATGTAATTTGAACGTCAAAACTCATCTATCAATTTCAGCTACCTAAAAGGAATGCGGTGGTTAAACAACCGGCCGAAGTCGAGACAAACGTTAAGCAGGTTTTGTAAGCACCCAGCAATCCAGCTCCTCCAGCAGCTTTGCCTCCTCGTCGCTGCCTCTCCTCCCCGCGCAGTTTCCGCGCTCTCTCCATCCATCACGCAGATAGCAGCCTTTAAAGCGACCATCACGAACCGTCCTTTCGGGAAGGCGGCGGGAACCAAAGAGACTTTTTGTCGTGATCAGATAGCGGAACCTTACAGAGCAGGAGGAAGAAGGAAATCAAATGGCCGTTTAATTTCTCCGCGGAGTTGCTTCAAGGAGGGAGAAGAGAACTGACAGCGCTGTGCTGGAAGAAGTTGCTGGAGCTCAGTGCATCTGGCCTCGAAGTCCTGGGAGACCGTTTTAAAAAGCTACAATCGTCACACTTGAACTTTTGAGAAGAACGGACAATCCGCTCTAATTGCGTTGGCGAGAAAAGGCAATTGCTTTTCACAGAGTTAATTTCACAACATCTTTTCACGGGCGAAAGAACGCCGACAATTTTAGATCGGGCTGCCTGCAAAATATACGCACGTATGCATGCGAGCGCACGACGCGGCTGTCATCACGCGCGAGCGCTGCCGCAGCTGAAGGGGTCCTGCACCGGTGATGAAGAGGACCGGGTCCGGCGCGGGAAAGTAATGCTTCAAAAACACACGCCGAAACCCCGCCTGCGTTCCTCAACGCGTGTTTGAAGCATACGGAGACAGGGACGTTGTCATCCACTCGCGTACAAAAGCTTACTGTGAGCACTTCAGGGCGAAGGGAAGGCAGGAGGGAAGGCAGCCTGCTGCGGCTTATACCCGCGCGCAGTCCCTAACGGAAACCCTCTGAGGCCACCGAGGCTGGAGCCACGCGCGGCCCCCTCCGAACAAGCCTTCTTTTAATTTGATCCTCGACCTCACCGCAAAATTTTGTTTTCCACCAAGACTTACAACTAATGCTTTGAAACGGCAACTTTCTCTTCCGGTAAGACCTAAGTACCAGTTTTGTGACCCTGAGTCAAGTACGTCTGAGGTTTTCCTGCATTCAAGCAGCTCTTATTCCCTCTTCAACATCATCTCCGTGGCCAGCAACCGACTCAGCGTGGCCAAAGTGCAACTCCGCTTCCCACGGCAAAAAGCTCTTCAAAAAAAGTAACGGCGGCAAACGAGCAGGATTCTCAAAGAATCTCATTTTCAAGTTTGTCCTGCTGTGCAGGTCTGTCATCTCCACGACACCGCTGTTCAGTTCTGCCCGGTGGAAATCCCCGTTCGCCGAGCACCCAGAGCGATAGCTGCTCTCCAGCAAGGTGCCGCGCTGCGGCCTCGGAACCGCACCGAACAGATCCTGCGGCAACGACACGAAGGGAAGGGGATATCACAGCTCAACTTCTCTCTCTGAAGCTTAGACTACAGCAAATTGATATGGTATGCTCACCTCGTACTAATATTTTTACTTTCAAATGTAACGTGTCTTATTCTTCCTAAACCATCAGTACCGCGGCTCCGTAAAAACACAGGTATCGCCGACGGCTAGTGGAGCGCGCTGCCCGTGAAGGAACTACTCCTTGGCGACGCACCGTGCCTCCTACTTCCAAAGCAGAGAACAGTTCTGCACAAAGGTTTATCGTTTCTCAGGAGAGGGAACGGCAACAGAGGCGGAGGCACCAGATTCGAGCTTCGTACCGTTATCACCGGAGCCAAGACCGACACCGACCTCGCCACGTGGCCCCAGAACCATCGCACCTAGGGCGAGGAGCTTGCTCACGGCTTTGGAGGACCAGTCGTGCAATCCAAGTGGATCCCCGCCAGCGATGCCGTAACCGGCACTGGCTGCCACGAGGCTTCCGCTCTCTACGGCGAATTTCTGCGCGTTTCCCTGATGTTGTCTGCGGGGACAAAACCGCTCCTGCCGCTCGGCATCCGCAGCGCCAGCGATTTCATCTTCTCGTCACACGCTTTAGTCAACCTCTGTAATTGCAGGGACCTATCTCCCCTCTTTCTCAGTACATATTTTAGCAGGCTCACGCACACGTGTGAATGCTTTCAGCACCTTTCAGCAGCGACGCGCCCGGCGAGGCAGCCTCCCCCCGTCCCCAGCTCTCACAAGCTACAGCTCACGCTTCCCTGCCGAATTACTCTCCTCGTTTCAGAGAGAACGCGCGAGATTGTGCTAAAAATTCCTTATTGTGGGGAGCACGTTTACGTTATGAGACATACACTTCAGAAAAATATACTGCAAATTCAAGCAAGTTGCGCACGGCTATTAAATCGGTGGAGAAAAAAAGGCTATAGCCACCTTTATAGCTTTTCTTGCTTAAAGAGGAAGAATAAAAGATGACAATAGCTGCGAACTGACACCAGAGGCTGTATTTACTTTAAACATTTGTGAAATTCTGCATGATGAAAACGGCATTGGGGAATTCTTTCTACTGGTTTGTAACCAAAATGGTACAGGGAGAGAAAACAGATGCGAGATGCTGCTAAAGCTACAGAGCCGGCTACGCGCAGCTAGTCCGAAGGGAAGCAGCTCCTCCGCTCAATCGCGCTCCCCCCAAATTATTCCAATGCTCGGCGTTCCTGAGGCCGGAGGCTGCCGGGCGCCGGGAGGGCCCCGCTTCCGACCGGCCCCCCCGCAGAAGGAGCCCTCCAAATCCAGGCACGTCCCGGCAGGAACGCGAATCGAAGAGAGCGGGCTGGCGGGGGCTCCGCACAAACCGGTTAGCCCAACCGGTTAGACGAGAACAAACCGGTTAGCCCGCACCCCATCTAACGATCGAGGTAAAATATTTCTTTTGATCTTAAGGTTTTCCAGCCTAAAGCATTTCCTGACCTCCCGGTGTCCGTCAACGCCGCTTCACCCCCTCCCCTCGCATTCCTGCCGTTACCGGTAACCGCGTCGGCGCAGATTTATGATCTCTGTCACCTGTGCTGGGATTAGATGTCGTGCTTGTCTTTCTATTACCCGGATACTGATAGATAAAATTCCGCGGCCATACATCGCCTGGCCCTTCAAAGGTTACCGTTGGCGGATGCCGAGGATCAATACGGATCTTATCTGTCACGGACCCGGGGGGGCACGGCAAACGAGGCTCCCGGGAACCAGGCGGGGAAGAATTCGGCACGGCTCGCGGCGTTAGTGCCGGTTTTGCAACAAAGCCTGTTGTTCTGCAATGCTCAGGTTTTTATGCCACATTTCTAACCAAATCTTGTGACAGAAAGCAATTTATAACAATTGCCAGAAATTTAGTCTTTCGGAGTACGGCCATATTTCAAGTTAACGGGTTCAGACCGTTTGAAGGAGGAATCCTACGAGTCACGCTTGCCACAACGGAGCTTCTGATGGCTAAAAGCGCACTTTACGTGTTTTGCTGCCGTGGCTAAGTTGGAAAGCTGCGTGCTACATTCTTCCTGTTTCAGAACTAATTTCTTAACCCATTCGACAATTCTCAAATAAAAGACGTTGCTGCAGCAGCTTTGTACTTTATTTATACATCTATCTGCCTGCGTAGGGATGCTCAAACAGTTTAACTAACTTTCCAGAAGAACAGCTTTCAAGAAACAGGAGAAGCTGATCTCTTGCTTTTATTCTGGAAGCTGACAGTCCGTTGCAAGACAATAAAAGGTCGCTTATTAACAGACTGCCGTGCACTCGTAAGGTCAGAGGTTTATCAGAGCGTCACCCGAAGGACGTACATCTGCGGGAGCACCGCTCCTGCTGCCGTACAGGGGAGACACAGGAGACCTTTTTGTGGCAGGGTTGAGAACGGGAGGCAGGGCGAGGAAGCCACCCCCCGAGCGATGCCGGTGGGCTCTGAAGGGGGCTCTCGGGGACGCTAAATGGAGAAGCGAGGAAGAGCCTGGAGGAGCGAGCAGAAGTGCAGCGAAAGGCAAAGCTGTGCACAGCCTCAGAAGGAACGCAAGGCAGGTACCTTTCGCTCGTGGTCCTCCTCGCACTCAGCCGTCACTGCAAGCCGTCATCCGTCAAGGACACCACCTAAAATCCAACACTTCAGTCTCCCGACCATTGCTCGGAAGCAGCATCAGCAAGGGAGGAGGAGTGCGACAACAGAAGATGGTCCCAGCAGACTGCTGCCTCCATTCGGTGTGTTTAAATAATACTCGGTTAGGATCAACGCTCATTTATTATTAATGTTGCCCTAATACAGAATTCCTCATCTGCATTTTGTCTTCCAGCTACGTCGCTATCAAGGACACGCGCTGCCTACACCTGAGGAAGGAGACCTTGATTAATCCGGGGCTTAAAACGCAGGTGGAACTTCCTCGCTCTGTCGTGACTTGTTCCGTTAGGAGCTGAAGTGTGACGTACAGCAGGTTGCTGCAGGTAAGAGGAGGGAGCGTCGATGAAATATTCGCTGTTCACAGACAACGAGCGCGTTCAGTACGTTCACGTTATCAGAACAACGGTATTTAACAGGACCGGCTGCCTTGCGGGGGGCTGAAGCCGTGGCAGCCTCTGCTGAAACCCTCAGCACGGAAGGAGAGAATTTACGTGTTCGCAGGTTTGTCACCCGCACCGTCACCTCTATTTCTGTACTGTAGAGGCCGGCAGCAGCCACACGCTTCGGATTTAGCATGGCACTGGTCACACTCGGAATTGGCAAGCGTCTCTTTGGAGGAGACTCGCCCATCTGCTCTCTCTCCACCTTTCCCCGCGGCCGTCAAACCTGCGCTACCAAGGGCATAAACCAGGTACCGCGGCCGGAGAGCAGATACGGCGGGGGGCCTTCCCCGCACCCTCCGCACGCGGCCGCCGGCGGGGAGCGCGCGCAGGGATACAGGGCAGCCCGACCCTTCGGCGCCGGACGCTCCTGGCGACGGCCAAGCGTTCTGCGAAGACGCCCTCGCTGTTAAAGTCCGTTTTGGCACCCGCTCAATTCTTCGACGCTACAGCACCCGCTCTCGGCGCAACGCCCACGCCCCCCCCAACGCCAATACGGATTAGTCAGAAGGATGGGATTTTCCAATAACGAGGAAAACTGTTTCAAGTCAGATGATGGGTTTCATTTTACTCTAATGAGCAGATATGTCTTATATCCATAGCTGTAACCCATTTCTCGCAGATCTTTTAACATCCCTTTTTTCTTACTGTCAGTAGCATCTGTCACAATGTGCAGCTTAATAATCTCTTTTAAACCCAAGAAATCTTTATTTCCATAAAGCACCCAAGATGAATTTTGATCAACATCAGCCCCATCTCCTTCCTAAAGAAAGGATCTCCCTTAACTGCCTGCACATCTAAGTTAAAGCCCTTCTGAAATCTTTAGTTCCGCCACCGCAATAGGCAAGAAGTAAATGACAAAATAAATAACAAATGCGCGAACCTGTGGAAAATGTCCTGAAGCACAATGGGGTAATAGATAATAAATTGGAATACAATGTTTTTCTTGGGGTATTCTGGCCAACTCCCATTCTTTGGCCAAGATGGCATGCAGTCAGCTTTAAATTACACCACTTTTCTTGCTGCATTATACACAGAAGTTATTTTGTAAGCCTTTAATAAAACACCCGCAGAACTTTAATCCAAAGTGTGTACTGTTACATAAAACGAGAAGGCAAAATATCCACCAGCTCAAACAGCCGGGAGCTTGTACACCTAAGCTACCCCTCCGCGTAGAAGCCCGTCAAACGCCGAACGCACAAGGATGAGCTCTCCGCCACGGATTAAGCTGAGTTTATATTTTGCCCTTTGAAGTTAATTCCCAGTTTGCAGTCGCGGCAGAAAAGCCGATCTCGATTCCCACTGAAATACCAGCTTTCCGAGTCGCTTTGCTCACACGCGCGCTCTGCCCGCCCTTCGTCGTCTCGGACGAGAGCGCAGGCGCTAACGTCACCATCCTGGTCGGGGACATCCGGGACGCCCGAGGACGCGCACCGCGCCGCTGCTCTCGGCCAGATCCCAGGGCGCAAACCCACCCTCCCCGCGCAGCTCGGGGGGACCGGCCCCTCCAAGAACCTTTTCCCCACCGCGTCCAAACCCGGAGTGAAAGAGGTCCTTGCACGAGCCGTCGGCGTGCTTTGCTTTATGGCTGAAATGGGGAGATGCCCCCGCTGCACAGCGACCAAACCTTTCAGGGCTCAGCGCAACGCTAAAGATTAAGACGCAACCTGCCTCCTGCTTTGCCAGCCTCTACAATTCAGGCATTTAGTATTTTCCAGGCCTTTTTCCCCCATCATAAGGCCAAAAATGCTGCTACTATGTTTTACAGTAAGAGCTGGGTTTCTAATGGAAGCTGTTGATTGCAGTTGCTGGAGGCTTCACCGAAATGACAAATATAACTAGGCTCAATAAAATACAATTAAAACCGCCACCACAAGATGGAAACGGCTTTAGTGCAAAAAGCAAAACGGAATTATAAAATGCTCTGTCTTCCCAAATACGCAGCCTAATTCGGGAAACCTAAACTACTCCCTGATGCGCCTGCCCAAGGAGCGCCGGGAGGTTAATGCGATGGAGCAAAGGAAGAGCGTTACCAGCGGCACGGGACGCCGGGGCTAACCGAAGCGGCAGCCCCGCTGCTGCCTGCCCAGGGCCGGGCCTGCCGGCAGCTCGCCCGAGCCAAGCAGACCACGGCGGGATGCACCGTGCCGCCTTTGGGAGCCCACGCCGGCCAGCTCGCCGAGCGGTTCGAGGGCAGAGCACGGTCTACGCTTCCGCTCAGTCATTTTTACGACCCCGAGTTTTCCCGCACGTCGGGAATCCGCAGGCCCTCGGGATTTTGCATTTCTGCTGCAGCGCCCGCGCGCACGGGGGCCAACGAAGGGCAGATCCTTGGCCTCAGCAGCGAGATGCTCACGCGGCACCCGTTCGGTTTCCCCGTTCTCGATAGCCGCGTGTTCCCATAAAAGAGCCGAGAAAGTTTCCACTTCACCTCTTTACTGAAGTTACTCTGCTGCCGTTCAGCGCTTCAATATCCACGCAGCAGCCGTACGCGCCCCGTTCGATGAGGAGGGGGCCCTGTGTTTAGGGGTCTCTTCCCTTTCCTTTCCTTCTTCTTTTAAGCCCCCCTGCTTCAGGTTTTTTCAGAGGTTAGAGACGAGGTCTTTTGTCAAAGGGAAAATGACAGACGCCATCGGCGAGGGTTACGCAGCCCCCAAAAACAGGGGAAAAAAATCTCAGCAGCAGCATTATGATCAACGTGAGAACTCCTTCCAATTTATACTTCCAAGAAAGGATAAAAAGGTAGGTTATAACAAAAGCCTTTAGTCTAGATTCCCGATCAGACACAATGATGAATGCTAGCCTAAAGGGCAACATATTTATAAGTTTTAAGTCTCCTGCAACACCAACTGTCCTGATTCATCCCTGCGATAAAGGCAGTTCTGAGAGCTATTTTACCATATTTACTATTTTACAGAAGAGGAAGAAAAAATGTGGAATCAGCCCTCAATCTGCCACCCATCGGATTTATAAATGTTAGTAAAAGACCAATACTAGTGTCTTCACACATTAATCTACTCGCTGCAGATTCCGCACGTCCCCCCCTTCAGCCTCCGCCCGGTAGTTCTTCCAGGCTCGGGGAAACAGAACGCATGTTTGTATTTTTTTTTCCCCTTCATCTATGGGATTTGCTTTGTCTAAACCCATGAAAAGCAGAGAAAGGGCAGATGCTCCCGAACCCGTTACTGCCTGCCGCCAGTGCTCTGCCAGCCGAGTGGAAGGCACAAAGCTCTGATCCCGTGTTTATTTTTAAAGATGCGGCTTGCTTGATGCACACTCATTCTTCACGCCTTGTTTTCAACAGAGAATCCGTGTCTGTTTGCTGGCTACCGGGACAAAGTTGGAAGGGAGGGAAAAGACGCGGTATACGGCATGCACAAATAAAGCCATGATTTTATAAGCTGTGGTAGCCCACCCCCCCTTACCGCCTCTAGAGTTACGGCAACGAGACCCTAAAAGAAACACAGGCATAGCGAGAAAGACATCGTTTCTGGACGCGGTCCTCATCCCACCTCGCTCAAACTAGCGGGCGCGCGTTGCGCCCGGGCCCCTCTGACGCTCGATCCGGCCCGCGGCAGGCGCGCCGGGCATCGCCGCTGCCCGTGCCGCCCCACGGGACCCGGGGCGTCGCCGCTGCCCGCGGCTCGGCAGCACCCACCGCGGCAGGAGGCAGGCGAGGAGAGACAGGCGCAGCCCTGCCGCTCGCCCAGCCTTCCACCCCCAGCTCCAGCCGCGGGAGCCCAGCACCTCTGAATGCAAAGGGCTCCTCGCTTATCGGGTGCTCCGTGAATTTTCTCGCACGTTTCTTAAAGTTGCGGTTGCCTTTTAAAAATGGATCGCATTTAGTTTTTAATTAAGTCTTCATCTTTGCGCAAAAACCCATAGGCCTTGAGGTTTAGATTGTCATTTTAAACAAAAGTAAAATGGTAAATGCCTTTTACATGCAACACCATTAGATATAATTAAGCAACGGGTAAAGCATACATCGTGCTATAAATGTCATTTAGTTTTACAGTTAAACTCATCAACATTTATCAAAACACTGCCTCAAGAAAGAACGAGACAGCTACAGATAGCGACTTCAAGTCGCTGCTGTCTTTGAAGCCGCATGCTCCAAGGCAAAACTGCAGCAAGAAAAGCTTTCGCATTTCGTATTTTCACATTTGGACTGAAACATTAATTTTCTGCTGCGTTCCTGTATACGGCAGGACGGGCGAGGTGTCGCTGTCGGGCACTAACGCCAGGGAAGGGACTCCAGGCGCAGCCCCAGACGCAGGGGCCCGCCGAGCAACCGCAGCCAAAACCTTGACAGCGGTCCCAAACGGCGAGGCCACCGGTAGCGCTCCTGCCCGAACAACGCCTGCGTGTCCAGCCCCGCTCCGCAGCCCCGCGGGAGAAGAGGCAGAAATTATCTGCTGGCCTCCGGTGAGCGTCAGCAGGAACCGGCGTGTTTTGCTTTTGCTCGTTAGGATCCTGTTTTGTTCTAGCACCTTCTGCTTTCCCATCCTCTCAAGCTACAATCCTCTCCGGCTGCCAACACAGGGCACGATGGAAAAGCAAAGCCCACAGCCTTTAGGCTGGTGGCAGGGTTGTCGCTGCCTGATGGCAGGATGATGCCACCGCCTCCTCCCTCGGGACAGCGGGACCGTCGCAGCTCCGTGGCGGATCGGGCTGCCCGGCTGGGACGAGGAGCTACGCGACGGAGGCACGCCGACCCCCGCGGGCTTACGTACGCGTGGCGTTCAGGCTGCGGCAGGTAGGAAGGCTAAGATAAAATGACATTTTTGCGTCTGCTTTGTGGTTAAGGGGGCGTTTCAGCTACCCAAAAGGGACGTGGAACTGTAAAGCAAGAAAACCACGAGCAACGTGCATTACCAGATACTGCTGTGCCTGTTCTGCTTTCAAATCTCAACATTTCTTGTTTTCTCCCGAGAAGCATTAAAACATGCAAACTGAGCCCATTAGAAGCAATTTTCAATTTACTGCTCCTCCTTGATATTCACATGGTAAACACCAGCAGGTATCGGCTCCATCAATAAGGATCGCAGGCACCCAGTTGACTGTAAACTATGTCGAGCTCCCTGGCTTTGCAGCTTCAGACAGAAGAAACGGCAAAAGCCCAGATTTGAAACTGATGTTTCATCATTACCCATCATTAAAAAATTACGCTGTTGTACAAAGGCAGAAGTAGCAAGGAGCGAAGGTTGAACGTTCCTGCGAGTATTTATTAATTCTCCCTTTCTGCAGTTGTGTAAAGGAGTGTTTTTAAGGGGGAGAGGCTGTCCTCCCCCGTTTCTCCCCACTGCCCTGATCCGCGTGGCATTCCGGCTCTGCGGCAGAAGCAACCGTCTCTTTGCTCGCACGTCTCCTTCGCGCCCGTGTTGGCAAGGCAACAGGCATCGCAGGGCTTCGGGGAACTCGCTCCCGCCTCTGCGCCCGGAGAGGGGAGCAGGGAAGGACCGCAGCGATCAAGCGGTGCTTTAACTGCCTGGGTTTCGTCTCGCTTTGCCTTTGTACCTTTGCGGAAAGATTTGACGCCGTTCCCGGCATGGGGCTGCCGTGACGCTTACAAGGAGCAAGCCGGCAGCCGGTGACTGTTCAGAGCAGCCATGAGAAACTGTTCAGAGCAGCCACGAGAAACTGTTTGCAGCCCTTTTTGGAAATCACAAACACCAGTATGAAAACCGGGTTTTTGCCAGGACTCGAGCAATTACTACCTCAGCCATTTGGCTCACGCCTTTGCCCATGCTGCCTATCTTTAGACAACCTTATTTCCGACGGGAACGCGTCCTGTGGCTAGCAATGGCCGTGAAGCAAAAGTGACAGTAGAGAGGACCCGAGAACAGCGAGAGCTGCGAGGTGCTCGCCGCCTTTGGGAAAAAACCCCAAATCGGTGAAAGTGTCCGAGAAACTCATTCTTCCCCCAGCTTGTTTTGCCCTTTTGCTCCTCAGGGGAGCTTTCTGCGTCTCGTCCCGCAGCGTCCTCCCGTGCTTGCGGGAGGCCCTGGGCTGGCAGTCCGTGGAAGGGACGTCCTCAAGGGCAGCGCAGGCAGGGAGGACAGCAGGAGGAGACGCTCCCTGGGCTGCTCATTCGCCGCGTTTCGAAGCTCAAAGACCAGGCTTCGGAGATGAAAGGAGTTTGGTCAGCACAGATTTGTACCCGCTGCCAACAACCCTCCTCCTGCCCACCCTGCAGCATGAAAACTACTATAGTAGAGAAACCTCGTGTCTTCCAGCCCGCTAAACTGCCCTTAAAAAGGAGGGGGGTACAGATTTACAGTTACAGCTAGCTGGAAGTACAGCCAGAGATCTCGGAAATGGACACGATATCCTAGCACCAGTCCTCTGGGTCACCTTGTTGTAAAATTGTGTGCAAATACAGAGCGACCACTTCACTAAAAATCTATCTTCTTAACTGCCTGAAACTGAATTTAAAATGCACGTATGCAGCGCTCCTATCTGTTCGCTATTCGGAGTTTCTCCTTTGGCTTTACGATAAAAGAATGCAGGAAATTATAAGCAACCTTCCCCTCAGCCCGGAAAAGGGAATTAATTACTGCGAGCACAAAGTCAGCGTTATTCCAATAAACGAATGCAATCCATTCAAGCACTGAAAAGCAAGGAAAACATCCTAGAGGCTTGATACCTTGCTAGCCATTCATATCGTGTGCCGACGTGGATATTAAGGAACAGCCGTGCCCAGGACTATCACAAAGCCAACATTATCTCTCCCGTTATTAGAATTAAATAAAGCCTCTCCTTCCCTGCATGCAGCACCAGCGTGGCCAGGATTACAAAGCACCCTCAGAAAACCTGCAGCTTCTTGCCGCGCCTGGCTTCACGGTAGGGTTTACTTCTTTTAGCCGGGATTAGATGATCGCAAGGATTAGCGACAAAGTTCCTCGACGCGACAAGACGCAAATACGCGCTCAGTGCCACCTAAAGCGGCCTGGTGCTGTGGATCGGCTCTCAGAAACTCTCTCGAGGAGCCCAGCGTGGGCACAAGAGAGGGCTGCTCAGCCGGAGGGGTTCGCCGGTCTCCGGTCACTCACGTTCCAACACCGGCTTTTCAACCTGGGGTCCTGCTTTCCCCTCCCCGCTGCTCTTCCCCTTCCCCCCTGCAAAATCCCATCTCCTCTCCGGCACCAGCAGCCAGATGAACCCGATGAACCGCTTCTGTGCTGCGCTTTTGCACAACGCCGCGCTCTCGTGCCGCGACTCCCCAAGAGGGAGCAGCCTCTTTGCGCCGCGGCTTTCGGGAACCCCCGGGTCAAACCGCTCGGGTCGGGCAGCACGAAGCTCGCACCGAGCGCTGCTGCGGCGGCGGGGAGCCTGCAGAGGAGCCTGGCCCGGAGAGGACAGGGGCCAGCAGTCAGTCAGGGGAAGCAAGCAGACAGGCGGCACGTAAATGGCCTCCCCTCTTTTTATTCGTAAATACAGAAATTGTTATTTCAGAATCACACCCTCTCGCAGCTTATCTTTGTGCTCCTGTTACCGAAGTAAGCACGGTCACATCGCTCTGCCGACTCGTCGCAGGAGGGACAGGAGACCTTTCACAGCTGTTGCCAACAGCCGCTGAAAATCTACTAGACCTTTGCTTAGCGCTCCTTGAAAGAACGACTTAAATTCCACACGTTCTTCACCATTCTTTTCTCAACCCCCAACAGCTTGAAGAGGTCCCTTTATTTTGGCCAACGTTTAAGGGGCCGTAAGGCTGACCCCCCTTAGCACATCACGGGTGAAGATTTAAAACGCAAGACTCATTTTTAGAGGACGTACTCTACAAGGAATAACTCAGCAGCACAGTCATGAAAGTTTGCATTTCCAGCAGCTGACTGTTTTATTCAGGAGCTGCATTTGCATCCGAGAGCAAGAGAAATTCCCCCCCTGCTTATCACTTGCATTTAAAAACACTTGATAAGAACCCCTGTAACTTATAGTAAGGTCTGTCAAAATCACCCTTCCTTAAAACCCAGCAACCCCGACCTTGCGATAAGGCTGCTGCCGACGAACCGCGTGACACACCACGTTTCACAGCTACAAACGTTTTGGAGTTACACGTTTTGGAGTACGAACGCTAAGTACAACTCATCCTGGGTATTTTTCTAGCGAGTCACTGCAATTACAGTCTGGCTCAATCTGGCTTTTAAATCTGTTTATAAACTTTAAAAGGACTTTTGCTGAAATGCCGCTTGGGTGGCTTCTGGACTGAAGGTGCTCTTGGTTTGGTTTGGCTTTTTTCTAAACCTGCCAGGGCTGCATATTACTGAAAGCTTTTCAGCAGTGCAGGTTAGCTGTTAGCTGGAGGAGCTTCACCAGTCTGCAGGTATCATAAATCATTTAATCCTTGCAAGGCGCTCGCAGGGTTCTGCCTCCAAAGTTACCTTACGTTAATAACTCGCCCGGACTCGAGCAACATCATCCTCCTCTCGGCAACGCCGAGCAAGCACAACCGTGCAAGCACAACCCCTCTCGGCAGCTCGCCTCCTTGGGCTGCTGCTTGACGTTCGTTACCGTGGAACAGCGATCCCGTGAATGGAATTTATTAAGCTCAGCTGATGAGATAAAACACTCGGGTTTTGTGGAAGAACACTCGGACACAGACGCCATGTGCTTAACACCGAAAACGAGCTAGGTTACTTTAGCCAGGAAAGTTTCGGTTTCCTCCTGCGTGCGTTTAATTTGGGAGCGGCTCGTCTTCCCGCCGCCACCCTGAATACGGAGACCTAAACAGCGCGCCTGGAACCGGATCAGGAGCGTGAGCTTCTCTCCGGCTGGGGATGAGTTATCCTTTGCCTGCTACCCAGAGACAGCCACGAGCAGCCTTTGCCGGCTGATGAATGGCTTTTTAGTTTGGGTTGCGTTACGAGAACAAAACAAACCATCGTGCATCGTAAGGTTTTACGGGTATGCCGTTTCGTATAATTTCCTAAAAAACCGAATTACGTTCTGCTCATTAGCAAACCTTGCTGCACAAAGCGAAGGATTTTGAGAGCGCGCAGCAAGCCGATTACACGGAGGCAGCGCGGGGCACAACGGAGAGTGAGCGAAGTCAAATTCTATTTTAATACACCCAAAGAAACAATAGCGTAATCAAATGGGCGTAGGGAATTAGAAAAGAAGGAAATTCAGCTGCCATACTCTTCGTTTCAATCTGAAATGCAACATAATGAACTAAACTTGTCACTGTTCAACCGTAGGCTGCCAGAAGCCACGCCATACGACCGACTGGCGGGCGGGGGCGGCCGATCCGCGCAAGTTGCCTCCGGCACCGACAGCGACGAGCCCAGCGGGTCCTTCCCTGCCGCCGGCTCGGATGCGAGCGGTGACGACCGGGACATTTGCGAGCACCGCTTTGCAGGATGGGAAACACTGATGCCCCCAAACCTTGTACCAGACATTTTCAATGTGAAATGGCGAGTTTGCATTCATTTACCCCGATTTGCAGCAGCCTGTAGAGCTGCAAGGACGCGCAACGTCATTATGGAAGCGGTACCGCTGCTGTGTTTCAGACTGATCCCCAATATATGCCGTACCTGTCGTCTTACTCAAAATCCCAGCGGGACGAGTCTTTCGTGCTGGCTCAGAGGGTTTTTTTGGTTCGTTTTCTAAAGAAACAACAGCAAAACGTATGCTCGTAGGCAAGTTACTGGCATCAACACAAACATGCCTGTCTCTGAGCAGACCTGCCAATAATTACCTGCAGAAGCCAAAGGGATTTTTATTCAAACTTCACTTCTTGTTTGGTACCTACCAAACTCTAAAGAAAACATTCAGAAGAAGCAAGCTTTCAAATACCTAAGTACAAACCCCAGGGCGTCAATAGGTACGTGCCACAGGGGGGTGGTTGTTTTACAAAAATCTACATTTTCATACGCTTTCTCATCTGGAAACGTCCTGCTATTGCACCAGCCACACGCTTACAGCACCTCTGCACTTCTGCTTGGGATCATTTGCGAATGAGAGTTTGAACCCAGTAACCGCGAGGCCACCCATTTGCAAAGCTCCCGCGTTACTCCAGGCTGCAAGCTTTTGCCAGCCGGTCCCGATTTGATTTGAAACAAGAGGGTTTTGGTGCTTCGGGACTGGGCTCCATCCACGAGCAGCATCCAAGGCACGGCTGCGTTCGCCCCGCGTCCTTGACAGCCGCGTCTCAACGCGTTCCGGCAGGGTGGGGAACTGCTGGTTTGGTGCCCACCATCAAGCCGAGCGGGACCTTTGCCACGAGGCCCAGAGGACGGCCACCAGCCTACGTGACACGGCGCCCATCGCCAGTACTCGTTACCCTGCCTGCCGCCTTCCAAAGACCCGCCGGGGTGGGGGTGTTAGGGAGTAAAAAGCTCGGCCGGAGCAGCTCCTCCGTCTCCTGCCACGTCACGGCTAACGAGGATGGCGCTGAAGGTAGAGAAAGCAAACCTTCTTCCGAAGTACCGCGTGATCGTTTTGCTACGATGAGACCCGCTCAACTGAGAAAACTCGCGGTACTTTTGTGGTCTGAAAAGCGCTCAATCATGCCTCGTCCCCGTTGCCAAAAATCATTAACAGCAAAATCCAAAAGAGCCGCAGCTTCTCAGCCGTTTTCCCTTGCTACCACCGCCCTCCCCCCCGGCTGGAGCTCGGGACACACAACCAGAGCTGGAGGGAACGTTTCAAATGGCGATCCCAATTAACAAGCCCACATCTATTCACGTTAAAAGGTTTCGCAGCTTTCATTGAAAGTGTTGCTTTTGTCTTCCCGCCGTCCCTTCCCAAAGTAAGGGCTCATTACTGATGTAGACCAGTTTTGTAATTGGTTGGGAATGCGGTTCTCGGCACAATGCTCCGGAGAGGCTGCTTTATGAGGTCTCCTAATACGACTGAAGAATGCCATGAAAACCCCAAACCCAGATGTCCGCCTCGAGCCCAGGAAACTTGGCTGCCCCAATGAGATTTCCATTGCGCTGACACGGTACTGCCGCAGCTCTGCCAAAGCATTGTACTTATGTAAGGGCGGCATTCACGAATGAATACTGTACAACAAAGAGCGTAATCACGGCTGCTTTCCGCCAGCTCTCCTTGCAGGAAACAAGCAGCTTGGCTTTCGGCAATAGCCTTTTACCAGCAGCGAGCTGCGGCTCTCTGCAGGTGAGGCCGTGCTGTCTCACCACGGAAGGGAGACCATTCTTCTTAAGAAAAGGTATAGATAACGCACACGTTCATGCCTCGTAACGTCACTGCGATATATCCGACCTCAGCGCACCATTTAGCCAAAGACAATGCTCCAAGGCTCTGAGCGTTTTCTCCGACTGCATTTTCACAGTTTTCTGATTTTTGCACACAGCCTTTGCTGTTTCATGATCTGTACAGGAACTAGAACGAAATTCAGCATCTTTACTTAAACAGCGTTGCCCAAGCACAAATCTGAAGGCATCTTCTGTCCACAGAGAAAGAGCAGTCGGAGCATCTTAAAATAGGGCAGGGTCGGTAAGCCTGCTGAAGGGCAGCTGTCTGTCAGGGGTAACACCCAGATGAGCCGAAACTGGGGCAGCATGGCATGGCATGGCATGGCATGGCATGCCTCCTCTGTCGCTGGGGTCACAGCCACTGAAGCTAAGGGGCAGCCCATCGGCTGTTTGCCATGGGAGACCAACACGTACTACAGAGAGGAAAATCACATTACGGGCAAGCACTTCGGCATCACGAGGTAGGGGCTGGAGATCCACACGGCAGCAAGGACAAAAGGGTCATGGATGTGTCAGAAACCACGGAAGCGCCTGAGAACAGTCACGTAGGAATTAGGGCTTCCCCCCAAAAAAGGCGGCGGGATCAACAGCCCAGCTGAAGAGCATCTACACCAAGGCACGCAGCGTGGGCAACCAACAGGAGGAGCTGGAAGCCATTGTG
The DNA here is from genome assembly GCF_035582795.1 of Mycteria americana. Classification (NCBI taxonomy): domain Eukaryota; kingdom Metazoa; phylum Chordata; class Aves; order Ciconiiformes; family Ciconiidae; genus Mycteria; species Mycteria americana. The sequence continues at coordinate 692,197 of NC_134383.1, forward strand.
CAGCAGGAAAGCTGTGACAGAGTCGCCATCACGGAAACGTGGCGGGATGACTCGCGCAGCTGGAGTGCCGCAATGGATGGCTATCAGCTCTTCCGAAGGGAGAGGCAAGGAAGGAGAGGCGGTGGGGTAGCCCCGTACATTAGGGAGCGATTCGATTGCCCAGAGCTTAATGATGGTGACGACAGGGTTGAGTGTCTATGGGTAAGAATCGGGGGGAAGGCCAGCGAGGCAGATGTCATGGTGGGAGACCACCCAAGGAGGATGCAGAGGCAGATGAGATATCCTATAAGCAGCTGGGAGAAGTCTCGCAATCGCTAGCCCCTGTTCTCGTGGGGGACTTCAACGTACCAGGTGTCTGCCGGAACACAACACAGCGGAGAGGAATCGGTCCAGGAGGTTCCTGAGGGCGTGGAGGAAGAGACCTTCCTGACACAGCCGGTGGGTGGGCCAGCTAGGGAAGGCGCCCGCTGGACCTCTTGTTTGTGAACAGAGCAGGACTGGTGGGCGACGTGACGGCTGGAGGCCGTCTTGGGTACGGCCATCACAAAACGATAGAGCTTTTGATTCTTGGAGGAGTACGGAGGGGGTCAGCAGAACTGCCACCTTGGACTTCCAGAGGGCAGGCCTTGGCCTGTGTAGGAGACTGCCGACAGAGCCCCTTGGCAAAGGGGCGGTCCCGAGGGGCAAAGGAGCCCAGCACGGCTGGACGTCCTTCAATATTAAGGAAACGTTAAAGGCGCAGGAGCAGGCCGTCCCCACGTGCCGAAAGACGAGCCGGCGGGGAGGACCACCGGCCTGGCTGCACAGAGGGTTTGGCTGGAACGCAGGGGAAAAAGGGAGAGTTTATGACCTCTGGCAGAAGGGGCAGGGAACTCGGGAGGGCTACAAGGGTGTCGTGAGGGTACGCAGGGAGAGAATTAGACGGGCCAAAGCCCAGCTAGAACTTGATTTGGCTGCTGCCATAACAGACAATACAAAATGTTTCTACGCATACATTAGCAACAAAAGGAGGGCTAAGGAGAATCTCCATCGCTTATGGGACGTAGGGGGAAACATAGTGACAAAGGCTGAGGTACTTAATGCCTTCCTTGCCTCAGGCTTTAGTAGTCAGACCAGTTGTTCTCGGGGTACCCAGCCCCTGAGCTGGAAGACGGGGACAGGGAGCAGAATGCAGCCCCCATAATCCAAGGGGAGATGGTTAGGGACCTGCTACACCACTTAGGCACACACAGGTCTATGGGGCCGGATGGGATCCACCCAAGGGTGCTGAGGGAGCTGGCAGAAGTGCTCACCAAGCCCCTTCCCATCCTTTATCAGCAGTCCTGGCTCACCGGGGAGGTCCCAGGGGACCGGAGGTCAGCAAACGTGACACCCGTCTACAGGAAGGGCTGAAGGAGGATCTGGGGAGCTACGGGCCTGTCAGCCTGACCTCGGTGCCGGGGAAGGTTATGGAGCAGATCATCTTGAGTGCCATCACATGGCACGTACAGGACAAGCAGGTGATCAGGCCCAGCCAGCATGGGTTGAGGAAAGGCAGGTCCTGCTTGACCAACCTGATCTCCTTCTATGACAAGGTGACCTGCTTAGTGGACGAGGGGAAGGCTGTGGGTGTTGTCTACCCGGACTTCAGTAAAGCCTTTGACAGCGTTTCCCACAGCATTCTCCTGGAGAAACTGGCTGCTCACGCCTTGGACGGGTGTACTCTTCGCTGGGTAAAGAACTGGCTGGAGGGCCAGGCCCAAAGAGTGGTGGTGAATGGAGTTAAATCCAGTTGGTGGCCGGTCACCAGTGGTGTTCCCCAGGGCCCTGTGTTGGGGCCAGTCCTGTTTAATGTCTTTATCAATGATCTGGACAAGGGGATCGAGTGCACCCTCAGTCAGTTTGCAGACAACACCAAGTTGTGTGGGAGTGTTGATCTGCTGAGGGCAGGAAGGCTCTGCAGAGGGACCTGGACAGGCTGGATCCATGGGCTGAGGCCAATTGTACGAGGTTCAACAAGGCTCAGTGCTGGGTCCTGCACTTGGGCCACAGCAACCCCATGCAACGCTACAGGCTTGGGGCAGAGTGGCTGGAAAGCTGCCTGGTGGAAAAGGACCTGGGGGTGTTGGTCAACAGCCGGCTGAACATGAGCCAGCAGCGTGCCCAGGTGGCCAAGAAGGCCAACAGCATCCTGGCTTGTGTCAGAAATAGTGTGGCCAGCAGGACTAGGGCAGTGATCGTGCCCCTGTACTGGGCACTGGTGAGGCCGCACCTCGAACGCTGTGTTCAGTGCTGGGCCCCTCACTCCCAGAGAGACATGGAGGGGCTGGAGCGTGTCCAGAGAAGGGCAACGGAGCTGGGGAAGGGTCTGGAGCACAAGGCTGATGGGCAGCGGCTGAGGGACCTGGGGTTGTTCAGCCTGGAGAAAAGGAGGCTGAGGGGAGACCTCATCGCTCTCTACAACTGCCTGAAAGGAGGGGGTAGAGAGGTGGGGTCGGTCTCTTCTCCCAGGTAACAAGTGATAGGACAAGAGGAAATGGCCTCAAGTTGCGCCAGGGGAGGTTTAGACTGGATATTGGGAAATTTTACTTCACCGAAAGGGTTATCAAGCACTGGGACAGGCTGCCCAGGGAAGTGGTTGAGTCCCCATCCCTGGAGGTATTTAAAAGCCGTGTAGATGAGGTGCTTAGGGACCTGGTATGGTGGTGGGCTGGGCAGTGCTGGGTTAACGGTTGGACGTGATGATCTTAAAGGTCTTTTCCAGACTAAACGATTCTATGATTCTCTGATCATGGAGATAAGTAATGGCAAACTTTGCAAAATAGAGAAACAGGTCAGAAAACAGTCTCGGGACTGCGGCAAGAGAGTTACTCCTGCATCAAGATCCCCCCCCAGCAACGGTCAGCAAAACAATACGGTGGAATTATCCACGTTAATTGCTCTCACGTGGTTTAGAGCACAGTTTGGATAGAAGCCACATCCTCCGCTTTCTGCCTGAACTGGAAGATAAGGGATGGCCAAGGGCAATGAGAGGAGCCATCCCCAGAAAAGCACCTATTTCTCTGCAACAAATTTTCACCCTGTAAGAAACGCGCTCCTGTCTGACCGCCCAGGACAGCGACAGATCAACTGGATGATACAACCGGCAGAACACACAGCATAGGAGAGTCTTGCTGCAGGAATTTAAATACCGAGGGTGTCTACAGTTGCATCGCTTCAGTGCCAAAAGCACTCTAGGAACATAAAATAAACACAGTGAAAGCCTCTTGGTGAGACTGCCAAGCTGGAGAAGCCAGCCCTCCATTTAATTGAGCGCCGCGCAGCACCAGGGAGCTTCCTCTGCACATCTGCAGGATGCATCAGCACACCTGAAGAAAACGGAACTGCTGTCCACCACAAATACAAGGATTTTTCTGAGTTCAGCACATCTGCTGCCGCCGTTATTTTTGCCACTCGCGCTACTCGCTTCCTGAAATCCCCTGCTCCCGGGAGTCCCGCTGCCCCCAGAGCTGCGAGCGGGCAGCCCGGGTGGCACGGCCGAGCAGGAAAAACAACGTGCGGCCATGGATTTGGCAAAAAAACCCCCCGAACAGTAGCGCTGCGAGGCTTAGGACGCTGAGAGAGCGTACAGATGCCCACAGCAACGAGTGAAGCAGTCGGTCAGCTAGCACGAACCAACACAAACGCGGAAAACGTGCCGATGCGTCACAGCCGCGGCACGCCACCTGCGACGTGCACGGGCTCTCCGATCCACCCCGCGCCGGCCTCAAGTGGCACAGGAGGTAAGAGAGCATCTCCTGGCTCCGGGTGCAAAGCCCACCTCCCTGAGCTTTCTCTACTGTCCCACCAGGCAGGAGCACTTCGAGCCCGGCAACGAAATGAAAAAAGGATAAAGTAGAATTGCCAGAAAAAAAGAAGGTACGGGAAGTCCTTAGGCTGAGCCTCTAGACCGCAGGAAATGTGCCTTTTTACTCGTTTGAAACAAATCTGATTTTTCCTTATTTGCCAGCTAAGACCCCATCGTTGCATCCCTTCTTTCCCAGAGGGGGGTTACGGAAAGGAGCGTTTTCTGGAAGCAGTACCCACAGCGTTTGAAAGATAGTCTTTCTATGAGGAAGAAATTTTGGATTGGGTTGCTAAAAGCATCAGCCTGCTTAGCAATCTAAGAGCAGCATCTTTAAAGGTCACAAGTGGAAAAAAAAAAAAAAATCAGAGACTCATTCTAATTCCTCGCAAACAGGAGCTCGTTTTTCACAAATCCACCCTGCAGTGCTCAGTAACATGACCTTTCACTTACAAAGAGAACAGCGGATTTCTGTCTCTCATGTATTAACCTCCCTTCTTTTCCATAAATTAAACAGAGTCTTGATACCGTCATAACACGCTTTTCCAGCAGTCCCCCTAAAGTTTCCACAAGCTGTTTCGTTTCTGGAATTGCTGAGGGTCTTGAGCCCACGCAACCACGGGCAAACGGAAAAAAGCAAAACTTCCGTGAAAATGCAGAAGCACAAAGTTAGTGGGCAAAGGACCTGACCATCACCCGCCTGGGGTTCAGTACAGCGTGGGCAAACAGGAAGGAGCTTTAGCATAAACGGGCGCTTCTCCGTGTCTAACCACGGAAGTCCTGGACGCCGATCCCATCATCGTTTCACGTTTGTTAAGACGTTAGCAGGATGATATGGGCTTCTCGAACGGGAATTTTTAAAGGTACCTGGTATATATGAAGACAATACAAAGCAAGGAAACTTGACAATGAGGACAAGACCTGTCCTCTCAAAACCTTTCTCTTTCTCAACATCTACAAAAAACACAAATCAAAACCGGAATCACGTTGGCAAATACGTGGAAGCGGAGCCGAGGACAATTTGGAGGACGGAGCTATTTGTGGAGTCCTCAGGGGAGATCGTAGCATGCCTTCTTCCAATCCTAGCCCGTTTTAACTACTCCAGACTGCAAAACCCAAAGCAGAGGCACTCCAAAAAGCCAGAGACACTTTTGGGGTGGGGGAGCTAACCTGTTCCCATCCAAGGAGGCAAAGGAACAGAGTTACCGCCTCCTACGGTATAGTACACCCACAAACAGGCTTACCGTGATTTGCCTGGAAAGCCACGTATTTAACATAATCGTTACGTTTTGGCAGCTAAAAAGTTGGCAGTATGAATATAGGTTGATCTTATACTTCTGTACTTACTCATAATGATCTTTATTGGTTGCGTGATCTTTGCCTACTTGTTTGCACTGCTTCATCTCTTTTACAGGAGCAGAGCATACGACATTTACCACTGCTGCTTTGCAATTATCTCTTATTTTAGCTTAAGGTATCTGAAATGTCAGCATGGGATTCCACCCACACCCATTGCTGCCCAACTTCATTTCGGCCAGAAACGCTCACGCATCTCCACCTTGCCTTGCGATTTCTCCTGCGTGCCCGATTAGCCAGAGAAGGAGCTCACGCTGTCCTGGAACCCGTCCTTCGGCGCGGAGGCGATCAAAGGTGCGTTCCTGAGGGACGAGATAACCTTCACCATCCCCCGGCAAACTTTTTATTCCAGGTGAGCGCGTACCAGGCCGGACAGCGGTAGAGTAACCCGAAGCAAAGCTTCGGCTGTTCATCTCGTGGGCTTGTAAGGGAGACCGAAGTGAAGAATAACTGTCACACTATCCGGTATGCTCTCACAGGTCTGTTCTGAACATTATGCCTGCTTTTCCCCTCTCTGACATGTACTGTCATCACGCGACTAATACCAGTATGATTTGCCAACTTCTAAGGCGTTGCAGGAGCAGTACGCAGGGCTGCTGACTTCCGCTGACTGCCACAAGCGTGGCAACGGGATTTGACTATTAGCCACGGGGTCAATTGGCTTCTTGTGAGCCGAGTCGGATCCTTCCTACCACGTAAACCTCCAGAAGGAGCCCCTCTCAGCTTACGTTTTATAAGGTAAACCTTTCGCAAAGTTACGGGAACTTGAGACTTCCTCGAGCCAGCTGACTGTGTCTCAGCTGAAAACAGAAGTGCTGCAGGAACGAAAATAAAAAGTTCCCGAGGATTCCCACGGAGACAGTTACAATACATGCATGTGCTTCTCCAGGTCTCCTGCTCTGTGGTTGACCTCCCTTGGGCGTCCACCTTCCACTCAAGGGTCTGCGGTAGCTTTGAGCAGCACGGAGGAACGGCAAGGCGGCACAGGCAGACACACCTACAACCAGGGGTATCTGTTTGAGGCAATTAAAAGGCAGACAGACAGACAGACATTCAGTTCCACGACAGGGAACAAGATGCCACGAAAGGATCGCTTTGATCCCTTTACGGGCTGATGTAACGGAGCCCTACGCATCCGTGATTGCTTCCGTCTGCTTCCGTCTCCGACAAATGTTTAATACAAGAAAAACAGGGTAACAGATACAAAACCGCCAGAGAAAGCCATCGCGCAAAACAGCGCTGACCGGCAGGTCGCGTCTCTCCCCGTTCTGCCAACAAGCAGACTCTCTAACGATATCCCGTGTTCCTCCTCTTGCCCAAAACGGGAAACTAGTAGCAGCCTTCCCTCGATTACCCTCGCAGAGGAGGGCGCGCGAGTGGGCTCTGCTATCAGGACCAACACTATTTGAGTGTTTATGAGTGACGAGATTAAAGCTCACGGCAGCGCGTAGGGGGGCTGTGGGAGGGGAAAAGCTAGCATTTGCATCAAGTTTTGCGAGCTCGAGAGAGAGATCTGGCAGATGACTACGTTCTCTCCACCCCCAGCCTTTCGGAGGCGAGTCGAAGATGAGTCAAAGGCTTCGGTCAGAGGTGAGCATCTCGCGTAATGACCACGCGCGGCTGAGACGGACCGGCAACATCATCCTTCCTGAGTCAGAGAGACCTCATCTCGAGAGCTAATTCCGTTCCGTATGTTCATGAATTATTGATCTCTGCCGCTGTATTAATAATAGGCAGGCAAAGCAGATCACAAGCAATCCACGCTTCGCAAAAAGGAGACAGCAACATCGGAAAACTCAGCATGAGAAAAAGTCTCATTTTACAAATCTCAGTTTAGTTGTGTATTTCCAGCGACTCCCTTCATCCATGTCTTTATCACCGATATTCTGTATCGGCTCCGTGCTTGTAATTCTAACTTTGTCTGGAAAATATTTCTGAGAACAGTCTTTGTTCGCCACCCACCACTGCAAGGCTGTTGCCAGCTCCCATAGCGGTATCGCAGACAGCATGTGCCAGATGAAGAGAATGGCACGTACCTGTCAGTCCGTGTAAGAGCAGCTATTTCTGGCTCGGATTTACATGCACAGCCTCCTGCACGTTGCTTGAAATCTCCATTTCATAGAGGAATCTGATGTTACCTGGATGCTGGCAGGTCAGGCTGTATCAGCATGCTGACAGCACCGGGGTGTCTGCGGCTTGTGTTGGAAAGGGCTAACTACAACGCTCAGCTCACGGCTCATTTCTTCATAGATTTAATTAACTCGAAAGGCTTTCGTCTTCGCGCTTGCAAAAAAGTATTTTCCATCTTAAACTGGGGATAATCAGGGCGGTAGAGCTAAATCTCCAATCAATTTAGAGATACCGCAACGCTTAAGGAGATCTGATGAGAAACTAAATAAAAGCGCTCTTTGTGTTCAGACCCGTTACGTTCAGACGTTTCGATTCTCTTCGGAGCTCCAGCACAACAGTCTGTCCTGGGGAAGCCTTTTGGACCAGACTTTTTGGTGTACCTTCCCGAACCGTGGCCTCGAACGACTAAACTCTGCACAGAGAAACGCAACCGCTCACCCGTGCCTGTTCAAAGAAGCTCTAAGGATGAACGTCTGCTGCAAACCGCGCTCAGCTTATGCCAAGATTCAGCCTTCTCCGGTTACTAAAAATAAAAATCAAAACCAGTAAGGATTTTGAAAATGGCAAAGGCCAACAGCGAGCCAAGAAAGACGCTGTACGTACACACATCCCTCCTGCATCGCATGCTAACGCAGCGCTGCTTCCACTCGACATCCAGGGCGCTCGCCCTCGCCCACCCCCGCTTCAGGCACGTTCCTGTATAATTCAGCATCGCATCCCGGCCCCTCTGCGCGCCGATACGCTGCTCCCCAGGTGGGACTGCGTGACACGGCCGTACCGTGCGGACGCGGGCACGAGGCGGCCCTGGAAGCCCCCGCAAAGACTGAAACCGGCCGTTGTGATGGAGGCGATGCCGAGCGCCGGGGCACGCTCAACACCACCTTCCCCAGAAGGATTCTCTTTGCAGATGGAAGCAGACTCCTGTCTTGAATTGGTAGCGTTTAAGCAAAAGGCAGAAGAAAATTTTCGCATTTAAACACATGCGAAGTGTCCAGAAGGAATCTAACCTGGCAAAAAAAAAACCCAAAACACTTTAAAGTTACTTCTGCGTAGAAGCAGTCAAAAGTGCTTTCCGATAGAAAAACACCATTTCAGATTAGCTACTTCAAGTGGACAGTAGACGCAATCATAACAGCTTTATTTTTATCCCGGCTAAATTAGGTTATAAACAGGGACACTAACATCTCAACTGCTCTAAGGAGAAAAGTACCAGGTTTGTATCAAGGGAAAATTTCTGAAAATAAGTTATTGTGGGAAGCTGTGCTGGACTTGGAATAGAAACACAAGCATTCGTGATAGTTCTTGCCCCTGCCTGAACGTATTTTTCCACGCAGAAAAAATGGCTGACTTGGTTTCTATTTGACCATTTTTTCTACAGGATATATTCGCTGAAGGGAGCTGCTTAGCAAGAGGCCCCACTCACCCACTCAGCACCTGCGGCGGCCTGGGTCTCCACAGGACGCAACCGAGACGCCTTCAGGACGCCAGCGGGGGAGAACAGCCCAGGGGCAGGTACGGACCAACGCGCACAAGAGAAGCTTGGATCCGGAGACCCTGAACAAGGACAGGGTCCGAGAGCAGACCCTGAACGAGGACAAGACTGAAGGAGCAAGGACAGACCCTGAACTGAAGGACGAGTGCCTGGCCGGAGAGAAGACCATGCAGAGCTCAGGCGCAGGGAATGAGCTCGAGGTTTCTGTTCTTGCCTGCCTGAAGGAGGCTAACAGACCTTTGCAAAGACCAAACTGCCATGCCGAAACCAAGGCTCAGTTGCGGGGTTAGCCACCAGCGCAGCAGAGCGCACAAGCGTGCCGCCTTGCTCGGCCCCTGCCAGCCCGGGCGGGAGTCACATCAGAGGCTCAGCTTTCCCAGGCACTATAATGCTTCAGAAATGAGAACAGATGATGTTCTTTTACATTTAGGTACCACCTGAAGCCTTTCTGACACTCAGGAAAACACTCTTCAGCCCCCAAAACAAATGTTAAAAGCACAGATAGCAACAGCTAACTTGAGCTCCTTCTCGGGTGTCTCACCGCTTTCCATCGCAATCCTCCAGTCAAGGCATCTCAGCCGCAAAGCCCACCCTCACCCTTACTGTAATATCGGCCATCGCACCGTCCACAATGGCCTGATCACAAACTCCTCCTGTTAAAACACCCGGTAACTTAAAACCGTAACGCTGACCTCAATGCAACCTGGATGCCTCACCGATATCTCCGTGCCCGTCGCGTGTAGGCAGGCCGAGCTCCCAAGAGCCGTGCTGCTCTGCATCGATCAGAAAACCTTTCAAAGTAAATTTATGGTGAAACTGCCGGCCGGGGAGGCACGGCTGCGGCAGCCCGGGGAGAGCGGCAGCCCAGGGAGAATGGCAGCCCCTGCTAGGACGTGCAAAGGCACAGGGAAGACCTACGTAGCTATAAGCCGTCTTTGCTTGAAGCAAACCCATTATAGATGGTGGAAATAAAAGCCCCTGCCCTTGCTAACCGGTGACTTACAGCTAAGAACCACCACAACCGGCAAGCCAGAGAGCTGTGAGAAAAGGTGGTGCCGGTTGAGAATCTGAAGAGAGCCGATACAATCGCTTCCATGGGCTTCCCTTGGAGAAACAGCGTAGCAGCAGTTACAGAGCTAGCAGAGTCAGAATTGGAAGGCGTCTCCCATCCGCAGGATGCTGTGCAACCCTTTAACGATGGAAGGAGCGAAGATGCGAATACAGTCTTGAAAAGGCCAAGGTGCCTGCGTTACAAAACTAGGAAAAACTTCTCTCAGAAGAAAGATTCCCACTTTACAGAGCTATCGTAACTTTGCGTCCACCCAAGCTTGTCCCGTGGCTCGCACGTGGCCCTGCAGGGCACGACGTCCGCTCCTGTTTTGAGGATTCCTGCACACGCACGCATCGCGTTCAAAACCCATTCCCAGCTGCGGCGCTTCTCGGTGCGGGACCGGGGACGCCTGGAGCGAGGCAGCCCCAGGACGGCACAGCTGAGCAACGGCGCGCGACGCTCTGCCTTCGAGGTACCGACAGCCACGATCACGTCCCACGGGCAGCGCTGAGCAAACGCCGCAAGGGAGCTCACAGCAACAGCGACTTGGCGCGAGCGCTGCCGCCTCCGCGCCCGGGAGTCGCCCAGTCCCTTCCCTCGCTTTGCTTACAGATGCTCACGTTTTCACCAGACCGCATCAGCATAATGAACAAAATAGATGTTTAAAAAAACACCCCTTCCACCGTACAAGGCAAGAGATGACATTAGCAGTGCTGGGGTCACGCAGGCTATGGGCTAACACAAGCACTGTAAGTAGAACTTCAGGTTGCTTCAACTTCCACTTGGGCAAGTGCCTTCAAAAAGTTTCCAGCCTAGGAAAAGTCATGAATTCTGGTTTTCTTCGCACAGTAGTAATTCTCTGCTCCATTTCCACAAGAGCTACTTCTCTTTAGTAACGGCTATAAACCCTGATCCTTACCAGAATTTGCTGGCTCGCCCGCACCAGCTTCATTTCAGGATGAAAGCCACAAAGGTGAAAGAGTTTCCCAACTGCAATTGTGAGACCGGCCTCAAAAATAGCATCGCGTTAACTCCAGTAGTCAGTGAAAAGCCTTAAAAGGAATTTAGTTTATGTGAACTCTTTGAATCAAATGACTTCACTTTTTATCACCTTGAGTAAGACTGAGTAGCAATAGAAAAATCTTTCAAACGCAGTAAAAAAAAGTTCAGAGTGAGATTCTGGATGATTTTTAGTGCTCTTCATTTGGGTCAGATGTTCCATCGCCAGAGCTGGAACATCTTTAAAGTAACTGCAAGAGTTTTTCTTCCCTTTCTAAAAAGAAGGTGGAAACGATGCAGTCACCCAAACAGTACAAGGGTTAACGTTAAATAGAGGACAATTTATGCATCTTTATAAAACTTAGCTATAAACACAACAGTTGCATCTGCAACTCTGCGCTTACTGTAATCACACGCCAAGTTATCGCAGGGGAAGCGAGCGCAGCGGGGCGACGCCGTCCCGGCTCAAGCGCGTTCCTCTCCTGCCGGCCACGGCACTTTCCGTGCGGCCGGTTTTACCGCTCCCGGCAGAACTGGCTCCCACCTTCCTGAGAAGGCCACAGGCCACTGCAGAGGGGCACGGCTGGCATTCCTCATAATATACACATTTTTTATTACATGACACCAGAAATGGTTAAAACCTAGCTGTATGTACAGAAGGCACTTTTGAAAGCCAGGGACTCCACAATTTCTATCTGGAGGAGGGCTTCAAGACATGCTCTTACAAAACTAATCTGCATTTATGCAGCAGCCGGTGTATCTGGGGCAACCCGGTACCAGGCAGCCGTTTGCTCTGCCGCCGCTGCATGCCCAGACGACGCCCAGCTTCCCGAGCAGTTAATCCCGGGAACGGCAGCAGCTCACGCAGGAATATTTTACGCTTTCTTCTATTCCAGCTGGGACTGCTCTTTCAGCCCTCAACGCCACAAAGCGTTGACGGGCTGGAAGAGGAATCATCCACCGGTTTTAAGCTGAAGGACAGCGACGAACCCAGAGAGACCCAACTTTCTGCTGCCGAGGCGCGGGCGGATGCTGAGCAGCGCCAGAAACGCTGCATGGCGAACGCAGAGGTTGTCGACGACTCCTTGTTCTGTCCCGCAGGCAGAGAAGAGCCCGCCGGGCGGCCGGGCAGGGTACGCGCGCAGAACAAATAGTCACGTTTGTGCATTCCTTCCCCTACGGAAGCCAAAACCCGGATTCCGGGGTGAGAAGAGAGGAATACGGGCGTCCCCGGGCGGGGGGGCCGTCCCCGGCACGGCCGCCCCCCCGCTGGCAGCATCCCCCCGCGCCGAGCAGCGTCAGGGAGGCTTTCGTAGGGGATACGCCGGATAACACCTCCGCTTTCTATAGGAGACTGACCGAATCTACAGGGATATTACGTGCAAATTGTCTGGTTAGACTAATAAATAGCGGGTTGGCTTTATAACGTCGGACGCGCACAACACATCCATTTGCGATCCAAGCCTCCGATTTAAAGGAGGAAGAAAGGATCCTCGCCTGCCTGGAGATAAACTTAAGTAAATAATGTTTGCCATCAACTCCAAATGAAGAATGACAGTTAAATTTTATAATCATCTTCACAGCTCCAGGACTTACTTTATATTTTCTCAGGCTCCTGACCCAGGGGTTGTCATAGCAACGAGGAAATCCTACCTTATCAGCCTCTTACATTTACATTCCTTACGGCTGCTTCCCTTTATGAATTAAATCCATCACGGTCTTCTATTCTCCAAATAAGAAGTTCTTAGGATTATCTCGCAGAAACAAGGATCAAACGCTTTGATTGAAACACTATGCAAAAGCTAATTCACTGGAGGTTTTCTTTAAGGGAAGATTGACCGTGCTACAAATAAATGGCTCCCGTCCAAGTTTGCAGTTGGCAGCTTCCCACACACACAAAAAAAAGTTGGGAGAGCAAACACGGGTTTTGCAGTATGTTCACGTTGGTCGAAAACCTTTCTACATCTGGACGGCAAGAAGCGTATCTGCTCGGCTGAGAGGTCTGCAGATAGAGAGCTTCCAGGGCACCGGTAAGGTCCCCGCGAGCACGTGCTTACGTGCAATTATAATGACGTTATCGTAACCTATAGCACGACTACACCTACGCGAACCCTCCCTGTCGCGCTCAGGGCCGCGATCGGGCGGAGCAGGTGCCGAGCCCGAGCGCGGCACCGCCGCGAGGCGGGCAGGGCGGACGGGAAGCCTCGCTGCGCACGCAGGGGAGCGGAGGAGCTGGGCAGGGGGACGCGTCCTGCACGCGTCCCCCCTCCCTGGGCCTTTAGTACATACCGCCCCAGCTGCACGGTTACCTAAGCAGACCTTCCGATTCGGTTCCTCATCCCCTGCGCCTTGCCTGGTTTACGTGGCTTTTTGTAAAGATGGGTAAGAATTATACAGCTGTTTTCTCAAGCGGGAAGAAAACGCATCTCTGGAACCCGGTTAGCTGCCAGCCAGCCAGGGAAGCACACACGTACCTGGCCCCTGCTCACAGAGGACGTCCCGGCTCCTGGCCTGTTCCAGCAAGCGACCCAACTTCTGTATGTAATGTACGGAAAGTAACACAACTTCCGTGCTCCAGACAAGGAAATCTAAATAAACGTATGGAAAGTAACAGAACTTCCGTGCTCCAGAGAAGGAAATCTAAATAAACATATGGAAAGTAACAGAACTTCCGTGCTCCAGAGAAGGAAATCTAAATAAACATATGGAAAGTAACAGAACTTCCGCGCTCCAGAGAAGGAACTCTAAATAAACGTACGTCCATCAAGCACAGGACGAATTTCGGACATTTACCAGAGCCCGCATATTCAAGCGGCACTCACCAAGAAATACAGACGTCATCGCACGCGCGCATTGGCGTACAGATGCCGAGGCGACCAGCCGGGATACCCGTTCAGTTGCAGTAAACGCACAGCCAAGTACAGCGCTTGCGTTCAAAGACAAGACGTCAGGAGGGAACAGCGCAAACTCTCGCTGTGCAGGTTTGGGGGAGGGCGGCGAGACCGTTCGATCGTTTAAATTCGATTCCCCTGCGTTCGATGGGCCCCGAGTCAGAGCACAGCTAAGTATGCAGGCAGAACAGCAAGAATGCTCGTCTCTGTCCTGAACGACACAGCATTAAAATAAACATTAAACCCCAGAACGTTTTCTGCAGGAGTCTTTTGATTACCAGAACTCTTATAAACTGTAATGAATTTCATAAAGGCAACTCTACTGTTACAGACCTACAGGCATCAAGAGTTTCATTTAGTTAATGTACTTTTTATTCATTATTGGTCCTCCACAAGAAGCTGATCGCCAACTTATAGAGTGCATTGCTTAATTATCCATGCTGCACTTCTTAAAATGAGAACTATTTAAGCTGTCTGTCAATCCGGCACGCAGGGCAGCGCCTGCGATCGATTGATGCAGTGAGAGCAATGCAGCTGGAATGCCAAAGACCGGCGGCAGCACCACACTGCTGCACCAAAAGACTCGCGGAGCATGCACGAAGCAAGACAATCAGAAACTCATCTCAAAGACTTAAAATCCTTTCTCTTTCCAGCGATACCATCTTCGGTATTTGCAGAGAGCGAGCAGACTCCAGAACTCTTCTTGCATGCACCGTACGTCTTAGTTTCAGCGCAAACAGCTCCTGAACATCTTGTCTGGGCAGCTTTGAGCCAGAAATGGCTATGTTTTTTGGCTTTATCTCTTTCCTCCGCATTGCTATAGGGAGGACAACGGAAACGTGCGTTCCAGCCATCTGCCGGCTCCCGCAGTCCCCCAGGAAGGCACGCTGAAATCGGAACCGGTCCCCCCAGAGCGCCCTTTACCTACACGCACCTAACGCAGCTGAGATTTAGAATAGCACGCGTTTGCACCGGTACGGCCTCAAAGTCAGCAACTCAATAAACGCAAATTACGGTCCCTTCGACACGAGCGAACGCAGATAAAAGCTGCGTCTACAAGGAGAAAAGGCCCTAGGAAGCTCTAGGACTGACCTAGGACGCCATTCTGCAGAGATCTCTCCCCCTCCGGACTGAAACCCTGCCTGCCGACGTCTTCATCAGCTGCCACGTTTGACCATCCTATCCTATCTTTCCCTCCTCAGCGACAGAAGCGCTGCTGTACTTCAGGGAAAGCTTTTACAATCCGATGGCGGTCGAGGATCTGCGCGTTTGGAGCCCGTCTGCAGGGACGGTGCCGGCGATCCGCCTTTGGTCTGAGACGAGGGGGGCCTGAGCCCGGAAAAGGCACCGCACGGGACCTGGCGAGGCTCTGCTTATCTGCTTTCAGGGCAGAGCAAGGGCAGAGCAGGCGAGGGATGTGCCGGCGCCAGCCTTCGTCGGCGCACCTTTACTGAAATATTCAAAATCAGCGGATCAATAATTCATTATATAACATGATAAAAGGTAATCCACTGTTTGAAGTCAAAGCTTAAACAAACTCCACTTCAGTTACGGCACCGCGAGGTCTTACGAATTTCAGGGTGCTCAGTGCAATGGGGAAAGGCAGAAAGACGCAGTCGGAAGGGACGAACGCATCCCCGCTCCGAAACTTCCCGATGCCCGTTGGAACGGAAACTATTTACAGCTACGACTTAAGCCAGAAGCCCTTTGCAAAGGGACACTAATTCAATATTAAGCAACATAAGTCAATATCCTTGTTTCCCCTTTCATCCTTTCAGCCAATATAAACTAATACAAATGATAATGACATGTCGCCCATGACCTCTTAAATACGCTCCTTATGTTAGCAGGCTAATATTTATTCTCCCCTTCAAGCAGATGACTCAAGTTGAGTGAAAATTTACTTTGGGCAAAGGAATCCCTAAACTGCATTACTGGAATCCTCCTAACGTGCCAAAAGCAGCAGAAGCACTTTTAATGCCCCGTTTTAAGATTACACGCTGGGATTTTCAGTACAAACCGAATGCTCTGCTTTAACGGCCCAGGCTGTAACTCAAGCATGCGGGGCAGGAACAGGGAGAGCCGATTTCAAGGGGATCGGATCGGCCGCATCGCCCTTTCTGGACCGTTTGCCGAAGGCGCGTCAGAGCTGGAAATACCAAGGGTGCTCTAGCAACCAGACACCGAATCTCCCGGCTTGTAAGAGGCAACCGTAGCCTGCGCTTTCTTGGACTCCTCATCTGCCTAGAGCCATTTAGGAGAGCTTAAAAAGATAAGTATCTAAATAGAAAACTCAAATACCTCCCTGGCACAATAAGCACCAACTGTGAGACGCACGTGAAAGGGAAAATCAAGTATCCCCGCCTTCTCCAACGTCCACCGAGTATCACGAATTCTTTTGCAAAGCCCGTAGCCACAATAGCGGCTTGTTCTTCGCACAAAAGGCCACAACAGCGCACAAGAAACCCTGCTGATACTGAAAAGGCACGGATCCAAGGTCAGCCAGGCTCAGCGCCAAGGCTCCAGCAATAAACCATCAGATCTGTTCTGAAGTGGGGAAAGCAAAAGACCTTTTAATTGTAGAGCTGTAGAAGTCTTTCATATTAATGTAACGTTCACCTTGAAACGCGGGCTTTCTTCAGACCCTCGGCAGAGCGCGGAGGGCGGGGGAGACCACCTGCAGACAGGTGGAACGCTCTTCCCCAACGCTTCACCGCGCGATAACCAAGATTCTAACAGAAAGGCGACAAAATCGACGTCCCAAAGCCGGCCGGCGTTAAGAGACGGCCCACAGCCTACAAGCCTGCCCGTGCCTTCGAACCCTGCCCCATCCATTGCAACAACCGGCACCAAAACCGCACCTGCAGACGTATAGGCGCTACAAAAATAGTTGCCGTGGGAGAGACTTTGTTCGTAAATCGAGCGAGAAAGTTCATTAAGTGATAAAAATTCCAGCCATGCTACTGGGATGTAAATTGCATTCATACCCAGAGCTGACATCTTAAACAGTTTAATTTAGGTACAGCTCTTAGCAGCGTTGGGTGTCTGCAACAGAAACAGATGCCTTGAATCATTTCAAAGTATGCTCCTGTCAGAAATGTCCTTTCTGACACCAAAATCAATTTCCTTCTCCTTTACTAACTACTCTTCCAAAAATAGAAGGGGAAAAGTTGCCTCAATTTTGTCTTTTGTAAGTGGTACAAACCGTGCTTTTAAGCTTTAAGGAAGAAGATGGTAGCACGTAACACGTGCGACTGCGGTAATTAGTCCTATTTTGATAGAGCAACTGGCAATGAGAATGAACCTGATCCATCTTCATTATGGAGATCTATAAAACCTTTGACAAGCCTCGTATACAAGGCAGACAGGCTGCTTCCTCGTATTTACACCGGCGCTTCCACGCAAGACAGCACGAACCACGGCGGCTCTGAAATGGCAGGGGCAGGAGCGCACGCCTCCCAGCCCCCCGCCCACTTCGCGGAGCTCTGTTTGAGCACCCCGAACATACAGGGCTGGAATTATGCCACGCTGATGGTCAAATGAACACCTCAGCAGTTCCAGAGACCTTGCTGTGCATATTTAAGCAGGCCTTGTAAATCATGCCTTTCCAGTATGTTTGCAAATCCAATTAAAACAAAAGGCACTGCTATATAGCGGTGCCGTCGGTAAAAAAATTCTTCGGTGCCGAGTGACTTCAAATATCAGGCCTAACGTTCAAATGCTGCCTAGCCACTCCGTTCCCCTAAAAGGATGCACCGTCAGAAGCCTTTCCCTGCTCCGCAGAAGGACTCCTTTTAACGTGGAAGCCCTCTCCTGCCCAGACCACAGCGGACTAAAGGACTCGGGAAAAGCACTGCTTCTCCTCCTAGGTTGTAGTCCAATGCCCAAAAGGGCAAGCCCAAAAGGGCACGCTGCACTGTCCTGGTTTCAGCTGGGATAGAGTTAATTTTCTTTATAGTGGCTGGTGTGGGGCTATGGTTTGGATTTGTGCTGAAGACAGCGTTGATAATACAGAGATGTTTTAGTTGCTGCTGCACCGGTCAAGGACTTTTCAGCTCCCCACGCTCTGCCGGGTGCAGAAGCAGCTGGGAGGGGGCACAGCCAGGACAGTTGATCCAAACTGCCCAAAGGGCTATTCCATACCATAGGGCGTCACGCTCAGCATGTAAAGCTGGGGAAGAAGAAGGAAGGGGGGGACGTTGGGAGCGATGGCGTTTGTCTTCCCAAGGCACCGTTACGCGTGATGGAGCCCTGCTGTCCTGGGGATGGCTGAGCAGCTGCCTGCCCATGGGAAGCGGTGAAGGAATGCCTTGCTTTGCTTTGCTTGCGTGCGCGGCTTTTGCTTTACCTATTAAACTGTCTTTATCTCAGCCCACGAGTTTTCTTACTTTTACTCTTCCGATTCTCTCCCCCATCCTATTGTGGGGGGAGGGAGCGAGCGGCTGGGGGGGCTCAGTTGCTGGCTGGGGCTAAACCACAACATGCACGCAGTTTGGTTTTTGATCGGCACCTTGGACCTCATCCACGGAGCCGAGCAGCCTCCTTTTCAGCTTTGCCCTTCAGTAAATCCGAAACCTGTCCCCTTCCCATCTCTCCCACAAGTTCCCTCACCTTCGCTCCCACCAGTAAAGGGCAACGATCCTGACCGCCCGGGGAGAAGTACTCCAACAGCCGTCCATAAAGCAGCGGCGACCGGGAATTCGGCTTTCTTGTTGCTAACCTGACACTGAGACATCAGCAGAGCGACCCGGTACCTGGCGTTCTGGGGAAAGCCACCCCCATTCCAGGGACAACGAGACCCCCCCGACCCCGACCCTTCTCTCACGCTGGAAAATCTGCTCGCAAGCCCCGGTACCTGGCGTTCTGGGGAAAGCCACCCCCATTCCAGTGACAACGAGACCCCCCCGACCCCGACCCTTCTCTCACGCTGGAAAACCTGCTCGCGAGCCCCACAAAGAGCCGAGAGTAATGAACAACAAGGTGTTGGGTCATCCAGAAAAAACATCGGAGGCTCCCGAAAATGAGTTGCCTGCTAATGCCAGCGTTGGCGTCCTTACTACCTCGGCTTCGGCCCGCCCTTACTGATCCACCGACAACGCCCATCGCTGCCTCCGTCCAGTGCTTTAAAACGCTCGCTCGGTGTAACTCTCGCCCCTGAGCACACGACAATATTTTCAAGACTGCTCACCCACAAACATACCATGCCAGACTTCACAGGCGCCAATACCTGTACGCTAAAACGTGCAGACATGTCAACGTTTTCTAATTTTTTTTTTTTAAGCTATACAAAGGAAAAACCTGTAATGGTTTGTGTTCTAAAAGGAAAACACCATGTGGAAGAGCAAGCTTAAAACAAGTAAAGCCACAAAAATATAGCCCAAATAAGCTCATATTCCTGAAAAATGGATTCGGAGGTTCACAACCGCACAATGAATCAGCTGGCTAAGGGCATCTGCGTACCAAATTAACACGGGCGGGGAAAAAAGGGGCCTTCGGCAGCCATAAGCAATAGCGTTCGCCATCATATTTTAAGTTTATTTTTCCTTGTCTGACCAGTTCCCATAGGGCAGAAGGCTAATGATGGCACTTCATCACGAGCAGCGCCGGGTATTTGCATCCATCCTGCAAGCGTGACAGCTGTGTCACCGCGTCCCCAACCATCTCCACCGCCCGAGCCAATCGTCTGGTGCGAAGCCGCAGGATGGAGTGCCCTGCAGTCATTATTCACCAAGCACTTTCATTAACAAACTGCCCTTAATTACAGCGGTAATTGCAAAATTATTTCATAGCAGCAATTATTCTTCTCAGCCCAATCCAGGCTATTTAAGTGGGACGCTGTCTCCGAAAATGGCATAAAGCCAACTCATCTACAACCAAGAATTCGCTTTAATTGCGTTGCACGGTTCCAAAATGGCGCGCCCAGAACGGCAGCTCGGGGGGACAGGGCACCCAGGAGGACACCGCGCCCCACGCGGGCGACCGCCTCGCGACGAGGGGTAACGAGGAAACGGCTCATCGAACCAGCGGACGGGTCAAGAAGGGACAAGGGCCCTTCCGACCCCAAATTTAAAGCTCTCTCGCGTAACTATTGATTTTCAGAGTTCACGATTTAAAGCGCGATCCCGGACCTCCTCGTAACGGCACGGGATTGAGACAAACGGGGGATTTTCTCCGAAAAGACTACAGCTATGTTAAAAACTCCTCATACATCATCCTTGGAACAACTTTACAGCCAGTAAGTGAATCTATTTCATTTTGATCGTTTCAAATACTCCATTAATGAGAAAAATTGAGGCATATTAGTCAGTCACCTAAAATACTGCGCAAGTGCAAGTTCAGCGCCAGGCTGCAAGCAATTCACATCTCGGATGGTGCTGGGGGCAAGAAGAGGGGAAGGTTACGACACGCCGGCGGGAGAGACCGCAACTCGCGTTCACCACCTGGCACCCTGCTCCAAGAGCCGCAGACCGGCCAGGTTTGCTCAATTAATTCCCCGCTCCTCTTCGCTTCTGCTGCTTTTTACCGTCCTCTGGAGTAAATATGGTAGCTGCAAGTGTGCAGAGAAACACCCAGCGTAGAGAATTTCATGCAGAGTTCTCCCGTAGTCGGAAAGAAGTCAAACGGCAAATCAACCTGCCACAAATTCGCCTCTTCTTGGTTTCCTGAGTCTGAGTGCCCACACGCCAACCGTATGACAACGCGTCTTTGGTGTCTGACCCCGGTTATGTATGCAGATGTTGGAATAACGCAGTCTTGGACGCTCTGGGCGTACCTGATCCACAAAGCCAGGAGTCGGCTGCAAAACTCCCCAGTTACCGGTTTGGGTTTCCCGGCCATCGTGCTTCTCAGCCTCTCCTCGCTGTGCTGGAACAAAGCGATCTCATCGGGCTGGGAATTCCTACGGCAAGACGTTTCTAAATCCCGAGAGCTGGGGGCTTTTTGAATCTGTATCATTTTGGAAATTCTAGGGTAATTTATTTGTCAATTTTATTAGAAGAACGCATCAAAGACTCGCCTCCGCTCAGGGCAGTTAATAAAACAAGAATATTTCCCCGCAGAATTTCATACTCAAACGTTGCGGGTGGACGTGAAGGGGAAGCAGACGACTCGCTCGCACACACGGGCAGCTGAGCCGTACGAGGCGGCCGTCTGTCCAGCACCACCCAAGCACCTTGGCCAAACAGGACCGAAAACATTGGCACCCGCTTGACGAAAGGCTGCGGAAAGCGGAGAGCTGCAGACACCCGGCTGATAGCACAACTGATGACAGACATCTAGCTACAGACACATGTTCTCCGAGATCTCAAATATCTCAAATTACAATACGCTTACGACCGCAGTGTTACCGCACTTCTCAGTCAAACCAGAGACATTCAATAATCACCCAGAAAAGCACCATCTGTTATGCCTTATTGCTTAATTAAACTAAAATACAGAACTCCTTAATTCTCACAGCTCATAAAGATAAAGGTCATCACACAGCTTTACCGTCAGGTATCCTGTATATAAAACGCGGAGGTTGGAATTTCTTTCGCCCAGACATCACTCAAACACCGCGCCATCCCGACACACAAAACCAGAATTCCAGCAGCGTGACACCAGATCGATGGCGTGACTTTTGGACTGACAGCCGGAGCGAACGGACTCGCGAGGCCCGAGACATCGTTCGCTCCTTTGGCACGAGCGTGCCGCCGGCAGGGCTCGGCCAGCCTACGGCGGGCATCCTGCCGCCGTCCAGACCCCTCCTTGTTCTGGCTCCGAGCGTCTGGAGAACACTGGTCCAAAGACCTGGAACGCCAGGACCGAAGACCGTGCCTATCCACGACACCCTACCCGAAAAGCTTTTGCCCGGGCTACCCCGCTGGTTGCTGTCCCATTGATTTGCACGCAACTGCAACGCCAATATTTGAAAGTTGCCAAGCGCTTCAGCGTGCTACATCCTAGGAGTCCTCCGTACAGGGACACCCCAAACAGAAACCTGTTCCAGTGAAAAAGTATCCCGACATTCACGTTAGAACAACAACTGTGCGCCCAAACGGGAGCGGCCGTTCAGACAGAGCGGTGGAGGTGGGCGGAAACCGAGCCGAGCTGCTCACAATTTCGGGAATGAAACGGGAAACAAAAGGTTCCCTGCAGAGAAGCCACGGAGGAGTTGTCTGCGCTTTGTTTCTTTTTCTTCTGCGTTCGCTTGCAGAGAAAAGGGAAACGGAACCATAAAGATGGAAGGCGACTCAAACAGCACGGCTTAACCCGAGCCCAGCCTCCCTGCAGACGCGGCCAGCGCAGCCCCTCCTGCGGGCCAGGGCCACAGGCACCACCGCCTGCCCCGAGCCCAGCTCGGCTTCCTCGGCGCCGGCTCCAGGACAGACGGGAAAGGTCCCCCGTGCCCCTTCTGTAATCGGTTCTACGTGAAAAGGGGTTTCTAGCACTTTCGCTCCTCTGAAGCCCCTGCCCAGCCCGGCCGGTGTGACAGATGCGAGCAATGGACCCCGGCCCTCTTTTCCCATGCACGGGCAGAGATCGAGCCCGCTCCCGTGCCGCTCGCCTACTGACTGCTTCAGCCGGACCACGCTCAACGCCCCGCTTTCCCCAAAGCTGCTATTTCCCAAAACCTTCCAGCACCATTATTGTTCTCCTCGGAACTATCTGCTTTGTCTTTCAGCCACGAACCCCAGCGGAAGCCTCACGAGCGCCAAGCAGAATTCAATTACCAGCTTGTCAGCTTTTGCGCGTTCTCTTTTCGAGGCCTGGGTTACAAGAAAGGTGAATTAAAACCTGTCTAATGGGTAAGAAGTCTTCAGACTGCCACGGCACCTTTCAGGAGCGTGCCCGAGTGCTTTACGCAGCAATGGAGACTGACGAGATGCTTTACAGAGCTCCTCTGAAAGACGAGGACTAACAGACGGTATCGTGCGATGATGGGGTTTTTTCTTGCTTTCTGCTTCCTGTAGGTGGAGGCAAACTCCTTGCTGAAAAGAGGAGGACGGACAGAAAACAGAGCTGAGAGGTACCTGCAGCAGCTGCGAGGGAAGCGCCGGCGCACCCCGCTCGCGCCGATGGCTCCTGCTGCGGAGCAGCACCCTCACCGGTGCCGCCCCAGCCGCGCTGGAGCGGCTCACCCGCAGCGGGCTCCCAGCGCAGGAACTCGCCGCGGCCCCACGCACGACGCTTAACGGACCCCAACGGGGCAGCTACCCCAAAGCAGTGCTTGCAGAAGACCCGAAACGCTGGTTCTGCCTCGCAAGCCCACGGACCGTCACGCCGTCTGGGCAGATGCCGTTTACCCGCTCGCCCCACGGCCACTAACGTATTTCGCCTCCCCGATTTTCAAGGCCCGATGGGTACCGCCCGTTTCGTTTAGGGGCGTCCTGCCCTCGCTCCCACGGTCCCCGGAGCAGACGGGCTTTCGGCAGGGGAGACGTCCCACCCACGAGCCCCATCCTCCTCCCAGGCAGAGCTGCATCAGGGCAGCAGCGCTCGGGGACAACAGACCGATGCTTAACAGACGAGGCTCAGACACAGGGATATTGCCAAATCCCTGGGACCGCATGCTTCGTTCCCCGTAGAGCTATTAAGCTGGCTGGGAGCACAACCACAGCGCTCTAATGAGCTGCCTAACCTTGCCCCTCTTCTCCACCCAGGCTTTAAAATTTAAAGCTCCAGCTAGCTCAACATGAATAGATGAGCGAGAACATCACACTGCTCTCAGTGTAGGTGCAGTGCTTTATATCTTCATTAATATCTCAGTTTCTCCCATCTCCTCCTCCTGCAACTGTCCTCGTTTTATTTATATCTGCAGGATACCGCTCTTGCTTCTTCCGAGTTCTTGTTTGCTTGGAGAAAGGCTCCCCGCCACGGGATGCAGGCTCTCAGGGAAGCGAGCCCTCCCCCTTTATCTGGGGTGAGCTGTGCTAATTGCTCCTCGCCCCATCGAGAGACGTGCCCCGGCCCAGCACGGGCCTCGGGCTCGCCTGCCCGTTCAGCCTCGGCCAGCCAGGCCGGCGCGTCGCTCCGAATTTCAGGGAGGGGTCGCTTCCCTCCCGGCGCCGCCTCCGTTTCCCGGCACGGGGAAAACTCCCGCCCCGAAACCAGCGGGACCCATCCGGCGCCTGTGCCTCGGCAGGTATTTTAACGCTACTGACAAATCGACGACCTTCCCGGTGCACGAACACGAGCGCGCCTACGGAGCGCGGGCCATCCGAGTAAAACCAAGGGAGGATTCAGTCACCTGTGTTAACGCTCAGTATTTCAAGGCGTATCGGACGTTTCTGAGCCCCGCGGTCAGCCGATACTCTTCTGACTTGATTATGAAGAAAATTCAATTATACAAATATTTCACTAAATATCTTTTAAAGCCTATTAATATTAATACCAATTCCGCCTCTTATGTGCCTGGCATTTAAAAATCCGTTTTAAAATCTCAAACTAATTTAAGATTTACATCTAGAATACAAATTAGCGAGCAAGACTCCCCGCTCTGTTTTGCCTGGCACCCATCTCTGCCCAGTTAGTCTTAGATGTCACTTGGTGGCACTTAAAGAAGATGAATATTAAAAGCGTGCTCTTGCCTGCAGATGTTTTACAGCTTTCTGGCCACTGAATTTGTTTAAAGCTGCAATTATACTGAACAAACAGTCCCTAGAAGACCAAAGTATGCTATTCATTTGCACGTCGCCACATAACTAGCACACTGATACGGCTTCAAATTAATATTCAGAATTCCGTACCGAAGAAAATAAATGGTGTTACGCACGCGCGCATGGGTGTGGACGTGTTGCTTTTCTGTATGGATTACATATAACCTTTAGGGATACGTTAAGAGACGCGTACCACCTGCTTTGCACGCGATAGCCTTCCCTTTTTCGTATCGTAAATTCTGATTTAACACGATGCCAATCTGTTTGCCAGTCTGTGTAACAAGAGCCAGCCTCTAGCCAATTTGGAGTATTATGGGATGAAAATACCAAGTTTTGCTTGAGTTCAGATACGCGATCGCTTAGGGAGCGCTGCAAAAGATGCCAACTTCAAAAATTTCCTGCAGGCACACAGATTAGTTAGCTCTCCGGCCTTCAAAAGAAACCCACCTCCTGGGGAAAAAAAAATAAAATACATTTAAAACCCCATTCTGCCTGCAGCTGAAGCGAGCCTGCAGCCCTGCCCAACGCCAGCCCTGCCCACGGCGCCAGGGCGGTTACGCAGAGCAAATTACAGACGGACAACGGACGCTCAAAAGCAAGCCGCTGCTCAGCAGCGGCCCGTCATTTCAAAGAGTAAAATAAACCAGCTCGCTGGCATTATTCTCAGCCGCCTGCTCTTTCAAAATAAAATATGGTGGCAAAAAAAAAAGCTGCTGTCGGCCGAGCCCCTTCCCCGATGCTCCTCCACCTCGCGAGCCCTCTTGGACGCAGAAGCGCGTCCCCGGAGGAGCGCTTGCCTCTGGAGGGGTGCGAACTCCAAACGTTCGCCCACCCCGCGGGATGGTCCGAGTCCACGTCCCTTGGTGGTAAGCCCGTCCACCGGCAATTCCCCTTCAGTTCACCTGGTGACGTATTACGACAGAACCACCGACCGGCTGTGTTTTCTGACTGCAACACCTGCGCGGACGACGGCGGGGACCGCAGGGAAGTCATTCATCCCTTAGAGAGAAGGCATTTTTATTGTGTCTTTGCACAGGAAAGGAGTCTGTACCAGGTCACGACAGAGATGCTCAGGATCGATCCAGACAGCGTGCTGGCAGTCCGCTGCAGATACCGCAGCCCCGCGTGTTGGAAAGAGAAATGGAAGCAGGCGGGTGCCACGGGTGCCGCGTCTCCCCCGGCCTGGGGCACCGGTGCCGTGGAACCGACCGCGCCGCCCCGCAGAGCTCAGCCCCGTCGCGCCGTATTTCAGACTCAGCTTCTTCCTCTGCTACTTGGGAAACCACACGCAGCTCTCGTGCTCGGGCTTCTTCCCTTTTATCTCTGATGACTCATGAGCTCATATCAAAATATTTTCTTTATAGCTGGCAAAATCTGAAGCCAAATTTTCCTTCCCTCTTACAAATGGAATTATAAGCACTGTAGATGCAGTCAGGGAGCCACAAGTGTCAGTTCTGCGTTTCAACCGAGTCGCTCCTTTCTCATCCATCTCGCAAACTACAAGGATAACACGACGTATTTTGAAGGGCAATACCCAATTAGCATCACGCTAAATAACACTTCATTTCATGCAGAAAAAGTGCATATCAGCAAACCTCACGGACCTCACACCGGTACCGCCCGGCTCAAAATCAAGTCGTAAGAATACAAACAGCAATACCGTGGAAGGGGCTCGTACCCTTGGCTCTGTGCTGACCACGTCCACTAGTGCCTTGGCAAACAAGGAACGGAGCCAGCCTGGAGAGCGCGGAGCCAGACCAGGGTTCAGGGAAGGGGGTAAACCCCTTCGCCACCGCTGGCATTGCTTAAGACCTTGCTGTGCAGCCCCACGCCGAGTCATTTCAATTTCTGGATGTCCCTTCTCCTGCCCCTATCTGTATCAGTTAGCCTACAGTCAGCTGAGGAAGGCTCACCTCTGTGTGTGACTTGTGCTTTAAACCAAACATCATTATCCTTTTGAACTAGCAGACGTGTAGCTAAAAAACATACCGCTTGAGAAGACAGAATCATAGAATGGTTGGGGTTGGAAGGGACCTCTAAAGGTCGTCTAGTCCAACCCCCCTGCCACCAGCAGGGACATCTTCAACCAGATCAGGCTGCTCAGACCCTGAACGTTCCCAGGGATGGGGCATCTCTGCTCTTTGCTTTACATAAGAAGACATCCCAGAGGCCTGACGCTGCCAGCATTCACCTTGCCCCAGAACCCCTTTACGTGCGTCACCAAAGCCTGCACCCGCTACACGCGCTTCGAGGCGGGCACGCCGAAAGGCAGGCGATGCCCCGGCCCAGGCGAGAGGGAACGGCCCTGCCAGGACCGGCGGCCGCGCTCCCTGCTCCGAGGGCCCGTCCTCCCTTCTGGGGGATCAACCCGTCTGCTACACCCGCTACTCCACAGCTTAATCACAGCTCATTTACATGGCAGGAAAGGCAAAAAAAAAAAAAGCAATCTTTATCTCTTGGATTCTTTGCTCCTCCTATCTAAACTACGCAGCAACAAAAAGCTGCCAACAAAGTTCGTCAACCGAGTTTCACTTTATGGCCCCAGCAAGATCAGAAAACAATTCTCTATCTTCTTGTCAAGTTAAATGTTTCAATATCTAACTCAATGTTCCCAATCTAAAAATTTATGAATTCAGTGAGAAGCCCATGTAATATCTTCACTTTATATCCATCTACCAAGGAAAGAAATTACACCAGCCATTTGTCATGATCGTCGTTCCAAAGATAAGTAACAACTGGAATAACTTTAACTTACCTTAACAACTACGGCTACCATAAAAAGTACCTGTACGTGCAGGTTCTACCATGCTCGAATAGAAGATTACTTTAATTTGATTACTCGGGAACAAAGTTAAGAGGGGCCCTAAAAACCTGTGCCAATTTATCATACCGGAGAGCCACTGCTATGTTTTGCTCAAGAATGTTATCAGTGCAGTAGCTAAAAAACATACCAATTGTGCCAGAGAACTTACAGAAGTCATCATTTTCTTCTAAATAATAATAAGGGAATGAGATTCAGGTTGGGGAAATTCGAGTTTCAATCCTGATTTGAAATGCTACGTACAACCCTTTTGTTTCAAAACCAAAGAGCACAGGTAGTTTTTTTTTTTTTAAAAGCAAAAAGCTTAACGGCACATTGCAAAGTGCCATTATTTAACAAGAAAATTTCCAGCGCCTTTTTCAGCCAGGGCACCTGAAACGTTTTACCCCAGCGTTTAGCAGCAGCAGGACGTTTGCCACAGACGACAGAGGAACTCGCCCCTGCCCCTCCACAAACCCAACGTACCTGCCCTTGCAGGGCTCTCCCGTTCATCCTAACAGTTGCCGGAAGCGCTTCTCGCTCGCCCGAGGAACTCGCCGGCATCCGGCACGTCCTAATCGACGGCGGAATGGCTTTGTGCAAGCCGCGACGGCAGCTCACGCCTGGCCTTGCCTTTGCTCTGCGCCATGCAAAAGTCCGGGTATTTACCCAGGTGCATTTGATTCCAAGCCAGACGCAGGCAAGTTCAAGTGGCTCCAGAAGGCGGTAACAGGACAGCACGTCTCGTTTGTCAGCTGCGTATTTAAGCCTAATAATAGAAATGCACGCTTGCCGTCTAAGCAGCATTTAAACGCTCAAGAGGGCTTAATTTCCCAACCGACGGGGGTTATTTAATCCTGAGATGTCACCAATTTCTCCTTATTAGAGATGCAACCCAACCGGTGCTAGATGAAAGGCTGGAGAACAATGAACAATCAAGTCGCAGCAGAGAGACGGGAGGGCGGAGGAGCGGAGACACCGCCGGCTACCCACTGGACAGGCGGCACTGGTCAGCCGCGGGAACAATTCCTCAGGGCCTCTTTGGAAAGGACCGGCCAGCCGTGAACAGAATCTTTCACACCGCTCCCTGCAATAGAATGAGATGACCAAACGCCCACGCAGCATCTCAAGACGCTCCAGCTTCCCTTTTCAGCGGTACAAGGGGCAGGCTGGGTATCCCACTTCACTCCTCTCACCTGTTTATCTGCCCATTTCCAGGCGCCACTGAAGCAGCTGTAATCTCGTTCTTTGGAGCAGAGCTTGCAACTAGCAAGGGTCAATTAATTTGCTTGTCCAAATGCAAAGACAAGAGTTCAAATTAAATCCTGAGGCTCAGCTGCCTTAAAAAATTCCTTCCCCTGAAGGCTCAGGTTTCAATAGCCATCACAACACAGCAAAATAATTAATCTCTGCTCAAACAACCAACCATGGGACTAAATTAGCTGGGGAACATCTGAGGAGGGGTTCTCAGAGGAGCAGCGAGGACCAGCGTGCACGCAGCCCGCCAACGCTGCAACGAAGCGCCCGACGCTCGCAATTCCTAGTTACGAAAGTTCCCGAGATCAGTGGCTCCGTCCCATATGGAGATGTACAGAAAAACGTACAGAAAAACCGCCTCTCTAAAGGACAGACAAACCAGAAGTCCTAAGTAAGACCCCAGACAAGCAGAGGGCAGGGCGCAGCCCGAGGAGGGGAAGCGGTCTGTCCGCAGATTCACATCTGGAAAGGACTGAAGACGACCTCAAGAGTCCCGTCTACATCTGGCAGCCTTCCCAAACACCCCGCTAACAAATATAGCAAGAAATGGTTAACTCACATGGACGAAAACCCAGAGCAGACCATAACCTCTCCATCGGGCAGCTCTGCTGTCTCACCCGTGCTGCGGCGAGCCGTCGGCGCGGGGCTGTAAGCACAGCGGCTTCCCGAGCCGGCACCGGGTCAGCAATGGGATAGCTGCGCTGCAGTTACACTAAGGGCTTGCCTAACAGAAAAAATAGGCTTGTTGTCAGCATCGCTTTGCAAAACTTCACATCTGAAGCAGAAACCAAGGGCAAAACTAATCAAAAGGATACAGACGCTGTGCCTGGAACGGGTATTGGGGGGGGAAGGAGGAATCGGGGGCTTCGCTCACTGCTAAATTTAGTCTGATCTTCATCTGCCTTGAAAGTGTCAGCACTCAGCAAGGAATAAAACAAGGTTAAAGAATGTGAAGTTGAAAGCGGACGTCTTAGTGTTTATCTACAAAAGCAGCACAACTTTTAACAGCATCATCCCAAGCGAGCGCGGTGCAACTCTCAACTGCAAATTTGCATAATCAATCTCCACGTTCTCCTCGCCGCTGAGAGCGAGCCTCTGCCGGGGCGGCAGCAACCCACAGCCTCCCTGCTTTTCCCAAACCTCACCAGCGACTCTTTCCCTCGGTGAAATCCTTCCGATACCTACGATGCATCCCTGCCTAACCGAGTGAATTAACCGTCTGAGGACGGTTCGGTTCGTGACCTCCCGGTACCGTCCCAAGGCACGCTGGCAATAAGACAATCTGCTCCCACAGTCGTGAGGCTACGGGGAAGTTCAGTCCCCAAAAGCGGCTCGCTGCAGCGCTTCCAGCACGGCAGCACTGCGGATCCCGGTAAACTTGAAGGAGACTTCGCAAAGCTTTGCTCCACAGCTTCTCCCAACTTTTGACAAGAGCCTACTACATACGGCTACTATTTTCTCTGCAGCATGTTTCATACCACCGCCCGACAGAAACCCAAAAATCCCACATAAAATCTGTGGACAGGCTTGACGTCGTGGTTAACCACCGAGAATCGTCTCAAAGAGAAATCTGGGGGGATTTGGCAAAGCACGCAGAGAACTACTGGGAATCAAAACAGGCTCGTGACTCATCTGTGGCATATAACTAGAGAAAGGCACGGTGTAAAAGTGAAATGGGTCCTAGAGCCTTAATGAGCTTCACTCAAGAGCAGAATACCGGTGCTGCTTTTCCTGGAAAAAGAAATGGTACCGGCTGCAATAAAGTTGCCCAAATAAAGAGGCTTCTAGCGTTATCGATAAGTTGTACAAGTTTGTTAACAAAGACTGCAAATTACCAGGCGGAAACCTGTCATTTACCGATCAGATTTAACACTCATTTTCCTCCTACAGACACAAGATGAGTTATCAATTCCTGTGTATCGTAACTAGTTCAGAAGCGGTCTCCAGCGCCGCGGAGGATCGGCTCTCCGCAGCTTCCCATCAGCAGCTCTCCCGTGGGGCGGTCACAGCAGAACCTTTGGGCGAGCCCGCAGTTTCAAAGCGCGGGTCGCGGTGCCGAGGAGTCCGCAACGCTGGTTCTAACTGTAGGGTCTGACCCATCGCAAAAAGCCGATGCAAGTACCGAGCGCCGAGAAGAAATACCTCCGCCCGTATACTCAAACAGTGCTGCGCGCTTGACAGCTTAGAAGTCTTCAGGCTTTGGAGGCTGCTTTATTTCAACCTCTACCGAACGTCCCGATGTCGTCATGCTAGGATTGACTATCAGAGGCAGATCTCCCCGGGCGGCTGACAAGGGGCCAGCTAGCCAGGGGCGTTTCTGAGGCCGGGGAGGGAAAAGGAAGGAAAACACTACTCAAATATTTCTCAAAAGAACGGGTGAAGAAAGATTACTTCAAGCAAGACCAGGTTGTGAGAAAAGTCATCAGATTACGAAGTTCGGGGAAGCCCGAACTAGTCTCAGCACCGGTATTTGTTTGCAGGGTCTTAGATGAAAAGGGCCATGCTAATGTGACATTTTACTCTCATGAAGAAAACCCAAGACTAAAATTAGAACATAAATCAGGCGCAAATATTCTTCCAGACACGCAATCAACTTTGCTTTCCACTTATCCTCCTTTATGCACCAAGGGGTTATATTAAATTCTATTATGTATTTGTTAACTGTAAGCATTGCTCCTTTATAACTTCAACAGAGGTGCTGAAGCAGTTAGAGCACTGCAAAATACATTAGGTTCACTGCAGATAAAGCAAGGTGATTAGAGCACTTGGAAAGACTCGTTTAAAGTCAAGATTGAAAGATAAATCCTTTAGAGTCTGGGATATTTATCTCGACGCATTCCAACCGCAAGGCACTATGGGGAAAGGAGGAGGACTTTAAATGCAGCATCAGCTCATAAAAGCAATAGTGTTTGCACCAAAAATAACACTGCAAGCCAAATGGCTGTTTGGTAAGCAGCAAACAGCTTCAGTATAGATTGCACATATATAAACTTCTAATTAATACAGTCAACTTGAGCCAAGCTCTAGAAAAGATAATCCAAACGCACGCAAACGCGCCCAGACCCGCGCAGCCGCCCGGCACCGCGCTCGGCGAGGATCCCCGTTTCCGAATTCGGGAGGCAGCAGGCACCTCCCCGCCGGTGACTCGCGGCGGCCGAGGCACCAAGGACGGCCGTACCCTGCCGAAGCTGGGAGCCGTCACCTGGCCGCCGAGCGTCTCCGCACCGGAGGGAAAAGCCCATAAATCCAGCTGAAATTTCAAGGCTATCGGGGAAAGATACTGAACCTAATACAAATACAAACTTTGAATCAATAGGCAACGAGATATAAATAGGCCACAACAGGCTTTGCAAATTAAACAGGGCGCTTTATGGCATATCAGAACTTAGCGCGGTAATAATTAGCATTTGCTTTGTTCCGAATTCAATGAATTTATATCATCCTTCAACACTGTTTAGCCAAAGCAAATAAAAAACAAGAAATCACATTACTTTTTCCAATCCATACAGAATGATCTGGATATTCACGTTCAAATTTGCTATCGTGGATTAGCTGAAGGCAATTACTTGACTTGCTGCATTCTTTTACAATAATTTAAAGAGAGGACTCAAATCTGTTCTAATAAGAAAAATGAAATCCCATTAGCTGCGTCTCCAATGTATATTAACATTTCTTTTGTTTAGAAAGGTTAATATCCCCCAAATAAAGGAGCACAGACTGCCTGTTAAAATAATTACATCATGACATTTCAGAAAGGTTGGCAGATAGACATGGTTTCCAGCAAAGAGACAAACAAAATAAGTTGGCTTTTAAAAAAAATTAGCCAGACTTAAGAGACGCGAGGCATCGGTGCCTCCGACCGCACCAGCGGCTCTTGAGGAGGATTTCTCCCGCGACACCTTTTGCCCAAAAGGAAACACTTTTGGATACCCGTGATACAAAATCCGAGCCTTTTCTAGTCGTGCGGTTTGGGGAGGTCGGACCTTCAGCAAACCATTCACAAGCCCCAGATCCACAGGCTTCCCGTGAAGCGGTGCAAGACCCCAGAGAAGAGAAAGCCAGGCCGTGTGCTCCCGCTGGCTAGAGAAACTAATTGTGTTCCCCTCGCCACACGCAGCATTAAAGCAGCATGAGTTAAACGCTTAGTAATCAGAAACCCACAAACACTTAAAACGTTGCGATTCCAGGAATTGCAACCGGAGATGTCAGAGCTCGTAAGCATTGCCAAAGGTGGCACCGACTCGGGATACGACGGTGCGAGCCCCTTGCAGCTGATGCACCGCACCGCGGCCAGCCCACCTCGAGAAACGCCGCCGCACGTCACTTCATCGGTGGTTGGAAGTATTTCTTGGTAATCTTCCCACTACTTGTTAAACAAATGCCTCCAGAGGAGAGTAAACAAATGCTCCGCCTGCTCCTGGGATTATGCACATTGGCGGCAAACGGCAGGGACGGGGAACCCTCCCCGTCCTCCTCCCCCCTCCTTCCAGGGGATCTCATGGCTTCGCTTTGGGCCGCCTCTAAAATCACGTTTTGCTTTAACGCCATTTGTGGATTCCTGCAAAAATCAGTTCTCTTTATTGCATGAAATATTTGCATATTTTAAAGTGTTTGAAAAGCAACAAATGTTACAGTTTCCAAATGATTTTGGAACATGCACATATAATTAGCCCTGTCTAACAAATCTGCTCCCGACTGCAGTAGTAAACAACTGAATTTAAGCCAAAACCTGTTTCAGAGACATCAAATGTCAAGGTCTGACTCCTGTTCTAACACCCCAGCTGACGCCTGGCAGGTAATATTTTCTTGGGCCTTATTTGCTTTGACTAAGCTGTGTTAAAGGATAAGATGCCCTTAATTCAGCAAGTTCTTCCGTGCAGCGAAACACACCCTTGCGTTCGCGTGGCCTACCACGGTTATTCCGTTCCAGGCTGCAATGGATCCCAGACCGTACCGGGACTACGAGCGCTGCGCCAGGCATTCTCAGAGAGCTGCCACAAGCTCGGGGGCCGTTCTCCTCTTCGGGCGCCTGCACGAGGGCAGGAAGCGAGCGGTTCACGCGTTGCTCTAAGTTAACTTACGCTATCGAATTTTTAAAGTTCCTGGAACAAATCCGCTTACGATTATAGCAGTTAGCAACTGATTTTAAGCCAGCCCTGTTTTTGAGACCTCCAGTCGAGGTCCCGCTCCTACTCGGTAGCGCCTCGAGCTGCACGCCATTTCAAAACAAGCCGATCCCTCCCACGCGGGACACGCGTGACGACGGCCGGGCCCTCCCACCGCTACGCGGCCCTCTGTGCTGCAAAAGGCCTCGGAGCCGAAGAGCTGCAGGTCCCGAGCCAAGCGCCAGCCTCGGTAAAGGATGTCAACGCAACTCAAACTGTGACGCTCTCCAAACGGGAGACACCCAAACAGCTTCAGCAAAGAGAAGATGCGTTCATCACTCATAAAAAGCCAATGATGCTCAACGGCTTCCTCGCTAGTTACCTTGCAAGGAGAGGAGACTCTCCGTGGCAAGGCGTCCATGGCACAGAGAACCAAACCCCACGTCTCGTTTAAGCGCGGGGCTCTCGGCGGCTCCAAGTCGAGCAGAAAGGCTCTGCTCCCAGGGCCGGACGCCGCGGAAAAGGCAAGACCCGTCGCCGAGGTGCGAACGGCTTCCCAAGGCAGAGCCGAAACCACGGCTCAAGCAAGCCTCCTCACAGAAGGTGACGCACGGGGTGAGAGCAGGAACGTAGTCGTCCGCCCCCTTTGTCCGCCCCCTTCCCCCCTTCAGTTTTGAAATCAGGAGAGAGAAAATTGGTTTTTTGCAGAAGTCTGTTCAGCATGACTTCCGCAAGAGCATTACACCGAAATACTAAACTGTAAGGACGTTTAATACCGATGATGAAAATCAATCTTTTCTTATTGCCTCTTCCATGGGATGGGAATAAAGGCTGCCTTCATCCGATAAAGGTCATGTTTGCATTTCTGGTAAACACAACACTTTGTTTTTTCCTCCCCATCCAATATGCTCAAGTGAGTCACATCTGGCTGACTTGTCAAAAGATAGCGAAAGTTTGAGGAAATGGTGTTCCACAGATGTTACTGACTAAAAATAGCCTTTCCACAAATGATAACAATTTTCCAGCTCAGTGGCCAAATATACTGCTCAAAGGCATGTATTGCCAATAGAGATTCATTGCAGATGGCAAGTTAAGCAACTTGTTTCTTGTCCTATTAAAACTTCTCTCTCCGACCGTCTTTTGTGAGCGTAACCAAATTAAATCACTGCAGAACTTCAAATCCCACCTGAAGGCCTACTCTAGACCTTCAGCTGACCTAATGATCCTCCTCGGGAGCGACCCCTCCCCAAGCAGACGGGGCATCCCCCCGCTACTCCCATTAACCCAGTCGCTCCCCGTTGTCTGGAGCAAGGCCACGGTTTGCAGAACCTCTAGATCAATTATTCATCTCAGTCGATTCTCATCCAGAACTGCAGGCCAGCGACATTGTGCTGCTAGGTTTATTAAAAAACGCTTCTCTAGGACAGATTCTTACGCTGACAAAACCATTGTTTGAGAAGTACAACCCGGGTTTCTCTCCCGTTCGTGAACGTCTAGGGCAAGAGGACCAAGAGGAGCCACCTACAAAAGGGAGATCTCGGTGAAGATCTCGCCATGGTGAGGAGGGTTTGCACCGTTTCCCTGCAACACACCGGGAGAAAAATGATGCCATGGCTCAGGCTCCTGCAGAACAAGGGAGCAAGAGGTACTCGAGAAATCCAGGCAACGCTTCCAGGGAATTTAACAGCAATGAAGACAGAGTACTGCAAGTCCGGCTTTGCAGAGTAGTTGTTCTTACTCAGCCTGAAATAAACGGTGTCGATCGCATACATTACCTCAAAGGAAATATTACTACCGTTTCATCACATACCTGAGACCCATCTCATAAATATAAGAAATACGCGACACTCCTTGATCTTCAACTTCCAAAGGAATAATTTTCAAATCAGCTACCTGTAATAAAAACAGTTGTTCTCCTACAAATTCATCAGCAGAAGAAAACTGCAGATTTTGCATCTTGGGATAGCATCTTTCAAAGCGGCATCCTTAACAGGGACACAGAAAAATAATCATATTATAGTGTCAGCCAATAAATACCGGAGGAGTAAAGCACAGACAAAGTGCTTTCTGCAAACTCTGCTAGGACTGTTCCTACCGTTATTGATAGCAGAAAAACCCAATGCTAACAACAGCAGACTGGCAAAAATAGGAAAAACATCTTCCGGAAAAAATTCTATAAAATGAATACTGATATCCCATTGCCATCTAAGTTAAAACTCTGCGGAGGATAAAAATACTTCAAAAGCCCATGCATTTACGGTTGAAAATTCTTTACGTTCCATGACTAAATCATGAACGCTACGGTGGTATTTCAATCTCAGATTCTGCTGATGTTCACAAACTGAACCGTGCTCGTGTGGTTCATGCTGTCAGCAGAACCCCTTGACTGAACACCATGTCATTCATAAGATAAAGCGTCCGAGAGGCAATTCACCGGGTCTTAAAAAGGAAAGAGCGATGACCTCAATCCCCTTAGGAAGACTGTCTCCCTAAAACGCCTTCGAAAAGCGAGGAAAAGGGATTCTGCAGGAATCCATCATCTCTTACTTAAGCAGCCAGCCTCAGCGTCTAGCCCGCTGCACTCTTGCCTTAAATTATTCAGCGCTTAAATTGATCCCTGTCCTTCGGAACAACCGCTCACGCCGAGACACGCAGCGCGCGCAGAGATGGATTCAGGCGGTAAAGCTCAGCTCTCGCTCCCGGTCGCGGGCTGCGCAGAGGGTCTCGGCGCAGGAGCGGCGCTTTGTTCCGGCAGCTCGGCTCCGCGGTGCCGGCACCCGCCTGCGCTCCTCGCGATGCTCTGCGCAGCAGCCGGGCCCCCCTCCGTCACTACGCGTACGCCTTCGCTGCTTCCAGCAGGGCTGCGGCTCGGTGGGTTTGCTTCCTAACACGAGGAGCCCAGGATCGGACGTTGCAGTCACGGCACCGCCACAAAGAGAGCCAACTTTGCTGCCTTTCACTTTCTTCTTGGGAGAGGAGGGGGGAAGCGAGCTGCAAACCGACAAAACACTGAATCGCACCCGACCGCAAAGAAGCCTGAAACCCCAGCAGAAGGGATTTCTCCTCAACACGACCCTTTGTGTTTTGTTTTCCGATTACTGCTGAAATTCGCAAGCCTGATAAACATACGGAAAGAAGATATTTGTTAAATCTTTTACAAGCATCAATTTAACTGATGGAAAGCAGCAGATATTTTTCCCCACCGCTGCAGAAAGAGAACATAAAAGAATAAATAAATCCCGCAGCAGTTCTTTCCCTCCAGGGAAGATGGGTATTTGATATTCTAAGTATTTCCCCAGCAAAACCGCAGGAAAACAAAAAGGCGGCATTCTCAGGAGTGCTGCGTGCACCACAGAGCAGAGGAGAACACCCTTCGGCCCCATCTCCTCAGTTCAGCCGACACAGGCGTCCGGACAGCACGGTACCGACAGACTGAAAGGCAGAGGCTGGAACAGGAGCAGGAACCGCAGCAAGCTCTTGACGAAGGTTAACGGTCGCGACGCTCCTGCAATCTCTCTGGGATATTCTGTTTCCCCTCCCAAAGCCTCGGGCAGACACCCGGCACCGAAGGATGAAATGCCTTCATGCGGCAAAGCCACGCGACCTGCCGGATACCGGTGCAAACACACAGTTCGTTGCCCGACGTACATTTCTACCACGTGGCAAAAATTCGTAGGGCTTTTTGGGAGGTTGTTTACAAGTCAACAGAATCTAAGAGGAAAGGAAGCCACGTTCGTAGCTCTTGGTAGCCCCGAAAGCGTACAGTGAAGCCTCGGCGTGCCACCTAGCTCCCCGCAGCAGCGGCCGAGCTTGTGGTTTAGTCTCCTGTAAGAGCCGGGGAGCTGCGGGAGGCACGGGGACGCCGAGAGCAGAACACGCCAGAAATAAACATCTCAAAGAGAAAGTTTTGTAACATCTACTATGCCTGTCACATCCAAATGTTCTGCGTGGAGACAGATGGTCTAGGCTTCTATTAGCAATGAATAATGAGATGTGAAGTGAAAGGTGTGAGATGCTATTTAACCTTGCTTCCCCCCAACATCATAAGTCTTGAACTGTACAGCATTTGATATTTTTGTGGTTATAAAACACCAAGAGCAGCAATAATCACAAGTTAGCTACGCACCAGTTATTTCGCTGTCTTCAAAACCAAATTTGTTCCTATTTTAGCCTTCTTCAAGACTGGCGAAAGCTGAACAGTCTGCAGTAAAACCATGCAATAGCCAGCTGCAATTAAAAGGAGGTACCTAGCGAGCAACCCACCATCCTGCGAAACAAAGCCAAGGCATACCAGCCGCTTCTTCACCCCTCACGTTATCTTCGTTACTCCGGTCGTCCTGGAACAGCCTTTCTGGCTTTACCCACAGGTCGAGAGATCAGCTAAACTCATGAGAAACGGCCACCCGTCTCTCGTCTTCCACTCGTGCCTTGGTGCTAGCGCTGGTGGGACCGTACAGCGCGTCGGCATCGCGGGCGGAAAACCAACCTGGCAAGAGCTGTCAAAACCAGGTGTCTGTTTTCAGCTGGATCAGTGCCGTGGCTCGGTTCCCCGCAGTCGCGGGCTCTCTGAAAAGACACAGCCTGTGCAGAAAGACTAAGCAAACCGAGCTTGCTCGCTCTGGAGAAGACGGGGAAAAGATAATGCTCTTCAAACACCTAAGAGGCAGCTGCGGGGGAAAAGAAAATACATCGTTCTGCACATACGTTACAGACGTGGCAAGCTGAAACAGGTTAAACCACAGTGCGGCTGGTTTATGCAAGTATAAGAAAGTTAAACAGCAAAACGGATTGCTTACGGCAGTCCCGGCTGTTTTTAAGAGAGTCGATGACTACCCGTCAGGAATGCATTGGGTATACCGGACCCTGGCCCAGGCAGCGAGGGCAGGGACTAGGTGACTCGCAGAGGCCAAAAAGTCACCTTCCAGCTCAGCACACCCTTCACCCAGTTTTATTTAAAACCGAGGTTAGGAACCCATGTCGAGTAGCCCGTGAATTTACGCACCTTCCAACTTCCAAACGGCCGAGTAGGAGCCGTCACCTGCGCGGAAAGCCACCCGATCCTGCCAAACCTCTAAGCTAAGCTCTCTGGACTGCGGCCGAGCTGAAGAGCGTGCGTGTTTGCATATCGTACTTTCCTTTATTAGCTTATACAAACAGGCTGAGTAATTCAAACTATCGAGCGACGTACGTTCTCCAACCTTTTTGCATATCGCTAGCAAATCAGCAATTAGACGCACTAGAAAGCCTGCTGCCGAGCGTTCTTACAAGTCGGCTCCCTATCTCTACTCCAGGAGACCGGCGTTACGCGGAATCGCAATGTCAGCGCAAGCCGAGACTCCTCTCGAGCCCATCTACCATATGCAAGAACAAGCATCGGCACAGCTGCTCATCTGCTACTTGCTACATCGGAGCAACTAAGCTTTTAGAAATAAATCATCTAAAACTATTTAAAACGTTTTGTTCAAATTAATGGGCTACTTTATACAAAAGCACGTTCCCCAGAGTCGCGTGCATTTGCAAACGTGCTTGCATAACCGGTTTTAGCAATTTGTAGACAAAAATTTGGCAACATGATACATTTATCCGGGGAATACACATTATATCTTACTTAGATAAACATACATAATAGCTATTCCCCATCTCTTTTCAGCACCTCCATTACCAGCTGAATTGACTAATAACCACAAAGGTTCGCTGCCTTCACAAAGAGGAAGGTCAGCCCTGCCACGCGGGAAATGGTGTTTCATCTTTTAGGTGTACAGAGGCTTTCAACAGTGTTTCTGGGATCACCAGACACACGTACAAGGCTGTAAATAATCTAAGGTGCCTGCAAAATCCACTAATAATCCTGCTGCCCGCAGCATCCCCTCTGCCCTTTTTCCCTGCGTTTCGCTGACGGTAATCCATAGGATCTGTTTTGTTTTCTCTTGTCTTTATTAAGAAGTAGCGGTTTACAGGAGCACCTCGCATTTCTGTGGCGATCCTTAGGTTTCCACAGATCGCGTTAGAACTTATGGATTTGTGAACAAACAGTAAAAGCGCCGTGAAGACTGAAATTAGTAAAAAGCCACAACATCCTCCTAAGAGACTGCCCTTCGCCCGAGAAGTTTACTTTGTCAATTGGACAATTACTCCCAGCAAAATTGAAGGGAATATAGAAAGAAGAGTCTACACCCGATTCCTAATTTCTATTAGGAAATTTTACTTCACTGAAAGGGTTGTCAAGCACTGGACCAGGCTGCCCAGGGAAGTGGTGGAGTCCCCATCCCTGGAGGTATTTAAAGGACGTTTGGATGAGGTGCTCAGGGACATGGTGTAGTGGCGGGCTGGGCAGTGTTAGGTTTACAGTTGGACTCGATGATCTTAAAGGTCTTTTCCAACCTATACGATTCTGTGATTCCGTGATAACTGCTTTATTAGTATCGAGACGCTTTGTTTCCTTCCCAAATTCCACGCTACATCCATCTCCTGCTGACGAAAGACCAACTGGAACTCTACGCTGAGAAGATCAGCAGGAGAAACTGGAATTAGCAATGCCACCCGTTCCAGCAACCCGCATCGCAAATTCTGACAAAGCTGAGACATAACGACAAGCAAACGCTTGCGCATGCGTTCTCTATCCATATACACAAGCATGCCTGTATAGATACACACGCACACTTATTTTAACAGCGGAGGGCCCCAGCAAGTATAGCAAATCCTTTCTTCAGGGCAAAGAAAACCCTCTTGCAGGAGCAAGTTGCTTAAATCCACTTTGCCACAACAAACAAAGGCATGAAACACATTGTTACCCTGGCACAGGCATTTACATTCCTTATTGTTAATTTAAAAAGGGAAACATTTCTTTCTGGCAGAGGAAATAGAGCTCTCACGATCCTGAAATATGTTAGAAGTAGAGGTGTTCTGCATGAAAGACGCTTCCTAAATACTGCAGTCAATATTAATAGGTCTTTAAGTCTCCCAGGATCGGAAGCAAAAATTAATCCAGTTTAACAAAGTCTGAGGCCATAGTGTGCTGCTATAAACTCTTCGAAGTTCATCTGAAGGTAATAAATAATTTAACAAGGCGCTTCCTACCTGTTCCATATTGGAGACTAGGAGAATGCCAAACAAAATGTTTTTTTTCTGTAGTATCTTCACTGAGGCGGTGCTGCAAAAATTCCATTTCCAAGCAGGCTGACATTCAATACTGAGATGTTAAGATCTGACTTACCCTTTTCAAAGCAATCTCCCCGCTAATGCATCTCTCCCCACCAGCCTTCCCTGTGGCTGATCCCTCTCCTACAAAGTTGCTCATGATTCAAGCAGATAATTTCTGTCTTTAATCTAGACTCCAGTGGAAACTAAATTAACTTCTCAGTGCCCCAAACGGAAAGCACTGCGTCAGAGAACTCGCGTTCCAGGAATTAAGGTTGTCAGATTTACCAATACATCGTACGAAGGTGTTTACGGAAGCAGCCGAGTGCTCCCCGCCAGGGTGCCCGACAGACGCCTAGACAAAACCGCGCGCTTCTCCCACCCTGCCTCTCCTTCCCGCCCAGCCACCAGCCCCCAAAAGCCACAAAAGTGGGGAATCGGAGCGGCAGAGAAAGTAAAAACCCATGCGCTCCTCCGCACAGCCCGCAAGCCGTCAGCGGGGCTCAGCAGGCAGCCTCCAAGCCGCACGCCGACGAATTCAGAGGTTCAGACCGACGACGCGTTGGCATCTCGGCTCCGCACCCGCCACGGGGAAAGAAAACTTGAGAAAGTAGGGCTAGGAGCAGCCAGGGACGTACGCGGTTCAGAGCTGGGCAGAGAGATGCGGAAACCTGAGCAGGATCGGCAGCAGTCAAGCTCATCGTGGAGCTCGGGGGTCCGGACCTCCAGCCCTCTCCCACCGTCCTGCTTCTAAAAGGGTCTTTTGACTGCGCTCAGAAGACCACGGTTTTAAACTCAAGAAACCAAATTCAAAGCCGCAACTATATGTCATGTTTTATGCTTGAACTAATTACAGCTACCCGAGTACAAAACTCAAGCCAAAAAGGTACGGGGAGCGCAGCCACCTAACCGCCACCATACCCCAACTACGGAGGGGCTCAGCTCAAAGATTTTGGACCGGGGAGGGAAACAAGTGTCTCCTCGATACCCGTATACCCTCGGGACATCAGGAGGAATCGTGCAGGCTTATTAGCAGAAAAGAAACCCCCCAAGCTGCAGGATTAGAGGCTTCTCTTTTTGCTAAGCTGGTGTTTTGACAATAGCTTTTTTTTTTTTATGAGACATTTGTCATTAACAAACTTTAGACAAGGTTAATGAAAGTTCTGTCACTTTAATGTCTAGCCTGCTTTAAATTACAGATGTCATCTGCCATGACTAAAGAAAGGGCACTGAGCAATAATACCATAAACTATCATCTCCAGGGACACACAGGTAATTGCATAGCTCATTAAAAAACTGTTTTAATTATTAATTGACCGTGTCAGAGTTGTCCTTTGAAGTCAGTTTTAATTTTTTTCCTTGCAAGCGTGATGATTCCAAGCTGACCTACACAACTTTCTCTACCACCTCCAAGAACCAGAAGGGAAGGCTTGGGACCCGGCTCACAGCACGGTCACCATGTCTCACACACTCAAACATACCTACATCACACAGGGCACAGTACTGAATAAAAAGATTTAGGTGATGAAGGGAAAAAACGTCTTAAATATTGGCTGGCCACTGAACCCGGAGAGAGAAAGAAAATCTGAATGGTTGACAAGCCACAGACAAAAAAAAAATGCAGGAGGACTTTTGCTAGTTCCTACTGCTACAAAATGAACTAACTTATCATCTCTATTGAGGCTAAAAAAGGCTGCCTCAAGCTGAGGGACTGGATTTCAAGAGGTCCCTCCCAACCTCAATGATTCAACAAGGTCAAGTGCCAGGTCCTGCACTTGGGTCACAACAACCCCATGCAATGCTACAGGCGTGGGGAAGAGTGGCTGGAAAGCTGCCTGGTGGAAAAGGACCTGGGGGTGTTGGTCAACAGCCGGCTGAACATGAGCCAGCAGTGTGCCCAGGTGGCCAAGAAAGCCAACGGCATCCTGGCTTGTGTCAGAAATAGTGTGGCCAGCAGGAGCAGGGCAGTGATCGTGCCCCTGTACTGGGCACTGGTGAGGCCGCACCTCGAATGCTGTGTTCAGTGCTGGGCCCCTCACTCCCAGAGAGACATTGAGGGGCTGGAGCGTGTCCAGAGAAGGGCAACGGAGCTGGGGAAGGGTCTGGAGCACAAGGCTGATGGGGAGCGGCTGAGGGACCTGGGGTTGTTCAGCCTGGAGAAAAGGAGGCTGAGGGGAGACCTCATCGCTCTCTACAACTGCCTGAAAGGAGGGGGTAGAGAGGTGGGGTCGGTCTCTTCTCCCAGGTAACAAGTGACAGGAGGAGA
This sequence comes from Mycteria americana, assembly GCF_035582795.1. Classification (NCBI taxonomy): domain Eukaryota; kingdom Metazoa; phylum Chordata; class Aves; order Ciconiiformes; family Ciconiidae; genus Mycteria; species Mycteria americana. The sequence goes on from NC_134383.1 coordinate 735,141, forward strand.
GGAAATGGCCTCAAGTTGCGCCAGGGGAGGTTTAGACTGGATATTGGGAAATTTTACTTCACTGAAAAGGTTATCAAGCACTGGAACAGGCTGCCCAGGGAAGGGGTTGAGTCCCCATCCCTGGAGGTATTTAAAAGCCATGTAGGTGTGGTGCTTAGGGACCTGGTATGGTGGTGGGCTGGGCAGTGCTGGGTTAACGGTTGGACCTGATGATCTTAAAGGTCTTTTCCAAACTAAACGATTCTATGATTCTGTGACTTGCATAGTAACAATGACCAAAACACAGGCTGGAAGACCGATATTGAAAATTCACACAGTCGGGTTAAACCTTTTTGCTTAAAAGATATTCTACTCAGGCTGCTGCCTTGGGAAATCCCCACGACCCAAAGGAACAAGGGAAGGTTTCTTGAAACAAAGAAAAGGCAGCTCTGCTGGATGCTTGGTTGATAGGTCATTCAAAGCTATAAGGAAATTAAACACAAACCACCATCTCCGGAGAAAGAAAAAAAACAAACCACCTTGCACAAAACCTACCCAATTAGGCATGCGTATAGAAAGAGAGTAAGACACGGAGGCGAGGTATCCTATTGAGGCAGCGCATCCAGACAAATTCTGGAAGGGGAGAAATCTCAGGTAGATGCGTGTAGGTTTGTTTTTGTTTTGTTTTCTGTGTTGTTTTTTGTTAAACAGCCAAGTGAAAGCACGCCGCAGAACGAGCTCGCAAGCCTCAACAATCACTCGCGGAGCCTCTTCTTCTACAGCACTTGAACCGATAGAAGGTATTTGTGCTAGAGAGAGAACCCAAGCACAATAGGACGTACAGATATCTTACGGAATGAATCACAGGCACGCCAGCTACTTACCTATTTGCCTGCATCTTATTTAATTTAGCCCAATATTGAATACTGAATGAGATTAGGATTGTTGCCTGGCCTTTCATATCTGTCAAAATGAGGACAAAATAACTGAACACGTAGAATAGCAACAAGAATTTTGCAAGAAAAATCATTTATCTTCAATTAAAATAACCACAACCAAGAAGACAAACATATTAACCCTTCACTGCACTATAATCCCCTCCAAGGGGTGCGTTAGCAGAGAAGTCAAGTCTTTTGAAGACGGCAGCTTCACCCGAGTAGGTTTTGGGGGTTATTTATTTGGCAAATTTGGCACGTGGGGAGTAAAATGAACACGCACGACCATTCCAAACGCTGTCCTGACAATGACATGCCATACCAGCTTTGGGTCGAAGCAATGGTTAATACCTTCCCTTCTCCAAATCACAGCAACACTAGAGATTTTAGAAACAGGCAAAGAAGATCAAAGTACAAGCATCATACGGGTTCCTTAATTGCCAAGTGCTAGACTGGGAGGAAAAGAACAAAGTCTCAGCTACTGCGGTTACGTCAAGAGGAAGGAAACATCTCGCCAGCGCACGCTAGCTATAATTGTGCTCCTGAACTACAGCTGTAGGAAAGGGAGTTTACAATGCCAGTGCTGGCAAGTTCTGCTCTCGCTCCCCCTGAACCTTATTTTGTGGCAGAATATGCAGTTTCTTGTTAACATTTGTCTTGGGCACTAATTAATTTTACAAGGAAGCGATGTAACGCAGCTGCTTCTCCTGCCTTTCCCTTTTGAAAGCACGGCCTTTACACCTCGAGAACATGACTCGTTTCTTTCTTCTGATGCTTTCTGGGCATAACCAGCAAAAGCACCCTCCCCATTCCGCTTGCATTAAAGCATTTCAGAAATACACCCCTTGAGCGAATACTGGGATTACCCAAGAGCTTAGCCCGGTTTCTAGCTCTCCTGATTTTGTGTACCTAAGATACTGAACGCCCACATCCCCTTCCAGTCACAGCACTGTCGACACGATCCCGCTTCAGGAAAAGAATATTCAAAGACAAAAGAACAAGAGGAGTTTGCTTTAAAGAGGCAGATGGTTTTGCTACTTCAAGCAAAACCAAGCACTAGAAATACTCGCCTGCAATCCAGCCTATTTGGCGCTGCATTTCCCAGCCTCGTCAGCAAAGCCAGGACCAGGAGGTCTCGGGTAGATGGCGAGCAAAGCCGCGCAGGACGCGTCTTCCCACTCTGCCCCCTCCAGCTACGGAAGCTGCGTTTCCCCAACAGAAACGGCAAACGCTGGGATGTCACCCAAAAGGCATCAGCACAGAGGCAATTCCCAGCAAAAAGACATTCAAACAAAATCCTCAACTTTCGTACGAGTATTAATGAGGTGTGTCGCATGCATAAACCATCGCATGCATACCAACACACGTAAAGTAGCGTAAAAAACACTGCCTAAACTAACTTACAGTACGTCTCCATAATATACACCGGACAAGCAAGCAGCTTGTAGGGATGTTATGTGAATGGGCGGGTTTAATGAAAATGATGGTTTTATCTCAAAACTGTATAAATCCGCAACCGGCACCCCACTGCCCTACCAGCTCCCTTTTTACCCAGTTCTTGTTCAAGGTATTTGCCAACGTAATTGAATCCTTCTTCAGAGGTCTTTATATTCCGTTCTGGTTTGGGGACAATGCTGCTGAAATACGTTTACCATCCATCTTTCTTAACATGCTTAATCTAAATAGAAGACTCAAATCCAAGATTGTGCGTTTGATGGATAGCTCACCTTCTTCCAACAGTATGCCTTAAATGTGTCCTAGTATTGCTCTCAGAAACCTTACAGAAAACCTGCATTCGCACTGATTTAGCCTCTCCTAGCAAGCTAGCTATCATATATACTACTTATAGTATACTACGATTAAAAATAGATAAGGTTAAAGGAGCTGCCACACAAAAGACGGGGATACATGAACACGCTTAACAGACCCGCAGTCTCACACGAGACTTTCCCAAACTGCCGGCTGCAGAACTAAACCCACTGCTCCCCCAGGTCCCCCACCCGCTATGGCAGTAGTCTTCATCACAGTGAAGGCCCTTCAGCAGATCTCCAGCATCAAGGTATGTTGGGCTGGCTTAAAAGGGGGAGGGGGGGGAACAAGGGGGAACAAAAAGGCATTCTCTGTTTAAATCTCAGATCAGGCAAATACAAACGTGTCTCTCACACCAACAAAATACTACATACCCCGCTAAGTCCCAGGCAATTCCTAATGAAACCTTAAGTGTGAAGTTAGTAGAGGTAATAACACTTTTATGTATTTAGACGCAAAATTTGGATAGCAAAAAGGTATTACATTTGAACCAAAGTCCATTACTATTGCCACACGTTGCCGAGAAGTGCACTTTTATATAGCTAATATAATGTCGTATTAGGAGAGTAACTTGAATATTCTCGATAAAAAGCATGGATTTTCCCGTCTCAAAGGGGCTCAGAGTACGGCAGTATCGTAGCACGTACCGCTAAGGGAACGCAATCCTTCGCGTCTCAGCTCATGGAGTCACACAGAGCCACGCGTTCCCAGCTTTCAGAAAGCGCGCGTTCCTTTGCAGGCAAAAAAGCAAAGAAAACCGCCTGCTCTTCAGACCACGAGGACTCTACAGCTGGCGGAACCCCCATCCCAGGGGTCTACCACCCGGTCGCCGGCTAACAGCAGCCTGCGCCCAAAGCACCGAGGTGACGCCACCCTCACTCACGCCAAGAGCGCTGCGGTCGCTGCCGCCCCGACTGCCGCAGCCCTCCGCGCTCTGCAGCCCGGCCAGCACCACGGCCTGTCTTTGGAAGGACGGACGCGGGGCCGAAACACGCAGAAACTGGAAGACTGGCTTCTGCCACAGGCTTCTCAACTCCAGTTTTTCAGTGAAGCGCTTCTCAATCTCCCTATTTGCGAGCCAGGGCTAGGCACCCCCGTAGAGCTGGGGGAGAGGGGGCCGCAACGGCTGCTACCACGGACTCCTACCAAGCCTTTACTGCGTGCTGCCTTCCATCCGTGAGCTCCCAAGCTCACGGGACATCCGTTCGATGCATCTTCCAGCGTTCTACCAGGACCGGGCAGCTGTGCCAAGGAAGCGTCGACCCATCATCCTTAACGCGTTTGGCAGCGGAGCAGCTGTTGAGTCCTGGCCTAACACGGGGTGCGGGACATCTGCTCGCATCCCAGAGACTTACACCAAGTAACCTCTGCTAGTAGTTGAGGCTTGCCGGAATCTTCCCGGAAAAGTGGATTATGTCAAAATTTCAGCGGCACACGTGTTTCGGAAGACAAATATCCAAAGCAAAGGCGGTGCCGCGCTGCTTGCTTTGTCTCTTCTCTAACGAAACGCCAACCAGGGCTGTGCAGAGCGCACAGCTAAGGCAAGTCAGACTGCTGCGGGCAGCCTAAGCCCTGGTAGAGCACAAAGCCGTGCGCTTTGGGCAAAGGCAGGGAAGGCTGAAGCAGCTACACGTCTTCCCCGTGAAAGGACAGAAACCCATTTATCCCCATCCCTCTGAGCCGCGATTAAAATTGCATTCCGTATTGTCGGTGCACTGCAAGGTCTCGCAAGGAGCCCGCGCCCCTGGGACGTCCAAAGGCACCTCTTCACGAGGGTGAGCGATACGACGCCGAGCGGCAAGGATCATTGCACTGGCAAGTACCAGAAACTGCCGGATAACGTTTCCGAGGGGAAGGAGAAATGAAGCAAGAGAGCGCTTCAAGAATAAAATGAAAACGTTCTTATTTCTGGGAACAAAGGAGACACACCATTCTTCTCTCGTCCCCCTAAAAGCTCATCCTCACTTCCACAGTACAGGGAACACAAGTCTGTGAGGTCAACGTCTTACATCAATTTTGCAGCTTCTCCCCAGTCAACGGAATAGTTAATTATAGTTTTTCTACTGGTTTAATTCAGATAGAAGAGTCAACCACTTCATTTAATAATTTAGTTGAAACATGTCCACATGAGAACACGCTAATTTCTCATTCAGTTTTCAAATTGAATCAATTTAAAGGCTGCCAATAATACAACAGCAGAAATGCAAAACCCCCCACAATTGACAGTAAACCAAAGTTAGTCGTTCTTTATAAATTGACTATTGTCTCAAGGCCTGTGAAAGAAATCAATGTACATCACTGCCTAGAAACTATTAACCTATCTGCGCTAGGCTGTAATAATTGAGCACAATTAGACATACAATTCAGAGAATTCATCAAAACGAACAAAAATAAAGACATTTTCTCTTTAATTCTCATTCCTTTTCAGAAGTACATTGCCTTTACCGCAGCCTTATGTTTTGCCATTTCTTCGCTGCATTCAGAGCCTTTATCAGCGAAGGGATTACAAAGGACCCCGAGCTACGCGGCGCGTGCCGAAACGCAGCTCCCTGCCAAACGCCGAGCCTCCTCGACGCCCTTCCCAAAGATGAGCCCGCCACTGGCTTCTGCCACAGCCTCACGGTTTTGAAATGCAGCTTCCGAAGTCAGATGTCAGGAACCGCGTGGACACACTCCAGCAAGCAGCTGACATGCCCCTACTTGAAACAAGATTGGCACATAACGACTCATCGCCGTTGCTGGCCGTTCCCTGTATGTTTTCATCATGAGAGCCTTAGGAACCCAGTCCGCGCACAAGTCTCGATCAAGATACGGTTCAAAAAGCCTTTTTCACACACAACCACCAGCTCTCCTGCTGCTCTGAAACAAATCGACACGGCAGCCCGGCGTAGCAGCTCAGCTCAGATTTCTTGTACCCAATAAGTCAGAACGGATCTAGCTCGTTGCCAACCTCCTCCCACCCGTCCACCTTCTGCAGCCACCGGCGTGGTGTCCCTGCGTCCCCAGCGCTCCACGGGACCGAGCGCTAGGTCGCTTGCCTGGACAGGCTTCAGCACGGACGTTTCATCTCACCAACGACTGCACCTCTGTGCTGCCCGGACTTTGGAAAATAGCCAGTGTCAGTTCTCTGGACGTCTAGAAAACCAGCCTCGTCATGCACTGAGCAACCACACCCTCTTCAAGCCAAAACGCACATCGTTTAACATGGGAAGCAATCTCTCCACGAAACCCACCGCAATGATTTTAGACCGAGTACTCCGCTGCAAACCTCAGTGCTCTTCTACCCCTTTTTTTCTAGAGAGATTTTTACCTGCAACTCATTTGTTCTAGACGTCAAGTGACACTGAGCAATTGCGGCATCTCCCGTCTCCTTCCACCAGGCGACCCCACTGCCAATTTAATTTTGCCCCGCCTCGCTGCTTTTCCTGGAGCCCAGGGATTAGCACGCTGGCAAGACCACCGAACTGAAAAGGCAGGCAGAGAAGCCGACTTGAAAATCCTTTGTTGATCTTCAAGGTGCTCAACCCACGGCTGCCACGGCAGTGACGTTATTCCAGCGGCCGGGCTCAGCCCACCTCTGGAGCCTCGGGGCCAGCGACCGCTCCTGGCAGCGCCTCACCCACGCGCTGCAGGTCTAAGCCGACTTCTGAATGCATTTTCTGTTCAGAGGTTGTAACCGTGAATTCCACTAACTTTGGATTGTATCCTTAAAATGTAGTTATTGCATCATTTTAAAGCACCATTGCATTTTTGGATACAAGCAGGAAAGGAGTCAAGTTAAAAGTAAAAATCATTGCTTCCCAGTTCATAGTTCCCCCCCCCCCCTTCAGTTGGAAAAGCTCGAGAAAAGATTAAAAATGGGCAGAGCACAAAAAGGAATACACCTCCATGTTTTATGCAACTGCAGCCCCAGGTCCTCAGGCTATCTCCCCGGAGGTGGAAAGCAGAGGTACGCTTCCAGTTTCAAACCCTGTCCTTTCTGAACAACGCAGCAGGTTCAAACAGGCACAGAGTAGGAGCGAACCGACGAAAGGAGTCAAGACAAAGGGTACTTGTGATGCCAGCGCTCCTCTCCCCATACATCGACTTCCTTTTACATTAAAGAAAGTCATTGATAGCAAACGCGTTTTCAATATATCAGTGAAATAGAGAATTGCAGTGAACTCGGTCATCAGTTCCCCAGGAGGCAGAGGGCTGGCTGGCGAGGGAGAGGGAAGACTGCAGTTACACAACAGCAGCGAAGCGAGGGTGCCCTACTTTCAGAGGATGTTTTTCTGCTAACTTTGTTATTTTCCTCGTCTGTCGTGCACCTGCGAAGGATTCTCAAAGCGGATGTGCACCCCTGCAACAAGTGGAAAAAGTCACAGAACCGCGGGACCCTCTTCGGCAGCCGCGGGAAGAAACATCCAAATCCCTTGCGGAAAGCGTTACGGCACTATAATTTTACAAAGCTGCCTTGTACAGTCACTGCGGGCTGTAGTCTAAAACAAACTTAGCACACATTGCAAATGGAACAAAGGAAGAGCAGAAAAAACCTAGCAGACCTACTGCTATTTTTCTTTTGAAGTCACATATTTCTTAAGGCTAAGCATGAGACAAGATGCACTGATAACAATACTTCTCCTTATAGCCTCTTTTTTAAGTCTACCTCCAGAGGGAAAACTCTTGTTTGTTAAACCCTAACACATGTGAAAAGCCATAGCAAAGCAAATAAAGAAGTGAAGGTTTAAGTTGCAGGCAGGACTTTACGGTTTATGGATCGCAGAAATCTGTACTTACTCATCTCTTCTAGAATTACCAACTGCAAGGGAAAAACGATGCTTAAGCTCTTTAGAAGCAAGAGGACAGGGAAACTGCTTAAGAGAGAAAGGGAATGCTGAAGCACACGCTCTACAAATCGGTCAAGCCCCTCATTTTATTCCCAGCAAAAAACCTAAGGGATAAAACAGCGAGGGGACGCCGTTCTTGCAAGCACCGTCTCAGCACACTGCAAGAAATGCCCTCAATGGGGTTTTTTCAGGCAGGCGAGTTCGCCCTGCCCTCGCCGCAGGCTGGCCAGCTCTGACTCGGGCTCTTGCCCACCTGCTTTCCACCTCCCCTACGAGCCATCGCGAGGGGCAGGGTGGGAGCCAAGGCGCTGCCCACGTGCAGCGTCCGCAGGCAGCGTGCGCAGGGCAGGTCTGCAGCCGGCTGCAACACGTAAGCCACGCGTATCCATTAGGGCAGTGCTACGGCCACCGGCACTCGCGGAAGTTCAAGCCGCGCAAAGATCTTATCAGTACTATAAAGGACTGAATTAAGAAATACATGAAATATACAGACGGTCACACTTTTTCTACGTGGCTTCGCTGCTTTAAGCACCCGTAAACGGAGATAACATTTGAGCAGCAGTAACTTTCTCTATGTGGTTCTCTATTTTTATCATCTTGGCTTGCTATGGGCTTGATATTTAGGAAGCGTTGGAGCTGAAAGGCAGCGTAGTACAAGCACCTGCTCCACGTTCCACTCCTACGGATCAATCGCAGCGTACCTCGGTCCTTCTCAGCCTTCCCCGCGCGGGCTTGGTTAGCCTCCAACGCAGGCGCAGCGCCTGGGATGAGAACCAGACCTTCCCTTTGGAGGCCTGTCCTTCGTGCTGCTAGCCACGCTTATTTGACAAATACCAAATTCCCAACACCGTGTCCTAACTGACAGCTCTGAAAAGGATCAGGAAAACGTCCGTCAAACTTCTGAGACTGTTTCCGTGCTCCTGACATCAACCGACGTGCTTGCTTCAGGGAAGTGGCCAGAGGAAGGCGACGCAGCCCAGCAGCAGGTACCGTCATCTCATGCTGGCTGCAAGAGAAGAGCGTTTGGAAGATGCTTTCACATCTACCTATCGAAAGCCCTCCGAAAGCCTAAGGCAAGCAGTTCACCAACAGCCCCAAGCACCATGTTTTTCTTCTCTAAAGGGAGACAGAGGCCTGTCCTGGCAACGAGCAGTCCTGACGCAGCTCGCATCTCGCCTCGCAGCAAAGCACTTCTCACCTGCTCCAAGCCAAGGGAAAGAGCATCAGCACTTACGGGGAGAGCTCCTCTCCTTGGGAAATGGATTGCACCAGTCTGGTCAGCACAAACAAGCAAAAAGCATCGGAAGTTGCAACATCTACTGATCAATATCCCAGGTATGTCAGAATTTTCCATTTCATCTCGTTGCCGTGACACATCATTCAGCTGATATCTCCGTGACAGATAATCAAACCTCTTTGCTACCTACCCTTTATTAATCCTTGCTTAATCCTCTCTCAAATTTGAGTTCCAGCTTTCATTAATGAAAGTCTGATTTCTTAAATGCATAAAAAAAGCATCAGCTTGCAATCCGCTACTCCAGATCACGGCGACCTCGCTTTCTGCAGGGTGACAGCGCTGCAGCAAACCCGCAGAGTTATCGCTCCGTCCTCACCCACAGACCACGCACGGCAGAAACGAGATTCCAGAAGCTAAAAAGACAAATATTTGACACTATAACGAGGCAGGTGACCAGCCAGCCCTCAGTCCTGCTATTCACGTGGCAAGCCGAAGGAAGCGATCCGTTCCTCCTCTGGCTGCGCTGCTGCCGTCTTGGATACCCGACGCTGCTGTGAACCCAACGGGGTAAAGCACAGAGTTAGAGCTTTAAGGTGGCTTTGTAGCCAAGTTTCTGCAAGCCGGGATTAGGAGACGAAGCAAGTGGGGTCGTACGCGTACACACACCAGCTATCAGAAAAATCGCAACAGCCCCATCTCCTTTTTCTCTATTTCGCTTTGTGACATCTACTAAGGCTCGGGGTTGTTTTCCCTCTTTTGATAATCACTGCTAACGTCGTCTTTCAGCCCCCATCCTCCTCCCTTGCCATCCCGTTGTGAGGTCGCGATACGTTTGTGACAAAGTTTCCATGGCAACAGACTGACGCCATAAACGTAAGATCAGGATGGCTCTGCAAAGCAGGAGGAGCAGAAGATGGGTTGCGAGGGAGCGGGCTGCTACTCAAACAAATCTCTTCACCGATAGCTGTGGGAATAGAGAACGTTACTGGCAAAGTAAATTGCTTTTTGTAGAAACGTTCTCTTTTTTTGAAGTTTGCCCCCATGTGAAAGTCTCCAAGTCAGAACCTGAACATTATTTTAATGTACTGTTCTGTATTTAATAATCTTCTGCTTCAGACACTAGTCTGTTACCATGGGAATGACAGCCGCACAAATACAGGATTATGGCTATCAAGCAGAAGGAGAAAAGAAATTATGAATAAGCGAGTTATGTTCAATAATTAGCAACTATATGAAGAAACTCAAAATCATGAATTTAGATTGATGCATTTATCTCAGTGTTTGAACACAACGACGAGGGTGTTACTGCTCAAAAATAGGATTCTAGCACATCACACAAGTATTTCTGACTGAACGGGTCCTACTTGGAAGGGTAATTTATCTCGCTCCCGTCCTTCCCTTCTCCTCCTCGACAGACCTCTCCACACGTCTGGCTTCTCATCGGAAAGGCAGGTGCCCGACGCCTGCTGAAGCTCACCAGCCCCACTTCCCGGAAGATCGCGGCTGAAGAAGGCCACCCGGGCTCCGCGGTTCCCCAGCTGAAGAGGCCATTCCTGTCACAAGGAACGTTGCCCGCATGTCTGGACCAGTCTGCCCAGCTGAGACCAGCAGCCGCAGTTACTGCGGTAAAGTAAAGCTTTTAATGTTTTCTTTTTGAAGAAATGGAAAGAGCTTTCTGCTTTAATTGGAATTAGTTCCAGTGCCACCAAGGAACCGACCCTGAACGGCACCCGCGACAAAATCCTGGGTGATTTAAATAGATTCTTAGACAAAAAGATACCGAGAGCACCTGGCACCCGCTACAAGACGCTTCTGTTTTCCTGTAACACGCCCAAGCCTCCGCAAAGGCAGGATATTCACCTCTGCATTCAAATGCCTGATCACGATTGCAGCTCCAGTAAAAGGCAGCACCCTCTGCTAAAGTTGGGAAGTATGTCAACAGGACACTCACTGGGTTTAAATGTTTTCCTTTATCATGGAGACTCTTTAATTAAAGGAGTCGCAAACCAAATTCACTTACCCAGATGCAGCCTGTACAATCAGAAGCGAGGCTGCTACGGAGAGGTTGGGGACTGCTGCTTCCTCCTGTTTATTTCTGGTGGGAGGCTCCCACGCCCACAGGCAGGGACTATGGATCCTCACAACCCCAAAAGCTCGAGGGAGCCCATTACTCTCCTCTAGCTTCGCTGGGGAACGCCAGGTTGTGTGTCTGTGCCACAAAAAGTTGCGTTCTTCAAGCATGGAAAAGGTCCGTCGTTTGCCAGCCTGCATTCTTTATTCACCTGAGATACTTTCCTCTTTGCATATCTGTTGCTATTAAAATTCCCCTTCCAGCACACAATTCCCTCTACTAGCTTTTCTTGCTTATTAGATAAGACAAAAAGTATTCGGAGAATCTGATCAGAGAGATCTTATTTTCTCCAGGCACTCCTCTGAATTTAATTCTAGATTAAGCATTATTTAAAAAAGTACCCTTCCTGCCTCCCACCTCACGCTCCCTTTCAACATGAAACTGGAGAACACTCCCAGTCAAGGAATCAAGCTGAGTTTGAAACTTACTCTTTGAAGAGTAACACTCCTAAATATACTAGGAAAATCAAAACAAAAATCGCTAAATGGGAAAGGCTATATGGGTTGTCACTATGGGTTGGCCCAACTCTCCCAGGGCTGGGAGAGGAAGCGTTCGAGTCCTCCTCTCCTCACTCAAACGAGAAAATCCCCGAAAAACTCAAAAAGCTGCTGAAGCATTTTCTCAGAGTTTTTCTGAACGGCAACGGGCCATCTGAGGCTACCGGCACTTCACAGGCGACAGGAAAGGCTGCTGCCCACCCCGCCGGGCCACGGAAACCCTCGGATGCAAGCCTCCGAGCGCCCGAGGCTGACCCCCATCCCCGCTGCCAGCTCGCGCGGTCCGTCATTCCTAGACTCACGAACGAAGCGTCTCTCGGCCAACAACGGGCTTACGATTTCCAGCGTCCGCGCTCGGTAGCTGTCCAATGCAGAACGTCATCATTCAAATTATGTGGCTGAACGTATTCACTTACCTAAAGAAAAGAGGGAAAACATAAAATTAGTACAAACGTAGCAAGTGAGATACAAAAACCTGGAGAAAGAAAAGTTTTGTTCCGCGTGTTTACAATATTAAACCGCAACGAACACGGCCCCTGGCTCCAAGCTGCATCCCTCGGGGCGAGGCTGCGCGGGCATCCCATCCTTCGCTTGGGGCTCAGGCCAGAGCCAGCTACCGCTCGCCCCGTGCTGCTACCGCACGAGGAACCGTGCCCACAGCCTCTCCATGTTAACAGAGGATGCCTTTTAACAAGAGAAGGGCACGCTAAGCCACGACAGCGGAGAAGGTGACGGGTTTTCGTGGCGGGCGTTGACAGCCCTTTTTCCGCTTTGCCAGGTCCACAAATTTGGAAGCAGACAACAAACTACTTAAAGCCTTGTCCAAGCTTTTGCAGCCAAGTTAAGCCCCTGAAGAAGAGGAGAGGTTAATAAATACCGAAACAACCTTTGAGGCCTTTTTATTTATACCTACATACATATTAGCATAGGGATTTGATGAATAATGCTTCTCAAATCACTCCTACGATGTTAACACTCTGGAGCATTAACTTCTCGGTGCCTGAAGGAAATGGGTCAATTTTAATTCTTCAAACAGTTCTTACTGGCACAATAACTCATTCTTCAAGCTACAGATAGCGAGTTGTGCTTTTGCATTAGGAGTCCCAGTACGACGCAAGCTCTAGGATGCAGATGAGCAGGAAGGCAGCAAGGAGAGGCCGCACTCCCCCTCCCCGAGCAGAGATCTCGCTGCCTTATCAGCCACAGAAAAATCCACTCCAAACCAAAAATAAAGGAACTGCGGTTATGGGAACTCTTGAATAAGGATATTGTGAAAAAAAGCACAGACATTTAAATGCGTGCCTTTGCCGACACGTCTCCTCGTTACTCGCAGCCCCCTCTAAAAGCACGTTTCCATGACCGGTGACATTGAAACCCCTCTCCCGCCACGGGGACTCTGACAAACAGTAACGAACCCTTCGAAACGCTCCCAGAGCAAGACTCAGATATCCTCTGTATCTGAAAACGTCTCAATACCTCATCCGTTCAGAAAGCTCATTTGACCTTTTGCCAAGAGGAGAACCTTGGCCGGTACCCTGAGGTCAGCGTTTCTCCTTTTGAGTTTTTCTTTCGTGTTCTTTCTGCCAGTACCAACCCAAAATGCAGCAAAGTGTGTCACAGAGAGGAAAAATTCCCATTGCTTAAACGTTATGAGCCACGGGCACAAAGAGATTAACAGAAATTAAAGCAGATATAATAAGCTCTCTGGAAAAAAGCTTCCTTAAATATAATACTTCAAAGGCTACGTGTGTTTCAGTGGGCAAGAGGAGGAACGCGAGTAGGACGACTTGAAAATCACCCAGATGCACAGCAAACCAAGGTTAGCCCAGAACTGCAGACGCTGCGTTCATTAAGGGGAGACGGATGGTAGAAAGGGCACGCGCGCGTCCAGCGCAGACTGAAGCTCGTGGAGGACACTTCTGCTCTTTTAGTAACGAGAAGGCTGAATATTCCTACGCATGGAGCTATGGAGGCTGAAGCAGAGGGTATAACCTGTTAGTGCTTTCGGGAAGATAGCCCCTGGGATGCTTCTTCCTCTCGCTTCCCCGACAACAAAACCATCCTGGAGGTCAGTTTTACCTCTGCCTGCCTGGGGACCGTCACCTTCACTGCACAGCCACCGAGCAGGTCCTCCGGCTCTCCCTGACGTGACTTCATACCAGGCAGCAGCAGGATGCTACCGGCGTCTTCCCGCGGCCTCAAATTGTCTTCCTCCTCCTCTTTTGGATACTGTAGGCATTAGCCTGTGTCCTCGCTGCCATACAGACAGCGGGTTCATTGTAACTCTGCTAGGTCTGCGTCCTTCCTCAGTTGCCGCTTTAGTACGGGGAAAACCGAAGTTGAGGAGGTTCCTCAAGTCCCTCATTGGTATGCTTCCAGCACAAAAAGTATTACCGTTTTATCTGCTTCATAGTAGCCTTCTTCAAGATGTACCCCCTAGGCATTCTTGTTGCCTGGCCTACACTTCAATGGAACGGAGCTAAAGCAAAATCATCCTCACAGCATCAGAGTAAAAACGTACTAAAAGGAAAACAGATCTCATCTCCAGATATCCATAAGCAACCAACCTCCAGCTGTCCTCAGAGCCAGGTAAAACAGGCGCTTCTGCGCACCCGAAGACGTGGTTGAAGAGGTAGCCTGAAGTCATTCTCTTTAGCAAAGCTCCAGTCGCAGCAGGTTTTTAAGCGGTAGAGAAAGGCTCAGCAAGAGCTCTCGTGGACCCCCGGCAGAGCGCCCAAGGCCCCGAGCACGAAGAAGCTTCTCCTCGCGTCCTCCGCGTACCCGCGCGAAGGCAGGCGCGGCGCGGGCAGGCTGGGCACCCCGCTCGGGCACGGGCTTCCGCCCGCCTCCGCCCCTGCCGCAAAACCCCTTCCACGCGACGGCACCACGAGCCCATCGCAGGACCGAAGCCGAGAACTGAAAGCCCTACGTGAGCGCGGGCCTGTTACAACACATTTTTCAAGCCGTAATTACACATAGTAATTACATATTTAATTGTTGCACATTAATACCACCTCAGCCTACAATTACAGCTTATTCGTGTAAAGCTAATCAAGGAAAACCGGCGTATTTGCATAAAAGTTGTAATGAAAAGTATAATGATTTCACTAACAAGACGTGGATAAGAATGCAGATCTGTGACAAACACTTTGTGTCAAGAAGAATAGAAAACGATTTTCTTTCCTGAAGATTATTTCAGGCCCATTTAACACAATCTGTACCACTCCGTTGATGTGCAGTATCTTACACACATCAAGTCATATCTGGATAATGTTCCTGACTTCAAATAAAATTCCATTACTGTATTTAGTTATAGAATGGTTGGAAACGGTTGCATTGTTAAACTTAATAAAAATTAGAATTGGTGAAGTATTAGGCAATCCTCAGCACCAATTTTTCTCCTTGCTGTTCGAACACGGCCGTGGTTCTATCCCAGCCTCCTCGCACTGCCGTTTGCATTACAGCTTAATTTTCACCCGTAAAACAAGCAATTAAGAATAAGTACAACTGCTTTGGAGTTCCCGAGGCCAAAGATAAAAATAAATTGGCTTTTATAAATTCGCTTTTTGCAATGGTAAAACAAAAAAGCAGTGCTAATTATCAATAATTTGTCACCTCTAATTTAGGCAGACGCACTGACGGGCTCGCATCTGGATCCTTCCAAGCCCCGAGTCAGAAGGCAGGTAGACGCGTAGAAAGGCGTCTCCCACGTAGTCAAAGCAAACTGCGGCGGAAGGGCTAAACGTTAAGTGGCTCGACCGTCCTTCGCTCGGAGATACGGGCAACACCCGCTCCATCCTTGGATTCACGTTACTTGTAACGGAAGTCGAAGGCCCTGGAGTTAACGCCCTCGACTTCCATTTTCTGTGGAAGAAAACGATGCTCTCCTAATAGCGACGTCAGGACAGCAGAACCCTGCTGCAAGGTCAGCAGGGACCAGGGGCTGCGTTACCATCACCTGCTGCCACATCACAGTCTCTGCGGCTTAAGAGCAGTAAGAAGCGCTCAAGCGCTGGAATTTCCAAAGGCAACGTTATGAAAATCATTTAGATCCGTTCAGGCAAGGAAATCCAGAAATGAACATTCTTCGGAGGACTCTAAGTCCCTGCGCTTTCTCGGTGCCTTGCAGCTGCCCACCTCTGCAAAGCCGGGACCGCCGCCTCGCCACGGCGCGCCCGCAAGCACGAACTCAATATACCGTGCCCGTCGTGGCCACGGAGCTCTGCTCGTCCTCCTGGCAGCGGAAAACGGTACAGAAGTGTTCATCCACTGCCATTTCTTAATTTTCTTTTACCCTCTCAGCTGCAAGTAAACAAACAACATAAGGGAAAAGGTAAAAGCAGTAAATTAATGCTGGAAGCGAAGCCTAATTTCCTCTGTAGTTACAAGACGACCTCCTATTCGGCAGAACTCTAGTGATTTACAGACGATCCCCCCCCCCCAACCAAAAAAGCAGTTAGGCGGTCCTTGGATTTAAAAGGCTGATGATCTATTATTCCATATGGAAAGCATCCTCAACTTCTCACTTCTTAAACGTTATTTCCTTTCCAATTACGACCTCTGCACATCTTGTCTCGTGTTACCTCGTCATTATCAAGTGTGGCTACTTAGAAAACGGCATTCTCCAGGTAACCAGAGAACTTCCTAGGAGCACAGATGAGAGAGCGCAGAATGAGTTTGCTTTTTGTATTCAGGTGTGTAATTTTGAAACCTATATTGTAAAGGCAACAGCTGGACATAACATCTGGAGAACTTCACTGTCTCAAAGTGCTTCTAGGACTGAGAGGAAACGTGCCAGTTTCTCCAACACGATTTCAGCAGGCTTTATTTGTCTCCTTGACAACACGCAGTATGACTCAGTTATCAGGTTCCTCGGTAATTAAGAATTTCATTTTGAGCAAGAGGTCAAGACAAGGGAGATGGAGCTGCTGCCACCAGGAGGAGGCCTTGGCAGCTGCCTCCACGCCTTGGTCAGGCTGCACTTGCAGCTTTCCAGCCGCAGCGTTTGCTGCGCAACCGGCTTTCCTTTAGCCACGACGAGGAGGAAAGCCACCGCTGAATTTCAGACAATCTGTAGGAGTACATCTCTTGCAGTGAATTTCAGTTTAATGTTATCTATTGCTCCACCTGCCACTCTGTTTAAATACGGTAGCTCAGTCATCTTCTGAGAAGCGAGTCAAACAATTAGCATGCAACATCTCTGCAGAACGACATAGCTTAGAAGTGCTCTCCGTTATTGAAAGGCTGTAAGTAATAGCACAGAAAGGAAAAATCCTTTCCAAAGTCTGCATCTTTGGTCAATCCTCTGCCCGTTTCCTCATTAATCCCCCAGGAACAAAGACGTATGAAACAATACAAAGCATTCCTGCTTTTGCCTATCAAAATAATTAAACCTGGCTACGAAACGGGCTGTGAATACAGAATGAACACCGTCAAACTACAACACGAAGCAGCACTACGTTGATGGAAAGACGAGTCCAAAGCCAGCAGTGGACGTTATCAGAGAACGGAGGTGACCTGAAGGGAGGCTGGCCACGGCAACCCCAGCGCGATTTGCCCCTTTTGGTGTACCAACACGCAATTCCCGGAGCAGGGTAAGGCGCGCCCCGGACCAGGATAGATCCCTGCCCTACACCCGACATGGACAGTTGGCAGGGCTGGCCGTGGAGACCCAGAGTTCCCGCCAGCCTTCTGCTCCGAACGGCAATTACGCCTCAGCCTTTTGCAGATTAAGCACTTTACACCATCTACGCTCATCTCGTGTGTTTTTATTTTGCCCATCACCTGTTATGAAACTGTGCATATATAATCTAAGCATTAGTTCATCAAGGGAGAATTTAAACATGACATACTAGTAATTAAACTACAGGAGAACCTGGCTAATTCACATCCATGATTAAGAGCCACTGCAGACTAGCAAATTTTACGAGCGACTGAACACGCAATAAAAATCTTGCTCATTTATTTTGACAAGTGTCACTTCACATTAAAGGTACACTTCACCACGAACTCTAGTCTGCGAGCACAACTCTATTCCCAACACGGCACCTCATTAAGTCCTAGACTCAGCAAAACGCTTACGCCACGTGCTCAACTTTAACCACGAGAGCCTGGAAAACACTGCAGAAACGCACCGAGGACAGGACCTCCACCGCCGAGGGGAGCCTGCAAGTCACCATAGACAAGAAACCCACCTTCTTTTCCATCCACGTACCCTGAACGGGCAACCTACGGATAACATGCTGCCCCGGATTTGGAAGAAGGCATCTCGAGTTGCACCACGACCACCGAGCACTCTCGCTTCTTGCTCGCTGGGAGGAGAGGCGGGCACGCCAGCGTCCTTCCCATCCCTGCCGGGCGCAGCCAGTGCAAACGCGAGGCCTGCGTTGCCCGGCGTTCCTCTCCGACTCCACCTGGGAAACGCGTTCTGCACTTCAGACGCTCACTAATTGCAATGGCTGCTGCAAAGAAAGAGATAATTGATCCAATCTGTTTTGTTTACAGCCTTCTACCAGAAAGATGACCGTGTTTCTGCAGAGCATAATCAATTGCAAAACATTTAATTTTTCAGATGACACATCCCTGCTGCTCTTTTTTCCTTGTCCATTTGCCTTATTAGGGTCAAAACCAGACTCAAGACTACTGAAAACTCCTTCGGCGTATGTTACTATTTCCCGGGGAGCGAGCCTCAAGACCGAAACGCAAGAATTTCACGGAAGCGGTCTGACCCTCCTTGATTTATGAAAAACATTTTCTGCTTTTCTTCGCATTATGTTTCTTAGCTCTGCGTTATTTACGCCGAAATGGTTAATCTCGATGAAGAATGCTGCTTGCTTGTCGGCAGACTGACATTTGAGCAGCATTTGACTACCCGTTTCAAGACGATGCCCGAGTTGTGGCCAGAAATACACATGGTCGTCAAAGTCACCTTCAACGCCCAGAAAACACAAGCTCTGCAACCCACAGAAGGTTCGCAAGGTCACCTCCAAGGAGCGCTCGGGCCGCGTGGGTTCTCAGTTCTCTGGCATTTAGAAATAATGGTCAGCAATTTGCCTTTTTTTTTTTTTTTTATTTATATACTTGCCTAAAAGCCTTCAGAGCTCTTCCCCCGCCAGTGGAAGTTCCCTTCATTTGGATTCTGGGGACAATTTCCGAGAGCGTGTGTAGGAAGTGATAATCTAACTAGTTCAATCATTTCTGACTCAGCTCCAGTCTGGTACGATTCCGTGTGTCAGGATGCTCCTACTCAGTCAAAACAACGAGTGAACCAGTAGCCAAGAAACTCGCCCGTCACGACGACAGCAGATGGGGGGCACAGACAGATTATTAAAGTTGACATGGAAACACTTTCAACAACAAGGCCCACACCCTGTATTTTTTACATTGTACTTTAGGGAAGACTTTCCAGCTTCAAGAAACAAGCCCGCTGCCCCACGTTATGCCTGAAAGCGCACGCTCGGAAGCGCGCTTTCACATCGGGACGTTCACACGCTCGCTGGGGAGGGCGAACGAAGCAGCAGCCGTGCCTCCGTCCCTGCGAGCCCTCGCGCTCCAAACCTCAACCTCCTCTTAAACCTTCAGAGCAGAGCTTCAAAAAGCCAATTCGGTTTCCACTGAAAAAACTCATTCTCCGCTACTGCCCGAACAAGTTGTACAGCTCTCCATCAAGCACTTTCATACCAATGTACTCGACACCTTCAGAGATCCTTTAAAAAGAAATATGTTACAGGAGCCCTGCCAACCACAAAAAGGTCTTGTGACTCAAAAAGATCAAATCTGATAGAAAAACACACACACTTAAACATTTTTATACAAACCCTTTGAAGTC
Organism: Mycteria americana; assembly: GCF_035582795.1. Taxonomy (NCBI): domain Eukaryota; kingdom Metazoa; phylum Chordata; class Aves; order Ciconiiformes; family Ciconiidae; genus Mycteria; species Mycteria americana. The sequence goes on from NC_134383.1 coordinate 754,386, forward strand.
AAAAGTTCAAAAATTAATATTTTTACATGCCTGCTCACAGGCAGATGCCCCGAGGTTATTCTCCCAGCCTCTCTATCTACAGCTATCATCTTGTAACGCTTTGCCTTCCTTGCAGTATGCATCCAGGCAATTAACTTCAAAATTTCGCTACAGGCATTAGGTGCTTTGAAAATAAACAAAAATGTTTTCAGAAACAGGCATGACTAAGCTAGGTATGGAGAAGACAAGCGCACAGACACGCTCAAAGGTAAGCATCCTATTATACCTTTTAATTCCCCGACGAGGCCAGCACACGCTCTAGAAAACAACGCGCCCGGGGCAGCGCGTTAATTACGTTACGACGCGTGCAACCTCTTAGTCTGGTTTTACGGATGTACAGAACAACACGGTTACGCCAGATGTATAAAACCATGCGTGACCTTATATTCAACTTTGGAAGCACCTACGATGAGGGGCGGAGACCACAGAAAACGCCGAGGCGCGCAAGGTACGCGCCAAGGAAAGCCGTTGGTTATCCCACCGGCAGCCACGCCAGAGACGCACACGGTCAGGTCAGGCACCACCGCCCGGCGCGGAAAACACCCAGGCAGCCGCAGGAAACGCTACGGTTACAAAGAGACCCCAAAACGTACTTCTGGGAGATTGGGTCCAACGCTGCAGCGATTTTTTATACAGTCGGGAAGCATCCACTGCGAGGCAACTTTTCAGTACGGTTTCTACCGAAAGCAATAGTGCAACAGAATTATTTTGACCAATACGCTGTATGTTCACCAAGGCGGCACCGGCTATTTTGGTTATACAAAATGCCACCGATGAGCTTTTACAATACGTTCCTTTAGGTCTTACACCAGACTATTCATCTACCATAGGAGTCACGACATAAGGTTTAATGCTGCTATAATTTTTATATTCAGAGTTCAGCGGTTGCCGTACAACCCCATCTGCAACGAAGCTTAACCATAACGGTTAAGAGAAGCAGTCCTGCTAATACGTTTCCAACATCTGTATTTCGAGGCGGCAGCCTTGCAAAATCCAGCTTTCCATTACTAGCTACTATAGCTTTGGCTGGCTGGCTTCCACCTGCTTGAAGTCGGTCTAATTCGCTCCAGAGGAAAACAAAACCCTTTGCAGTTCTTCTCGTGCATTAAGCTCTGGGGCAGCGCAAGTCCCTTCGGCTTTCTCCTTCTGCGTCGGACACCCAGGCTCTGGGGAGTCCCCCCCGCGGCTGAAAGCCCTAGAGCACAACGCCAAGCCCCCTCAGCCCAACGGGGAAAGCAGGTGGTAGAAGGCTGTTGCGAGGAGGCATGAGGCTGAAAATCCTGCGTGCTCGTCATAAGATGAGGCTGCCTAACGAGTTTAAATTACTCGGTCATACTTCAGAGCTAAAGCCGATACCCTTTCCTATCGCAAATCCCAGGCTGCCCTATTTTGCACCTTATGTTTATATGGTACATGGCAACACTAAGCCTCGGAAAATATTCCAAATTACTTTCGAAGGGGTGAAATGAAGATAGAGGCAGTCACCAGGAGACTTAAGCCCAAGATCTGCCAGGCGAGAGACAAAAAAAAAAAAAAAAATTAACCTTCTTCACTGGCAATTTAAGAATACTAGTAACTGAAAAAACCAAAATCTAATTTTCAGCCTTCAACCCAAGAGGAATAAAAATGTGCTGCTTTTACAGTATTTTTGTCGCTCTGTCCACCAAAACAAGCCTTTTAGATAAAAAGCCTGCGGCTAGGATCAATAGCTAATTTTTAACGTACCTTTCATAAACCTTTAACTTCCTTCAGTACAAATTCATTGGAAATGTGGAAGGCGTACGTTATTTTAGGCAGGGTTTACCGTGCGTGTTACTCTCATATGATTTATCCTGCCGAGCATGAAGAGCAAGCAGCGGAAGGAGGCTGCCAGGTGTTGGTGGTAGCCCTTCCACAGCAGCGACAGCCGGGGCTTAAAAGTTTTGTCTCGCTCCAGGCTTCCCATGAATTGCAAATCTTCGGGTTGCCACAGAAACTCTCCGGGCTGACACGCAGCCATCAGGAAGCATCGCGGTCATCTTTTCCATCTTGTTTGCTTTGCATCAGAGCGCTTTAAACTCCCTGTGGCATTGGTGCTCCGCAGAACGATTCCCTCCACGCAGTTATTCTTGTGCAGTGTCCAAGCCGCAGTGATTAATCATTCCCGCTTCCTCGGCTGACATATCGAGGTGGGGAAACGACATCCTAAATGAGCAGAGCTGATTACCTGGGAAAGCAATTCTTCAAGATAGCACAGCTAACTAATAGCTCCATCTGCTACAAAAACACATTCCTGAGCCCCAGAAGTAGCGTCAGGATACAGCTAACAATTTCGTTGCATCTGCCAAATTTGAAATTGTTTGTCACAACTTGCCACAAAGATGTGGCGAGCACTTCACCATTCCTCTCCGCGTCGCCTCGGAGAGCGGGGAATCTCAATCACAAGGCCTACGGCAGCTTGTGACAGGGAAGCTGAAGGTTAGATCTGGACTGAAAAGAACAACCCGACACGATATATCAAAGGTTTTGCCAGAACAATCCTTTTTTTTTACCTCGCACGTCCCTGCTTCCAAGCAGGTGTAGCAAACGCCCGTCCCCACGGACACGCAGGAGGGCTTCGGTCACAGGGCAAAGGACGGCAGTTTACCGAGGTGAAACACCGACGCGGCACGGACGGCGCGGGACGCACCGTACCGATTAAGCCTTGCTGCTAACGCAGCTGCCCCAGCGCTGGGCGACGCTCCAAGGAGCGGCAGCGTTGGCAAACCGTACCGCGCTGAAATGGAAACGGCCGCCCGCTCCCGAAGAACGCAGAGCCGCAAGCGAGGACCCCCAGTGCTGGCCCCGAAACCTCGGGCCACGGTCACAACCGCGGCCAGGCAAAACCCAGCCTGCCAGGAGCCATTTCTCGCTGCAACTCCCCCAGTCTCTGTCCCGACTAGAAGGACAGCCACCGCAGCAGCGAGAGGCCTTCTCGTTTTCAAGTCAAACCAAATTTTAATAGGAAAAAAGCCAAGAAAGCCTAGCGATGCTCGTACCCACGTCAGCGGGAGCCGGGCACCTCTCGCTCGCTGCCAGCAAAGAGCAGCACCGCTGAGGGCTGGCTGCGATGCAAAATGAAGCCTCTGCCTTAAGCTAAACCTTCGCTGGGCATTACGTACCAGCTTTTTACAACACCCGTAAGCTCATAATTAAAGTGCTTGCTTCTTGTTTTGTAAAAAAAAAAAAAAAAATGAAATAAAATAAGACATCTTCTGTTCAGGAGCTCGGATTCCCTATACTCACAATCAGACAAACGGTCTCCTGGAATAAGTCACAGGGAGGACCAATGCGTATGTTAGCCTTCTGTGGGCATTTAAAAATACATTTTTACAAATCCTATCCAAGATGCAATCACTTCCTTACAGAGTCAGGAAATTTTGCATGGGTATTAAAGCGGCAAATTAGCAAACATACCTTTTAGTAGATCCCTGTCCCACCGAAGCCACTTGAGCTGCTGATGGGCCAAAGTGTCCCAGGGACACGCTACATGCCAAGTTTATTTGGGGTTTTTTTTCAAGTATGTTGATGATTTATTTCGCAACTCTGTTGCAACTAAGACAATTTCACACACACCAAATGCTTTTGGCACCACTTTCACGGTTACTCCAATGCGAACACAACACATCATTCAAGGTTTGGGCAAACATTTCTCAAGATTTTCCCTAGGATCATAACATCAGGGTTCCTCCTCTTCCTATCCCCCTCACCCCCTTTTGAAATCTTAAGTTCAGGTATATTCAAATGACGTAAGAAGCTGAAGCTTTAAGAACGAGAGTTATTGCGAAACTCCGGTTACCGGCAGAGCCACCAGTTCCCGCGAGCGACCGTCACCAAGTCAATGCCCATCTGGTGCGACGATCCAGTGATGGCTTCAACCGGTCAAGACTATTTAGTGACTACAGGAAACGAAGTCAGAATTTGCTTTTATGAGTGCCACTGGAGGGACTGACTTCATTCATTACGGCGCGTGGATACTGGGGACTGAATACCCTCGCTTCCGAACAGCGGAAGCATCTCCGGTTCGCGTTGCGCCGGCAGCGGCTCTGCCGTCTCGCCAGCCTTCCCTGCAGATCACTCACGACCTGACAGAACGACGTTTCTACAAGAATGATTAGAGAAACCAGAGGTGTTTTGCAAAACGTATGCAGCGCTACCAACGGATGAATTACAACGCATGCCAAGCAAAACCTAAAGACGTCACCGTGACAGAAGATATTTCATACAATCCAATCAGAGAATACCACATGGAGAAAGTCTCACGGTGCCTGGCCAATATAAGTCACCTCAAGGCGTATTCTCGAGCTTTAAAAAAAGCCACAACGGAGTGCCGAGTCACCTTGACTCTTTACGAAGCCCAAGCTGAACAGAGCACTACGAGAGCTTCACAAATCACCTGATGGTCCTCTCACTAGATGCCTTCTGTACCTACATTCTTCTACCCTTCTTCCCTGCTATTCAAGGCTCTTGGGAAAAACCTTGCCACAAATTCAGCTATGACCGGGCATTTGATTATCAAGGTAGGCATACACCAAATTTCCCAAGGAGATGCAGCTATCCCCATTTTAACAATGGGGTTTTTTTGTTTGGGTTTTGTTTGCCCCCTTTTTTTTTTTAAGGTTATTAAGAGAAGGCTTCTAGGAAAAAAAAACCCAAACATTAAAGAACGGCATCAGATCTAAAGACAACAAGCTGGTCTCGGAACCCCAGGTTTAGAGGCTTCATTTGGATAATACACTCAATTCTATCATGAGACAACCCTGGGTAAAACCCACAAGTTATATTTAACATTAACGCTCCAGCAAAGCTGTTTATACTGGCACGCTGTCTCACCGACTCCCATCACTGCAAGCCCATCAAAACATTAAGATATTTTAATGCTTCAAACCGCCTTGCTCTCCTTCGCTTCGCCGTTAGGTCCTCGGCTCTCTTCACCGCGCTCAACCAATGCATCAATTTTCCTGATAACCGTGCCACCCTTCCATCGTGTGTCAGCAAAAGCAAGGAGCTCTAAATTAGGACTGTTCGAGTGATTTGCTGGCTGCGTTTTATTTATTGCATTTGTAAAATAAGTAAATTACCATGGTATCCAGTTGAATGATAGAAGTTCAATCACTTAAGAAATTAGCCCATTAAATGGAGAACCACAAGACCGCAATCTCAGATTTGCTTGGAAGCGCACTTCCAACCTGATTTAATACCCTCGTCGTGTTAGTCGCTCACTTTCAAATATGAACCGAAGGGTTATACGCTTCTGTAATTAATACAAGAAAACTGCGCAGGCAAAAGCATTTTCCTAAAATTACTTTGCTTCTATCTAAACAAATCTGTCGTGTTTCCCTCCGCCTTGGAAGGAGGGAGAAAAATGCCTCAGGAGCAGAGATTTCATAATTTCATTCAAAAGTCACCATTCATGTGTTGTGCTGTTGACAGCTAATTAAGTTCTCCCAAGGTAAAAGAAATGTAACGTTTTAAAGTTGCTTCCTTGTTTTAAAGATCTTGACTGATGTTTCACTTGTGTATTATTCATCAAGGAAAAACAATTAAATAGGGTATTTGAATTTGCCTAAGCTAGAACCCCAGCACCTTCTGCATCCGGTAAGTAGGTCAGTAATCAGGCTGGGGTTTAATTTTGCTCAGGTCTCTTTCCTGGCACTGACAACTATCGCCCTGGACACAAGCACTTACTCTGCAACTTCGGTGATTAGGCGATAAACTCCATTTTGCTTTGTAAGGACAAAAGATGTGGAAAGCTGAGCAAACGAGACAGAAGCGTTGAGATACAGCACCCGTTCCCTATTTTTACCTTCGGGTTTTTCCAACCGCGTGTCGCCTGCCTCGAGGCCAGCGGTACCCAACGGCCTTTCATATAAAGACCCCCCCCACTTAAAGGATTTTTGGGGCCATATTTAACATGGCTTCGAGAAAAAGCCATGGGATTTGTGCTGTTCCGGAGGGCAATTACAAAACCTTCCTGCGAAGTCATCACACGCAAAGGGTATTCCCTAACGCGAACAGGGCGGCTACGAGAAGACAGTCATGTAGAGCTGCTTCCAGCAGACTGCAACGTACATCGCAGAGCCACGGCAAAACAAAATCTGTTCCCCCAAGTTCACCTCAATAGACATATCAATTTCAAGCAATTCGGAGAGGTTCATTTGTTCCTTCGTATTCCTCTGACCAACACTATTTCGTGCTTAATGCATGGGGCAGCTACTAGAACAGCCGATACGTGTTCCCAGCTAGATCCGAGTAGATTAAACTAAAGTAATGATTCGAGCAAAGACACGTTTCAAGCCAAAATTACTGGACACCTGAAAGCAGCCTTCAAAGCACCATTTATCAGACATCTCTGCTGGCTGTTTTTAAAAACGTACACAGTGAGAAGAAAATATATTGAGCCACATCTCAATATAAAAACGCCAAGGCATTATCACAATAGCGTGTCCACAACAGTTATTGCAGCAAAGTGCCTTTTCTTCATCTTCTGAAAACCCATGTAGATAATATTTCAACAATAACCACACATTTCTCCCTGTGGTATAGACACATAGAAAACGCATTAGGAGCGATGCCAGTGACTGAAATGCTTTTCTCAGTGGCTCTATTCAGGCGAGCGTCTTGCAGGTGCTGCAGCGCTTTCCGAATTCAGCTCCGACGGGAGCTCCAAATCAATACGGCTCCTCGGCCATCATCCAGCCTAACTAAATCACTCCAAGGGCAAGCCCTGCTGAGTTATGTGACCATTTCTTCTCCCGCTTTACCGAGAACGGCGTGCCATAAACCAATTCCATTCAAGGTAACCCAAGCTCACGGGTGAAACGGAGCACACGCGAGCTACAAAGCGAGCTGGACGCGCGTTACGGATTACGCTCCACGGAAAAAAGTGGGGTGAACAACGCCGCACCTTACAGCCACGAGGGTACGGGCAACAGGAGCCACTATGCAGCCCACCCTTCCCTCTCTTGCCAAACGACGCTTTCTTTCAAGCTTGCCGGGTCTAAAGGTAAATCCAAGCGAGGAGAAGAGACAGGTCAGCTGCCTCTGCCAGAGCGCTGCACCACCTAAAAGCTTCTGCAAACGAAAATAAATTTACTTTCCCAGATCAAGGGAACTTCGCGTCCTCTTTGTGGCAAGTCATTCAAAGATGTTTTTCACGCGAGCCTGCCAAAGAGAATTTGAGGTTTGTGGGTTGCGCGGTAGGAGATTTTTTTGGTTAGCTGGTGGAAGTGATTGGGCTGCAGGCTGTTTTTGAAGTTCTCTGATTTGCTCAGATTTCCCCTGAAGTGACCTGCAAAAGCAAAGGGGCGAGAGACGAATTTGTGCTTATTTTCTCTAGTTTACTGCTGTCAAAGACACCTTAAAAGCTTTCAGAGATATTTTTCCTCTCATTTTCTTTCTCCATGTTGTAAAGTCAGGTCGTGCCTGCATTTGAAGATTGTCAAAAGGCAAGCTGGAGAAACCGTCTTCTCTAAAAAAACAACAGAGCCTAGGCTTTGATGTCCTGAGGGCTTCACCGGCAGCATCGGCACCAGGAGAGCCTGTTGTCCCGGCTCTGCTGAAACAACACAAACCAAAGAACTGATCCGTGCCTCAAACGGGGAAAAGCCACAGGCAGCGGGGATTGCTAGCACCTATTCCAAAACCAAACTGCCTGGAAGGATCAGAAGAAACAAAGACATTTGCTCCGGGCTCAGTGGCCTCCTATTTGCATTAAGTGCACATCTGCATCTGGGAGCGTCCCCGGGCAGAACAGGTCCGGTTAGATTTGGCATTCCTTGCATTCCAGGTACAAATCCCAGAGGATAACAGCAATCTCCCCCCCTAATCAAGGTGTGCTAGCCCAATGCAAACACGGAGCAAGGACAAAAACCACTCACTTCCACCAAAAAAAAAAAAAAAAAAGTCGAAACACAGACCGTTCTAAACTAGCCCTCCATTACGAACTTGCCACCTCTCCAAACTTTCTGCCTCTCCGACGCGCTGCAGCCGGCCAAGTCCTGGCTGCCGGGAAGCGCCCGGCACCGCAGCCGGGTCGGCTCAATGATGGGCAGAGGACACTCCAGGCTGCCTTTCATGTTTTCTCCTGTGTGCCGGGGACAGAAGGATGAGAGAATTCTTTACCCTGAAAATACTCAATTATTTTAATAGGATTACATTTGAGATTGACAATGTTTAGAACAGTCCCTTGAATTTATTAGCCTGCCAGCACTCCAGATAAGTAATTTGAATGCAAAGATCTCTTAAGTAAGTAACTGGCAAAGAGTCAATTCCCACCCTCCATAGTTTTAGGCGCAACGCTAAGTTTTGGAAATGAGCTCCTGACCTCAGCAGTAAAATGCCTTAACACAGCCTTATATATCTAACCTTTCCTATATATTTCTTCTGATGATGCTTCTGCCTGTTGTTACAGACATACAAACACAAGGGCAGCGGAGCTAAAAGCCGCAGGTTAATCCTCCCTCTTTAACCATCCCACGTTAAGCGCAAACCAAGTCATAAATTAACGGACCATAGAGTCCAAAATGACACGGACTAACGTAGCTGCTCTTCTGCACAAGAAATACTGTATGGCACAAAACGGCAGCACATTTAAACCTACAACCGGCATTTCAGAGGGACGCATTTCTGTGGAGTCACAAAGGAAACCGTGCAGAGGACCCCAAGGAGGTGGCCTGCCCTGAGGGGCTACGGCCCATTTATTTACACGCCTCCTGCTATGTGGCCGCATTCCCACGCCTGGTTCGCCGGCAGCGAATTCGCCCATACACCTCCTTCCCTGGGCACCTCCAGAAGCCACCGACAAGCAGCGACCGAGTCACGTAGCCTGCAAAGAGCAGGAGCAGGGCCGCGGCGGGCGGGTAAACCAGCACCTCCGCCCCGCCGGGCTCCCAGCGCGGCGGCGGGAAGGCAAGGGCAGGGCAGCGGCTGCAGAGGCGGCCGGGGGCCAAGTCTCCCCGGTGGGTCAGCTCTGCCGGGACGCTGCGCTGCACCGTTCAAAACCCTCCTCCGCTGCCTGCCTCGAAACCAGTGCGGGCTTGCTCTCAAGCACCGGGCATCCGTGGCGTAGGCGATTTACACGAGGGGGGGAGGGAATTAATAAAAAAGTCATAACTGATATTTACATAAAGCTTGACATACTCAAAGCCCCGTGCAAACACTGATCCTTAAGAGCCCTCTGAGGAAGGTCAGTTATCCCCTTTCCACATCAAAGGCGGCTTTGACGACCGTGGCCGCGGTGGCTGCAGGGGCTCCGGCTCCCCAGCTCCCTGCGCCCTACCCCACCTCACCAGCCCTAGCTGTATCGCCCCCGCTGCCTAATTCCCCCTGACCACCCCCATCTCAAAGGTGCCCACCGCAACTAAGGAACGCACATCTAGATTGACTCACGGCCGCAAGACCGACTCCCTGAAAACGCAGCCGAAAACATTCCCAAAATAACCGGCCGCTGGAGCACGCGGTGCTCGGCTCAGGCTGAGCTGGGGAGGAGGATGGTTTCTTCCTCCTACGGCAAGAAGGAGCCAGAGGAGGGGAATCCACACATGTGGAAGAGAACAGCCCATTTCCAGCAAACTCGTTTTGGCTTCCCTTCGGAGCCAGGTAGGAGCAGCCAGCACATCCTTGCTGGAGGATTTTTGCCATCAGCTCCAGCCATAAGCATCTCAAGCAACCGCATTTGACAAAGAAGCTTGGGAGAAAGGAGGGGGCGCAGCGGAGAGTTCGTCACTTTTGTGACAGCCATTTACCTTCAGTTTTTGAGGTGAAAACCCTCTGCGAGACGGGCCAGGTCTGGTCTGACGGCAGAGGCTCAGCAGAATTGGCAAGTAAAGCAGCTAAAGGCTGCACACCGGTGCCCAGCCCCACTCATTCCTACACAGCTCCCACCTGCATGATGGAGACCCACCAACCTCCACGCCCACGGCCGCATGGGCTTCGCACAGTTCTCCCTAAAGGTGAGCCGGAACGGCGACTGCAAAGAGCCATATGTGCAACTGCTGCTGCCGCCCACCTCCAGGACCAGGGGGCAGAGAAATGGAAGGTTACCCAAGCTGGTAGATACCAAAACATCAACCGAATAGGAAACGAGAGAGCCTGGGGTAAAAGCACGGCAAAATCACAGAAGGGTTTGTGTCGGAAGGGACCTTAAAGATCATCTAGTTCCAACCCCCCCGCCGTGGGCAGGGACACCTTCCACCAGCCCAGGCTGCTCAAAGCCCCGTCCAGCCTGGCCTTGAACACTTGAGGGATGGGGCATCCACAGCTTCTCGGGGCAACCTGTGCCAGTGCCTCAGCACCCTCTATAAGCAGAGTGCTGCCAGAGCACGTCCAGAGCTCCACAATCATCCGCTGCTGTCAAAATATCTATAAACCCTCTCACCAGCACGCGTTTCATCCCTCGGCTGTTGACTGCCTCACACCGAAAATAACAGCTTACCGCCAGGCTTCTCCATTAGCTCAAGGGACAGAGGTCTCTTCACAGGAATCTGAGGGCTGATGATCCACACTGGAATAAATACACTTCAGGTGTCAGACTCCGCATGTCCGAGCTTTGAGATTAGAAGACTGCGTCCACAAATTGCAGCGGGCACCGGCAGTCCTTTCTTCTTCCAGTCCCTACCAGGGGCACGGAAGCGCCTTTCCCAAGCCACCCTCTAGCACGCAAACTTTCTGAATAATGCCAGCAGCACCAAGGCTGCCAATTACTCCTGAAGCCTTTTCGGAGCTTTTTCCCTTGAAATTCAACTTCCTGGCACCCCAGGTTGTGAGATACAACTAAGATAGGGGAAAAGCATGTCGCCCCTTCCAAAGACCGCAACGCTTCTGAAAAGGCAATTTAATGCTCGCTTTGTGTTCAAGCCGAGGGAACCAAACAGAGGAAAAGAAACATGTACAGGCATTATCGTGCTGGCCAGCAACCAAAAAGGTAATTAAAAACCTCCCCCAGAACAGGTGGTCAACAAAAACCACTGTTAATGCCTTTGATTGCCAAGCAAATGTCTTTTAGCACACTAGCTGTCGCAGCAAGTCCCTGGGATCTGAAAGCATATTTCTGTGCTCCGACATCTGGCCCATAACAAAATTGCTATCGATCCGCCGTGAGCTTCCCGCGCGGCCGAAGACGCCGGCCGGGGCAGGGGAAGCACGGTCCAGGCACGCCGGGGACGGCGACAACGCGCCCAGGCCACGCTGCGGCGCTCACCTCGCCGGTCACGGCTCCTGCTGCTGCTCAGCAGGGTGCTGAGGGCTGCAAACGCATTCCCGGTTATTTCGGCAGCAGAGGATCGTGCCAGGCCTCCCCAGGTCTCACGGTGCCGACACGGAGCACGGGCGTAAGGCTTGCATCGCTGCTGAATCCGTAAACTGAGGCTGTAAGAATTATTTTCAGCAGACAACGTGGTATACTCAAAATAACGAAATATTTTCAGCAGACAAGGTGCTATGCTCAAAATAACGAAACAAATCAGATGAACAGCGTCTGAACTGCTCGCCAAGATAAAAGAAATGCCAGCCCGAGCCAGACTCTGTGGTTTCAGAGCAATAAGTGGTTTGATTTACGGTGAAGCCAGTGTCATTACAATACTTGAGCTTTTAAGGAAGAGCTCTATTAAAAGATTGCTTTCACTGTGAAATTTAACCGGAGATACATTTTTTTCTTGGCCGGGTGGCAAGCTGTCCACATAATTTTAGGCCTCTGTAGAAAACATCCTAAAAATATATACTTTTTCAGCAAATCGCATTATCTTGAACGATGTTTGCCGAGCTCCTTTCTTTCGCTCCTCTGGCTAAGGTCGATGAAAGGAAAGCGCTCGCGCCCAGCGCGCCTGCGCTCCAGCCCGCAGCGACTCGCCGCGCATGTGCTTCAATCCCATTGAGCGATTTCACAGCAGACACCTCTTCAGCAAGGAAGATTTAAACCTAGCAGTCGGAAAACGTAAAAATACAAAAACCGGCAGGACAGCTAAGCACATGCAAAGGCTGCCAAGGAACACTTCGGGATCCCTGTAAATGGAGGATTTTCAAAACTAAATTAGAAATTACCGAACGCATCAGATCCTATCTCAGATATAAAGATAATCTCCTTCAGCTCCCTTTCTATTACCTTGGGTGCTTATACCAAGAAGAATTTGATTCCTTCAGATGGATTTTTTTTTTTAAAGGCAATAGTGTTAAAAAGGCATTATCCCAAAAGTGCCACCTTTTAAGCTTACCCAGTATGAAATGCTAGTTTATAACTGATATTAACCTTGCAAGTGTTGCGATCGTTTTTTCTGCCATTTTTGTAGGGTCAAATTTTCCTACAGATTAGGAGCTTTATGCTGCTGCCTGGAGAGCGCGACACTGGCAGTTAAGCTGCTCTAAACACCCACGAACACGTGCCTGCCTTGCGCTTCAGAGCATCGGCACCTTTCTTTCCCGCAACGGTACCATCAGGCTCTTCTTTTAGCAGCAGTGACTAATAAGCACCAAGTAGAATTCGATGCGCTGAAATAAATCTCTAGCATGCCTTTATTGAAAGTGCATACGTGTCGTGGTTTAGCCCCAGCCAGCAACTGAGCCCCCCCCAGCCACTCGCTCCCTCCCCCCACAATAGGATGGGGGAGAGAATCGGAAGAGTAAAAGTAAGAAAACTCATGGGCTGAGATAAAGACAGTTTAACAGGGAAAGCAAAAGCCGTGCACAAAGCAAAGCAAAGCAAGGCATTCCTTCACCACTTCCCACGGGCAGGCAGGTGCTCAGCCATCCCCGGGACAGCAGGGCTCCAGCACGCGTAACGGGGACTTGGGAAGACAAACGCCATCGCTCCCAACGTCCCCCCCTTCCTTCTTCTTCCCCAGCTTTACATGCTGAGCGTGACGCCCTATGGTATGGAATAGCCCTTTGGGCAGTTTGGATCAACTGTCCTGGCTGTGCCCCCTCCCAGCTGCTTCTGCACCCGGCAGAGCACGGGGAGCTGAAAAGTCCTTGACCAGTGCAGCAGCAACTAAAACATCTCTGTATTATCAACACTGTTTTCAGCACAAATCCAAACCATAGCCCCATACCAGCCACTATAAAGAAAATTAACTCTATCCCAGCTGAAACCAGGACACATTCTAATAATCCTCCTGCGACTTCATGCCAGGGCTTTCTCTTAAATAGTAACTTCAGCTGCTTCAGGAATTGTAGGTATCATTATCCTGAACCTGGAACTGCAAACAACAACAGTGGGACTAGAAAACAGAATTGGGTGTGAACGTCTCCACGGAAAAAAAATTGAAATAATGCAGCCTGCAACCTGAGAGTAGAGAATGAACGAGAGTAGGCTCTCATTCATTCCAATCCTACTATACAGAGAAAGAACTTTCAAAAAGGACATCAAATGCTTTCTTCATGTGAAACTTTATATTTAAATACTAGCTCAGCAATTGCAATCGAAACGTAACACCAGTAACGCTTGTATTTTGCAAAGCAAGGCTCAAACCGCACGATGCAAAATCGGAAGGGGTTTGTTACACTTGGGAGACCGCGGGCTAGTTATTCAACGTTCAGCTGAGCGCGTGGTGCACCGCCTCGTGCAGGCAGACAGCCTGGGCTGCAGAAGTTCTCCCAGAACTTCCCTGGCTCACACCGCGGCACGGCCGGCACAAGCCTTTGCGTCCCATCGGCCTTGCTATTCCCCGCTGCCATCAAAGATGCTGAAGCCATTCAACCTGAAACTCCTAGATGGGACATGCATCTGCATTGTGTGAGACGAGGTGATTTGTGAATGAGGATGACACACCTGGGATGTTATTTTGGGGTGAGGTTCCCCCATCTATTTATCATTCATGCAGAAAGCTGTTGAAGAGCTACCACAGCACCGGATTTCCCACTGAAATTAAGGAACCTCCACGTCCTAGGAGGATGTGGGGAAGAACAGAGATCTAGAAGATGCACGGGAACATGACTGCGCTCCGAGACGGACTCCCAACCCCGCATTTCGCCTTCTCCTCACTTGGGTGCGAGCAGGGGCAAGCCAGGTCACTGCCTGCAAAGGGACGCGCTCAACGTACAACAGAGTTAGCATGCTAAGAATATTCAGCCTGCTTTAAAGAAGATAAGTTTGTCAGAAAAATCCCCTCCGGGAACAAAATTTAACGCATGCTAATCTCCAGTATTTCCTCCGAAGGAAGTGCCTCAACCAACTGGAGCATCTTCTTCATGTCAACAGCAGCGAGCCAGGAACGCGTGTCCAACCAGCCTAGCACGCACCCAGCGCTGCAGCTGCTAAGCAGCTTTCCTTTTTACGTGTATTTATATGCATATACACGTATCAATCTGCTAAAGAAACGGATAAACTTGTAGGTTGTTCCCGCTACTTAGTAAGGTCATAAAAAATATATATAAGCCACTGAAGAGCGGCATACCGAACGTAAAGCTTAAGTCACTCACAGTAAAAATACCTGAACTCCCTTCCTAAAATGGCTGATGAACAGTCTGAGGAAAAAAAGGCAGATGTGAAGAGCATGAGATTACTGTACTCACAAATTGTACGCTTTTACCATAATACGCAGCTTCGTAAGAAAAGGGACTGCGCCTGCGCGAGGGCAGATTTCCCGGCAAAGCGAAGGGGCCCCTTCTCAAAACCGTGAATAGTAGAGCCTGAAGCCAGCGCGAAGCCCCCGCCAAGAACAGACTTCGTCAACTTCTCCCAAGGTAACCCAGCTTCCCTCTAACGACCTTTACGAATGTCAAATCATCCGCAACACACCGTAACACATTTCAGTGGAAATTAAGCGAACCGCTTGGAAATCTTACGTCATCAGATGACGCGGGACTTTCGTCCCCCATAACAGAGGGGGCCAGAACACTTATAACCAAACACTTAGTTGAACATTATAGCAACCCAAAGCCACGATCTTTATTGCTTTCTAAGGAAAATACTAAGAGCAACTGGCAACGCTTGATAATGCTTAAGCCTCTGTATGGTATATTAATGCTTCCAATGAAACGAAGGTTCTGCCAGCCTTTAAATTACAGCTGTGTTGCAGAAACCGCTGCACTGCCAAAAAGTGAAAAGCGCAAACCAGCCTAGCTCTAATCCGATAAGTAAAACAAGTAGGGCAACGCAATGTCACCTCCCTTCAGCATTTATGGTTCAGAGAAGAGTTTGCCTTACTTGAGGCTAGAAAGATCGCAGTGGAAAGCGTTAAACATAGCCGCTACCAATTTACCTACAAACGCCGGGAACGCTAGCGCGGAACCGTCGCTTGCTCCGCGTGTAAGGGCCTGAGATTGACTTAACGCTTGCATCTTCCGTAAGTTAAGTCAACAAGCAAAGCGTTAAACGGTCATCTCGCAGAAGCCTTATGAAAAATACCTGTATAGAAATGCCCATATTAAGGCTACGGACCACTGGGTAGCTGCCAAAAATGATGGAACACAGTATAGTTTACTTATTTCTTTTTAATGGCTCCAACAGTCCACCTGAAAAATGGGTCCTGGAGCTACATAATTGGGGATAAAAATTAAGCGACAGTTGCCATTTGTCACTATGGAAGCTGATCCCACACATTTCTCAAAATCATGCAAGGCGCAGCCGACCCTTGAGTTCCCCTGTCCTAAAAGAGAGCGAAGAGGCACCGCAGAACAAACGTCTTAATTTTAAGTATAAGGTAGTATAAAGCTATGTTACTATATACCAGTACAAACGTGCTTATTAAACAGAGTATGATGGAGCTTTGCGCTTTGCGTTCCGCGCTGAACACGGCTGTGACGCATTTCCATTACAGGCTCTTGCCTGACCCGTAGCCTTCTCAGAAGGCACCCAAATAAGCTTCCCAAATTTTGTGTCATCTCATGGTTTTACTGCGTCCCTCCCTTCATCCCTCTTTTCCTGTAGTCTATGAGGGAAAATTCCATTTTAAAGACAGAACAAGCTTCTCCAGACACCACTGGTGTTACACCAACATCAGTAACAGCCTTAAACCTTCGTCTCGGCAAGCTTTGCCAAGCACGTGCCAGCGGAAAGGTACCCCGTTTAATGGTTGCCCCCAGACCCACCGTGGGGTGGAGGAACTTTGCCCTGTCCCTTCCTTCCCTGACCTCGTGGCAATGCCAGAAAGTACGAAGAGCCTTTCCTTTTTCCTGCCAAATGAATTCCCAGAGACTTCCACGGGGCCAGCCTCGTTATCCAAAGAAGCCATTTAAGGCTTTCATTCCCATCACTTGAGCCCACGCCTAAAGAAGACCCGCCGCCGAAGGCGGCAGTTTAACACCGCTTAATACGTAAACAAGTTTTCAGGGAACTGGAGCAAACGAAGGGGAGGAAAACAACCAGGTTTTATTTACAGATTTCCCTACGCTATGAAGGCACATTTTCATTTCGTTCCCATACAAATATGCCAGCGACGGCTCTCCACTGGGAAGTTACACCTTCATCTTTTCATTCACTTCTGTTTGTGCTCTCAAAGGAGGCAAGGAAGTACGTTAAATACTTTTTTTTCCCCCAATCACAAAGCATCCCAAAATAAACACGAGAAGGCTCTGAACCACAAAATATTCTGAAGTACTTGACACCGAGTTTCCTCTAAGAACGACACAGATTGCACATTCACAGAAGACTGTAATTCTTCACACATTTTCCAGGCCATACTTCCGAGAGTTTGCACAGTTCATTCCAAAATGTTGCGTGACATATTATACCACCAAAATCATCAACTGCTTGGCTGGACACACAAGATTTGCTCATTTTCTTTTCAGTCCAAGTTTCAGGTGATGTTTCTACACGATTTTTTCAGCCAAACCAACAATAAAATTATTTCCTAAATCCCCCCTAAGAGTTTGAACTATTATCCATGTCGCACTGAGCATCAACTCTAGAAAACTTGTTCCAGGAGAGTCTATCAGAAGCAACTCTGTTAAAAGTCAACTTAACTCTTCCAAACTCAATTATAAGAGATCTCTGGCCTCGCTGCGGGGGGGGAGATAGATAGACAGATAGATAGATATAAAAATACATATTATATCTATCCCCAAGTTGCTCCTGTTTCAAAGGAGCTCCATCTTTAATCCAGAAGAACCCCGGGTTGCGCTTAGGCAGAAGCTGTCACTTGTGTTCGGTAGACGATGGCCAATTAAGACGACCAAACAGCGATGGTTATATGGTCTGTACGCTCGCTGTACGCTCAAGCTAGAAAGCCCGGAGGCAGAGATTAAAAGTCCAAGGATATTAAGAGAGACCGTTGACAGAGGAAAGGGGCCTCGGGAGCTCCTTGTGCGAGGGCTGCAGCTCGAGCTCGTGTCCGGCAGGCACTGCAGGACCTAGGGAGGAGCAACGTGCTGCAGGGGTACCAACTGATGGGGAAAACCAGAAACGGAGCCTCAAGCTTCCCTGTGGGGAACCCACTCGTGAGACTGAAAGCCTAGAAACCCGGCTTCGTTAGCTGCACTGCTCACATAACGACTCATTTCGGCCCTGCGCCAGAGCCCAAAGCAGCAACGCCAAGGCCAGAAGACGCCGTTGAGCCACCACGGCAGGCTCCGGTGCCCAGAGCAAGAGCGTTCTCCTGACACCAGACCCCGGTTAGAGCGCGCCGAATTGCTGACACAGGTGGCAAGCGCTGTCAGCCACTTCGCACAGCAGCGTTGGCCTGTCTGCAGCTATGACCACAGGGCTATTTTGTTTTTATGTACAGAGGTTTACTACCACCTTATAAAAGAAGGATTTCCAGAAGGCAAATGGACCGATGTCTCAAAATAGAGTGTTTACATTAACGCTTGGCAAGCAAAGCCCTGCAAACATAGATGAATAGAGATAAGCTATAAAAACACCACGGACATTTACTTGCTGGAATAGTAGCTTGTAATCCAATTTCAAGTCCTTCTGCCAAGTGTTACACACAGCATCTTTGTGTATGACGATTCCAGTCCTCGTCCCCCACCGCCCCTCAGCGAAGATTAGCCAACAAGAAGAAACGGCAATTCAGAAAGAACGCTCCATTTAAAAAGCCATTAAACGGGAAGTTACGATCTGGGTATATCGGAACCCACTGTCCTTCCATTTGTGGAACCGTTAAGAGATCAGGAAAGGACAGTAAATACTGCCTGAGCAGCAAACAGGGATGCCGGAACAAGGGCGGAAAAGCAAACCTTTCCGCACCTTTCTGTTCTTAATGGAGAACAAACAGGCTTTCCCTACATTTGAGGGGCTCACTAGAGCCTTGCTGAAGGAATTACTGCTTCGTAATTACACTTGTCTGCTTGTTTCACACACAATACACAAAGAGCAAAGTTGCATAAGGCGAGATAATTTCAGCTAGCTCCCCCAAAATGAAGCGGAGAAGGCACCTGGCACGGCAGAGTCACCAGCCCACAGGCAGCAGGCAGTGCCACGCCAACCCCGAGCAACGCAGCACCAAAGCCAGATACGCAGGCGCGAGCTCCCCGATAACCGCTTCTCAGGACCGACGCAAGCTGGTAACGCTGATACTTTTAAAATCTTGACAGATCTTTAAGCAGGGGAGGGCGAGGAAGACAAAACAAATGGTTTTGCAAACGGGTGAGCCAACCAGCCGTCCCTGGAGATGAACGTCTCGAGCTGTACAAGCCGACCGACCACCCTGCAGCTGGAGGGCAGTCGGACACCCCCCTCTCTCCTTTCCCACGACAGCTCCGATGGCGACGTGGAACGGACCCGGTTAGTTCGCACAACACGTACCGGGAGCAGCGGGTGCAGCCTCGCAGCCTGCTGCGACGAGAGCGGGCCCAAGGGCGATCCCGTGCCAGCAGGCGCCGACCTTATTCCAGAGACTTTCATACTTTTGAAAACTGTTTGAATGGCGCAGATTACTCCGGGGTTTGGTGTTTTAATGCACGAAACTATATTTTTAAAGCTTCTATTTAATTTCATCTGATGCACGAGAAGAATTCTTCTTCCATTTTATTTTAGTTTGACACAACATAGGAAAGAGCCATAATTCAGCTAATCACTCATCATATAAACAAAGAAACCTCTTGAGAACCAGAGAGCAACACGTACATGTATTTGCAATGCATAAGAGGATATTTTTTTTAAATGGTAACAATGCAACCTATTCAGTGTGAAGAGTCTGTGAGGCCAATTAAATACTTTAGGTTCCATAATTATAATTGCAGTAATGAATGGAAAGGAGCATTACAGCCTGCACAATGCAGTTCCTATTCAATTCAATGATTCAGTTCTTGTCTGCTTTCAACTAACCTTTTGTGTCTCTTCATATCAGATCTTGCAGATTACTTTCAGACTCTAATAAAAATATCCCAAAATATCCCAGGTAAGGTAATACATTAAGCATCCTTTGATTATGCCTACATGCAATCTACAGAAGGGATTATGCACTAAATAGATAACGTCCGTATTTCTTCATTTTAGATATTAATGAAAATTCAGAGGGGCCCAGGCCACCATCTGAACACCCTGCAAGCCCACGCTGACAGGGGAAAGCTGAAACCTCATCTCCTGGGGCTTTTGAGGTTTTCCCCCCTTTAAAAAGGCTCTTCACGACGGCCCCTGGCCTGGGAAAGCGGTTTTAGCGAGGGCCTCCTCTAGCCCACGTGCTTGCCTTCCAGCAGCTTTTACCCAGTGCGTGTCTGCAGAGATCAGCCTCAGGAAATCAAAGAGTTACTCCCAAAGAAGAGAATCCAAGATCACTCCGTTTCAACTTAGAGCAGTCAGTCAGACGAATCTTTTTTTTTTTTCCGGTTGGGTTTTTTTGTTGTTAGATTTGGGGTTTTGGTCAAATATTCTTCTGCTTCCCCTCATCTCAATGCCTATACTTTGCTGCATTCAATACATTTTGAGAATGAATCACCTTACAGGAATCTCCTAACTTTTGAGTATTTCCACACCAGAGTTGAGGTAGATTTTTTTTTCCCCCAGAGAACCATCATCTTTGGTAAACCTTCCCCATGATCTCTTATAGCCAAGACGGAGTACTTGGCACACAAATGTATTTTTCTATCTGCTGACACCCCCCCAACCCTAATTCCCCAACAGCTGCCCCACAGGTGTCAGAAGGGAATCAGGCATCATAGAAGTACCCAGAAAACGAGCTTCATCCCCCCCCTTTTTGTATCACTCCTCTATTCTTAGGTTTGGTAGGGTTTCCCTCTAACATTAGCAGTGGTTTTGTTGATCCGGAGTAGGCCAGCAAGCAGAAGGCACGGCAAACACCAACGGTGCATCGCGCTAGGCTCTGTGCAACGCACGTGGTGCCAAAGTCCTGGGCACACGCAACCCTCTGGAAAACAGGACAGAAGGGAAACAGAAGCCACGACTGCCAGCGTTTGTACCGTCAATACAAAGCAGGTCTGGAAAGCAAGCCGCAGCTCTGCCCACGTTATCTCAGCTGCGACACCGCGCACGCTGCCTTCCCGGCGTGCAACCGCACCATCCACGCGCACGGTAAATACGCTGAAAACGCTAGGTGTGGACCTTAGGCTTTGGAGATACGGTAATACAGGCTGTGCGGGGAGCACAAGAGCTTATTTCTGATGCCACGGTGCTTTAAACTCGGTTGAAAAACCCGCAGCTGAGACACAGACAACGAGCAAGGCTCCTCCGCGCGTCCCGCACTTCTGAAGGAACAGCGATTTCTCGAGTCACCCACAGCACGCTGCTCCCCCGCCCCCAAGATTTAAAGACGGCTGGCCGAGGCGATAGAAAACCTTTTCCTTCACACCGAACCAATTAGCCAAGTCAAATATCTCGCGCATCGGCCTTGTTTCAGTGAACACCGTGCTCCCTAAGCAGGCCAGGCGGCTGCGACCGGAGGGACTACATGGAAGAGAAGCACAACAATGCTGGAAGAGGTATTTAAGTTCCTCTGGTTTTCTTTAAAAATGTATTCACCCAGCCACAATTTACTGAAAAGGATTGCTTCCTCGCTCCCCCCAACGGCCGTGAATCTCTGTAGAAAGAACATTACATTACACCCATAACAGGTTTATGCAACAGAGCGCATATTTGATATGTTAGTCATGTCTCCAAAGCATTCTTTCCTTCATTTCCTCAGCCTCAGAGCAGCTCGTTTCCCCTGAAAAAGAAAAGGGTTAACGCGGGGCCAGAGCTGCACATGCACTAATATCCCCATTTGTCTCGGGGAAATGGATACAGGAGATTTAAGCAAATCCAGTTTTATGAATTCAAAACTTCAGACGCTACTCGCAAGACAGCAAAGCAACATCCTTCATAGATTCACAGAGAGAGGAAAAAGTTAATTTTATTGATGGAAGACCCAAAAGAGGCAGATCCCAATCTGGGCGAGTAAAAATATCTCCCGCCCCATCTACAATAAATGGGACCCGGAGTACTGTGGCACTAGTGATTTATTACAACCCTGAGGAGACAATGAAATCCACCTCCTTCCTTAGGATTAAAAACAAGATGCTTTTGGACTGTCACTGCTCATCAGAATCTACTCTGAAGATCTGATCACCTTTGCCAGCAAAAGCCCCGTGCATCGTGGCAAAATAAATAGGCTAGCTGGCCCTCTTACAGGATTTCCGCTTTCTTTTCTCAGCGCTACAGACAAACATTACGCGTGCAAAGCGGCACACGCGGCGTCAGCAGCGGCTCGGGGCCGGAACGTGGAGTTTCATCCCCAGCTCTGCCAGGGCTGCTTCGGACAACGGCAGCCAGCCTGCGCCTCTGCTCACGTAAGATCACGGAACAACAGCTTTTAGAAAACCACCCAAAATCAGCGCCTGCCTCCCGAGCTCCGGGAAACGCGGCTGGGCGTCACGTCAGCCCGAGTACACCTTCTGGTTACCTACGTTTGCAACTGATTCTGTTTTCTCAGGTATTTTTCAGAAAAAGAGTGATTAGAAGAGGGCTCCCCACCCTTCCTGGCTGAGGATGGCTCATCAAAGGCCAAAAGGAACTCTGCAAGCTCGCTCATTAATCGGCTTTCACACTTACACCTTCCATGAAGGCAACTCATAGAATTCGTCACCCGGAACGTAAGGAGACTTACCAATAGCCACATGCAGCGGTGTATTTGCCTGTAATTAATACAGGCCTGTAAAAACTCCAACCCTGCCGCAATCTGGTCTGAGAGCACGCACGGACACATTAGTTGACATTTCCTGTCGACTGAATTAGAGCGTCTTTTAATGAGGCTCACTTCAAAATCATTTTAAATCCATTTGCTCATGTCAACATCAATGTACTCAGCATTATCTACCAATTAGTAAACCAGAAAGTATTCTTTAGATAATCTAAAATCTCGGTAAAATATTCAACGTGTCATTCATTTACTACAAACTGCCCTATAAAAACAAATTACTGGAACCAGCTGTCACAACGCAACAAGTGTCTAAGGACAGAGCGCTTTTTAAACCGAGGGCTTTCCAGAAGGCACCGAAGGTCTTAGTGTTCGTACCGACGTCACACCTTCACCTCCTGCAGAAATGGGTCGTTTCAGATGCCGCCCGTGTCCCGGAGGAGCGGGCGAAGCCACCACAGGCGGTTGTGCCCTCAGGGGGACGCAGACCGCCCCGTCCCGGAGCGCAGAAGGACGTCCCGCCGGTCGGGGCGAGAGCTGGGAAGGGGTTTGCCCTTCGAAGGGTCCAACAGCCGGGGCTCCTGGGAAGCATCCCAGGGCTGAAGACACAACACCGTGAAGGAGAGGCTTCGACCGAACCGACGACCGAACCAGGCATCTCCTCAGGCGTCCAGTTAGCGAAGTCTTGCCTGCCTTTCCAGGCTTATTCGAGATTGCCAGATTAAGCGATGGGAAGGTATTTTCCACTAGATCAGGCTGGCAGGGATCTCGAACGGCTCTCTACTTCCAAGCCAAATCCAGCGAACCGGTGCCAGGGCTGCAGCTCAGGTAGGGCGCGTTGCCAGCCCCGCGCCAGCCCAGCCAAGGACTGCTCTAGAAGGATTTCTAACCCAGCAAAAGCCACCCGGCAGCAGCCTTCGAGGCCCCCGACCCGCGCCGAGCCGCGCCAGGCGGGCTCACCTAACTAACGCCTGTGCAGCCCCTGGCCTCGGCAGGGCGAAGACCGCTCCCCGGCCACGGCATCGGACAGCAGAACCCCCCCCCGAACGGCCCACCCTCACCAACGCCCCGCCAGCAGCCGGGCCCTCGCGTTAGAGAAAGGAGGGCTCTGCAAGAAAGAAAACCCTGTTTTTCCCTAAGTCTTGCAAGCAAAGGAAGGGTGGCTTGGAGGGGGGGCGTTTTATTTTTTTTAATCTCTGGAGCATGGCAGAGCAGTAAATCTTGCATTATGCTCTGAAGAGCATCAGGTTGGGGCTTCATTTGGTCTCAAATTAGACTCCTGAAGCAATGAATCTTCCATCACGGAGGCCATTACCAACACAGTTTTCCTTCATTTTGGACTGCTTTGTCCCTGATTGTATTATCCAACTTATCTCCAACCTTCCCTCGGCTGCAAGGGGCTCAGCAGACCTACGGGCTTCTCAAATATTCATCGACCAGCGAAGCCAAAAGCTCAAAAAGCAGGAGCTGCTAAGGCAGGGCAAGCTGTCCTAGGCAACCCGCCGCTCTGGTCCTGCAACACAGTACTCTGCTGCTCAACTACCGTACCCGTCAGCGTTATTTGTCCCCTTGCTAATCAACTTGACAAAACTCTCCGGCGTAAATTACGCCATATTTTGATAGTTCTTCCACGTGAGACCCCTCAATGCCGTGAGAATGCCACCCACGCATTTGACAGGACCGCCCTGAAGAGGACACGGCATCGGGGCCGCGCTGCAGCCACGATGCTCGTGCAACGACCCAAACTACGCCCCGGCCTGAGGGATCGTGGCTGCGGGGAATCGCGGGTGGCTCAGCCACCGCAGCAGCAAGAGCCCGAGGGGCCTCTGTCCCAACCAGCGCTTCGACATCAGGTACAGACCAAGAAGCCGGCAGGAAAGCTGAAGGACTCTTACGAGGAAGGAATCTCGCGCCAAGGGTCGTACCTCAAGAACGCTTAAGTATTTGCCTTGGATTCAGGCTGATTAAGGCAGCCGCAGCAACCTGCCACAGCAAATGAACGCTACGACAGCCCAAGGATCATACAGCAGCCAGCGGAGGAACACGGACACAGGCTTGAAACACGTGGCAGTAGACGGGGAGAAAAGCAACCTTTCAGATCCCATTAAAATCCTGTGA
The DNA here is from genome assembly GCF_035582795.1 of Mycteria americana. NCBI lineage: Eukaryota > Metazoa > Chordata > Aves > Ciconiiformes > Ciconiidae > Mycteria > Mycteria americana. Next base: position 778,565 of record NC_134383.1, read on the forward strand.
TCCGTTGGGGTCTCAAATTACTGTATGCAAATTTTGGTAATTTAAAGGCATTTATAAAATTCAAGTAAAATAGTCCATGAATATTGAAAAATGCCGAAGTGCTAAGTTAAATGACAATTTCAAAACACATCAAGGCAATCTGATCGTAACAAACCAGTCCCATGAAATACCATATCTATCATCAACTTTTTAATTACCAATTGATCAACGTGTAGACAGTGTAATAGCTTTCAGCTTTTAATTACTGAACTATCAAAATTCCAACCAAAAAAGGAACCTCCAGAGATGAAACTGTAATGCTTGATTATTCATTGCTACATAATGAATGATTTGTTTTTAAACAAGATGTCAAGTTCCTCATGTAATCCATCTGGATGTGTGACTCTGCAAAGCTTACACTGCCCATACTAAGTACTCGGGGTTCCTATTCTCCCTTTTCTCCTGACCCCACAAGCGAGGATTTTTTTCCTTTCCCCCCCCTTAAGGCAAAACAGTCGTGAATCGAGGGGCCGAGAGGCAAACAAACTGCCAAACTGTGCTACGAATCCAGACGAGCCACTCCATCGCCCACCAACGGGACAGGTTTTGCCTGGGAGGGAACAGATATTCCTTCCAACTTGTCTGTATTCCCGAGGAGGCAGCTCTAAACCGAGAAATACATCCACCGAGCAGCGGGGATGGAAGCGCCGCTTCTCGTTTCACACGTACAGTGCTGCTCAGAAAAACCGGTGCCGTAAGAACCGGGACGCGACTCCCAGGTTTTCTGCACCTAGCCTAAGCCGTAGCGAGATACAGAAGACTTTAAATGTTAGTATTACGTAGAGAAGTACATTGGGGCGGGGAGAGACTTTTCATCTATGCCCTAAATTCAGCATCAAGCGCATTGTAGGTAGCTAGCGCGCCGCTTGCGTCTCCAGCCACCGCCCTGCAGCGTCCTACAGCTTACAAACTTTGGGCTCCTTAGGAGCGTGCGGGTTTCCAGTCGCTGCCCGCAGGTCCAGGGTTTCCATCTCCCGGCCGCTGGCAATGCAAACGCGAGCGAGGCAGGAGGCACCGTCGCCGCCTGGAAGCCAGTCCCTGCTTCCAGCACCAGCAAGCTCGGGGGGGTCCGCGGCTGTGCAGAACCAGTCACATCCATACTCTCCCCTCCGCACACAACACGACCTGCTTCTCCCTCCCCGTGCGTTTTTTTAACGTAATAACCATTACCACCTTAAATTACCTCAAAACCTCAAATCGCACCCCCGAATTTTCATTTCCGTTGGTTGAACGCACAAGAACCAAAGATTTTCAGCAACGGGAAGACATGTCTTAAGGTTGCAGAGAGCCCTCGCCGATCCACACCCCCTGGAGAGGATTTCGCCAAGCCCAGGCTTTTTGCATTTGGAGAGACGCTTCCCAGAAATACTCGTTTACAAACGCAAGGGATCGAGGTAGGCACATAAAGCATTCTGGAAGTAATACCGTTAAACAACGGTAGTTCGAGCAGAGCGTATTAGTCAATTAAAGTACCAGCAAAGAATGCATTTGTTCCTTCAACCCCAGTGGCAACGATTAACACTCATCCCGAGCCCCTGGTGTATAACCTTACAGATGTTTTCTATGCATATCATCCCCAAATAGTTATTCCACATAACGGCATCTGTTCCCACCAAAAAAGGGCAACAAAACCCTTTTGTTTTGCCTTTGTCGCAGCCTCGGAACCCCAGTTGTTGCCAGACGATACCCGACAATACTTACCCAATAAATTCACCCACTCCAGCCACACCTAGCCTTTGATTTCTGCACGGAAACCAGAGGCTCATTTCACGCGCTTCCCTTGGGAAGCTGCTCGTATGCATAGCTTGTACAGATTTTCACAGAAGAAATTCAGTAATCAGTCCAGTAGCTGTAAGCACTTATGACAACAATATCTATCAACACTTACCATATTTACAACTAAATCATGTAAATACAAGTCAGCTCTCCTCTGCATGCCAATAATCTGGACAAATGAAGGCTGAAAAAAGCCACTCCAAGAGGAGACTAAACATACAAAATCACGCAGGGTGAGAAACAAATACCGACAGCGCTGGCAAAATTGCTGAAGGTGACGCGAAACCGGGGCCGCTCGCCACGCACCGACGGCGGAGCCGAAGGAAGCGCCAGGGCCGGCCGCCCCGCTCTGCGCCATACGAGCGGGAGTTCACGCCCAGCGGTTTCCCGGAGCTTGGCTTCTATTCCACAGGATCCGTATATTTTCCAGAAAAACAGGGACGAGTTGCATCAATACCTAGCCGGAGCTCTTCACTCTCTCTCTGCCTTTGAATTCCTTACAGATCCTAGGAACCAATTTAAAATGAAAAGGTACCCATTGCAGAGGTGCTTTTCTCCCCCCTAAGATTTACCATTTTATTATGCTTATTAAACTGACAAAAATGACTCCTTAGCCAGTCCATTCAAACGCAACTTCTACAGACGTTTAGGCAAGCGATTTCCTAGACGTTTATAAATCAACCAAGCAAGCAAAAGTTACTCTGTAAGTAATTTGGGGTTGGGGCACAACAAAAATACCAAGTTATTAAAACTTTCACATTGTTTTGGATTGCATCTTTAATGGATGCCAGTTTCTTTGACTGCTACAAAGACATTTTATTTAAAGAAGAGCTGCACTTCCAAAGGTTTCCCCAGTGAATCTGGCGAGAGTTGGCAGCACAAGGTTCATTCTTCAGGCAGTGAAATCCAGGAGAAGCAGGGAACAGTCCACGCCGTTTTTCACCAGCATCCCCCTCATCCGCGCATACCCGCCAACGTCTTTCTGCCGCAAAATCCTTTCATCCCTACGAGCAGAGAATGCCCGCTCCATCGGCCAGTCTGCTGGGCTCTCCCCAGGAAGAGAGGCAGATGACCAGGCTTAAAATAGCTTCCTAATCCTTATTTATTTACCGCAGGATAATTTAAGCTACTCCCTACTTTAGGACAGGATTTATACACAGCAACGGGGAGAGGATGGGAGAATGAGGTACCGCTCGTTGAGCCCGCAACACGGCGAACCCCAGCCCTGCCAGCCCTCCTCCTCCTCGGCAGCCCCCCGTTATCGCTCCGAGCAGCCCCAGCCATCGCGGGAAACCAAGGTAGAGTCACATCAAAGACCGTTCGAAGGGGCAGCTGCGGGTGCTGTGGCGGTTCGTACTGAAAATCTCCACGGCGTAACAACGCCCGGAAGATTACGCTTCCATTTGAAGGCTTGTTATTTGCACGTACCGCAGGTTTCTTTTACCCTCTAGATGCGCAGCGCTGTTCCACCAACGCCATCTCGCTGCACGTGGCCACGCATTCCCTGAGGATTAATTCCAGGAGTTAATAAAATTGCTGGACTCAAACCAGCAACGCGCCCCAATCACCGCAGCCACCTATTTTTGTTCTCTTTTCCTGCCTTGGCAGCCTCGCACATAAACCCAGTGACGTCAGATTTTTGGAGGGTGCGGTGCACGACTGGGAAGGAGAGGAAGAAACGGTGGATCGTGAATACAACGGGTAGTCCACAAGATGTTTATTCTCGCAAGGAATTAAAAAAAGTCATTCTGTAGGAAATGCTGAAATCGTGTTTAAGGGGAGCTCCCACTAAAGACAACCTCCCCCGTCTCAAACCGGGATGAGATCAATAGACCTAGCCGACCTCAACACAAAATTGAAAACGTACCCCAAAAAATGACAGCTTTATCTGACACGCCACGGGCACCTTCCAGAGCTGCGTTCCACATACGTCGTGTGGTGTTAACGTACTTGAAAACTCGAGACCCAATTTACCAAAGAGAGCCTGGAGGAGAGAGTCATCGTATAATCGTGCATCCCAAATTCTCCCAGAGTGATTGAAAAGCTGCATGACTGGTTTTGCTATAAACCCTCTGTTTACACGGCTCTATATATTCCTATATAGCAATAAATTATTTGCCTCCGAGTATTTTCTTTATTCCTTGTCTACAAGTTTCTCCCCCTTTCCCTGACGATGTCCGAAGGGAACAGCGTTAATCTCCCATCTATCCCGCTTTAATCTTTGCTCTTACCGAGAAAAGATGCGACTGCGCTTCAACATGCTGAAGAAGCAATACCTGGCAGTTATGGATTCAGGGAGAGTTGATTAAATGTGTACATTCTGTTAAAGATTATATGGAACGATTCAGAGTATAAGACCTTTAAATCGAACGAGAAGCTGTTAATGTGGACAGAGCTCAAAAAGCTCAGCGTGGGAGTCACTCTCGGTAGTTCTGTCTCCTAGGTTAATGACTTAAATGTCTCTTTTGGAGCCACTTTCAGACCAGAAGCCGAGCAAGGAGGAAGAAGAACGGTCCTTAACTGCGATATGGCAGAAAAAGCAGTCGAGTATCATGACCCTACAGATACGCGCTCTCACTGACGCAGCGCAAGTCTCCATTTGAGCAGTGAGCAAACCGTTAGAAAACGAAGGTCAGAAGTGAAAAGTTAAGTTACAAAGGAGAAATTACACTCAGTTTTTACACACCCAGAAGAATCTTCCGTGCACCCCCGCTTCAGTGGTGACTAGGGACAAGGAGCAGGAGCAAATTCAACGCTCCTGCCTCATCCCTACGGCGAGTTGCTGTAAGCATCTCCAGGAGCCAGAGAGGAGCAGCGCGCTGCACCGACACGGGCAGGGACGGCACGCTGCCTGACAAAGCACCCCGCTCTGGCGGGGATCTCCGCTCCGCCTCGTCCACCACCGAGCACACGCATCCTCCTCCGCTCCACCACCCGCGGCCAGGAGACGCGACGTGCAAGGGATTCGTTTGCAGAGGAGCTAAGGAAATACCGGCTGGCTCGGCAGGGCGCCTTATTACGGCCCAACTACACCCACCGCCCAGCTGCAAATCAAAATGCTCCTGCAAATCAGAACGCTCCCGCACACCTATTTGATTTGAGCGCCCGTCAGCCGACAGGAGCTAAGGAACCGCCCGTAGTTCCTCCGGACTCTGCACAGCACGGTAAGAAACGAGGGTGGCAAAAAAATTAATCTGCCTAGAGAAGTTGAGTTGCTGTCAAGCCGACCTAGATTCTCCCCGACACCATGAAAGCGCTTCAGACAGTAAGCAGGGGTTTCGCTTTGTTTCGCTCCTGCTGCGCCCGTCCTGGAAAAGCAGGCTTGTTCCAAACAGCCCTAACGAACCCAAACCACCCTCCACAAGCTCCCCTCGACAAAGCCGACGCTCGCTTGATGACAAGGATTCACGGTGTTGATGTTTGTCAACCGGCTTTCCACCCAACGCCGCGAAGCCCAGTCAGGCTGTCATCAGGAAACGATAACGAAAACCGGCATCGCTCGGGATCTCAGCACCAAGAGACGTTACGAAGCTATCCAGAAGCCTCCCCCGATTTAAGGCAGGAAAAGCGATCTAGGCACGAGTGCTTTTAAAGAGCTGCTGACACCTAAAACAACGCGGCACACTTTCTTGTTAAAAAGAGCTCATGCAGTGCCTGGCAGCGCCTATCCTCAAGTCAGCTAAAAAGAGTGTCTAATTTTATACAGACTGGGGAAAAGCAAGGCGGGGGGGGAACTCTTAGCAGCTTCCCTGCTTCTACTGAGCTTCTCATACCATAACCTACATCCACGTTAGCTAGTGTGGATAAAGATATCAAAGAGGCAAGTAATGGGAGCACAAACAGACAGCTCAAATCACATTTTCAAGCAAAATAGCTTAGAACGCGAATCTAAAAAAAACCAAGCTACAGCAACAGTTCTCTACATGCAAATATTTTACGCCTTCATTACAACGAAGCCAGTTAGAATTAGCTGGCCGACCTCGCAACCTAACTCCAAGGAGCGATATGGGGTTTCTGCGTTTGTCCTGTGTGCTTAAGCAGCTCGGGTTTGTCCAACGCAACCTCGCCGCACCAACGGACTATCTGCGGCGTAACAAAACCCCTTACCTGAAGCCGTGCTGTAAAAGACCGACTGGCATCTTTTAGAGCAGCACTCCCGAAAGCAAGCCGTCGTACCTGCAGCGTCCAGCAAGAAGTTCAGCGCCGCTTTAGGAAAGCCAAGAAAACAATACTTGCCGTTCTTCTCCCAGCCTCAACCAACTGAGCTAATCCACGCGAAACGCCTGAGCAAACACAACTGCCTAACCCGGGGCACCGCAGCTTCGCAACCGCGCGGGTAAGTGCCCGTTTTGATGCTACGGAGCACCGCAAACGTTAAGGACGGGGGTGGACGTCCACGTGCCTCCAGCCGGCGCAGAGACAGCCCTGCGTGAAGAGGAGAAGCCTTTGCAGCCGAGCCGCGAGCCAGAGCCAGCAGCTTTTCCCCCCAGCCTGGCCCAACCATACGATTTCAACACCTTCCAATGGAGAAGGGCGGCCGTTGCCCCGCAGTTATCCCGTGCCACACCAGGGCAGCGGGGTGGGGAACGGCTTTCAAGAAAGCCACCGTGCTTTCTCAAGGTCACGGACGTATCGGCGTCACGGACCGCATCTCGGAGAAGTATTACTGCAATAAAGCGCACAAAAGTGAGAGTGCTCTCTCTGCAAGCAGAGCTGGAGACAAACGTTCCTCTTCTCGGCGACAAACTAAGGGCCGGGGGCTACGAGAGGCCTTTATTTCTGTGTACGAGCCCAGAGGCTACACGTAGCGCTCAGGCTGCGCAAAGGCAGTTTTTCTTTCTAGCCCAATTTTAGCAGAGCCCTACTTCGCTGTAACCCCAGCTCCAAAGCTCAACATCGCTAGTATTTAAAAGTGTTCTGCGAGGGAAGCTGCCAGGCAGCCTCATTTAAAAACAGAAAAGCGGCAACAAGCAGTTTCTCATGCTTGATCCGATTACTCTGATCTCTCTTTTGATGCTGCGGACTCCGACTCGTATTTCTATTACCGCACGGGGGGAGCAGGGGAGGGAGGAGAACGTCACTTTGCTGCTTGATATTTCTTTCTTCCCTGTCACACTTCGGAGAAGGGATATAGACTGCAAAGTGCTGGAATAAAGTGGATGAGGGGTCTGGGACGCACCCACCTCCCAGGCGGAGACGTCACGCAGGCTGGTGGTACCACGGGCCCCACCCAGCCACCGCGACGGTGGTCTCGGACCTCTCTCGCTGGAGCTTGCCAAGTCCCCAGGTGGTCTCATGCTGTCCATGAAGAGATCACATCTATAAACAGCATTACTGCTCTAACAAGAAGGCGTGTTCCCGGATCAGATTTTGAGGTATCTTTGGTCCAAGCTTACGAGCGCCGTCACGTTCTGGCGTAGCCCGCGAGTACATCTCTGTGAATGGGAGGCCACCGCTGCCAGAGTCCGCCCCGGAGAAGACCGACTTGAGAGACCTGCTGATGGCTTGGGGAATTCAATGACATTTCCATTCCGGAAGCAGACCTTTGAAGAGATTATAAATCGAATTCAAGCGCTTACTAACACTGCTAAAAAAGGGTACGGCAAGATCCAAGAGGTTCATTCTCAGCCATAACCCGAACCCAGGGTTTTATATACGCAGCATTCATCAAGCCCAAGTCTAAACTTTAGGAGGCAGCGCCGGCCCCGCGTGCGTCCTTGGCTCCGACAGCTACGTTCGCATCTGCCCTGCTCCGCAGGTGGAGATCGCCGTCCCTCATCGCTTCCGTTGCTCAGCCAAGCACTCCAGAAAACGCAAGGCAAGCGCCGCGTTTTGCCGTCCTGCTGAAGAATCAAGCCAAGGGACGTAACTGCTTAGGGCAAACTTCACAGCCGGCCTTGGCAGAGAAGGTAAGTTTCTGACACGACTATTTCCCCCTGCCAAACGTACACCTGGGGTTTAAAAAGCCCTCGCCATCGCGTACTGCAAAGAGCCTCTTTTCTCTTCGGTATTTGCACTTGGCATTGCCCCTAAGAGGAGGGGAGGGGGCGACACGGACGTCATCGTCTGGGCTGGACACGCAAAAACAGGCAGTGCTCCTTCAGAAGGAAGGAACCAAGTCAAACCCATCACGGACCTGCCAGAAGGCAGCACCTACACGTGCCACTGTCGGCAAAGGGACAACACCGAGAAGCTGCCAGCATTTCCGGTGACAAAAAAAAAAAAAACACACCAACCAAAACCAGAAAAATCAAAACTAAAGAGAGTTTTTTGAGTTAAGCTACAGTCCGCCAAAGTTTTATATTTCTGAGCAAAGAGATGTGCTTAAGTGTCGCTTTGATCCTTTATACTGGCATCTTAATAGGGTCTCAAGTCTTATAATAGATTTACCTTGAGAATCCGGTAAGGTCAGAATGTTTTTGATACTCAAGTATTTAAACCACAGTAGAACATAATCAATTAAAACCAAACCGTAGGGTAAAAATAGCACGCTGGCCCAACCCTACGAAGGGACGTCGTTGATTTAAAATAACTAGGCGTGCAGGCCAATAAAAGTTCCTGGCACAATCTAGTCGAGCATTTCAAATGCAACGAGAAAGCCACCGACCACATACAGTGGGCGAGCACGTGGTAAGAGTTCGGCATCAATTACAAGAACCACCGCTGCTCCTTGTGTATTTTTACCACTCGCTATAATATATTTAGAATGGGCAAAGACTTCAGGCGAGAACCCGATGCGAAACAGAGCAGGAAAGACAACAAGTTCAACGGGTAACGAGTACATGAGGAAGGAGAAAAACTGTTATGATGGCAAAGAAGGCGGAGGGAAACCAGGCGGGTACCAGTCACGTGCAGGCAAGGGTCCATAAAGGAGCCAGCCTGCACCCGCATGACTTGCAGCCAGGGCTCTTCCCACGCTTGCAAATTAAAAACTGGGATATCTAAATTCAGCCCATGGCTCAACCACAAACGCCAGCTCATCTCGGAGCACCGCGGGCCAGCCACCACGCATCGACGTGCGCCCCAGCCGACAAGCTCCCTTGTGTTTTGATTACCAGAGTTTTGATTGAAGCCTCGCGGTTTTTCTCCTCCAAAAAGATGCCTGCCACACATACAAAACACACCCTTTTTCACCAGCACGCTCCCCTCGAAGCCAAGCACACCAAAGCGTCCAAGCCAGGGCTGGACGACCTTCAAAGCGTTCTGTGGTGGAGCTCCCCATTAACCACAACAGCAGCTGCTAGCTGCAGCATGCAATTAAATCTCCAGGAAAGCAACTGATTTATGAAACTTAAACAAGTACATACCACTCGTAATTACAACATTCCACCTAGGGTCTCTCCTTCATTGCAGGTTTCCAAACAGCCTCTTTATTTAGCGCTGGTGGCTTTGCACCACCAGAGAACAGCAGGCAATATTCCCCGGAGAAACAAACACTAGTTGGTTTTTGGGTTGTTTTTTTTTTTTTTTTTCCCCCTCCACGTAGCATCCAATTTCTCAGAAGAGATACAGATTGCACGTCCAGCTTTGCTTGTGCTCTTTAACCACTGCATGAGTATTTACTTGCTGGCTGAATTCCAGCTACAGCGAACGCTGCAGACTTACAGCCTGCGCTACGCTCGCAGCCTCCGGAGCCTGCTAAAATCCCGTCTCCCTGAACCACAGGAGGAAATGTAACTTTAGGGATGCGGGGAGCCCCTGCGTTCGAGACAGAAGTACTGCCGCGTGCTACCAAAAAGCGGAAGAAGTACAGGTTGGCAAAACCCCTTTTAAAAGTATAGCGACAATCTCTACAAAAACCGGCGTTAAACGGGAACGTCCAGAAAAGTCTGCCGACGTACAATGTCAGGAAGTGGTTTTTTGAGCAAACGCGTTCTTAGGAGCATTTAAACGGTCATCGCAAACAGACGGCATATCCAGGCTGGAGCAAACGTCTGACTCCGGCTGGCCTCAGGCAGACGCAGGGTTAAAGAGCTGACCCATTTTTAGTCCAGCAATAGGGCAGAGACCACGTCCGCATGCCATCGCCCCACGAGCCCGTCTCTAGTTCTGGCACGGCCGGAGGAAGGCACGCCAAGCCACCCGGGGTTACCGAGCCAGAGCTGTGTACTTACGAAGCCTTCTTTATTTACCCACCCAGGAAAGACAGCAACAGACAAACAAAGAAAACGGCAACGCAGCAGCAGCAAAGCAGGCGCCGGTAAGGCCCGGGGCTCCCCGGAGGAGCGTACCTCCTCTCTCCAGCCTCCTGTCCGCGCAGCCACCTCCGCAAGACAAACAGCAGCAGCGGCCGCCCGCGCCAAGGAGCATCCCGACAGCCAGCAAGCATCGATGGTGCCCATCCAGCCAAAGGTGCCGACAACTGCCCCCTCCTCCGTGCAGAGCGTGCGTGGAGCAGAGCCATTTCCTCGTCTTCCCATCTTTGGGAGCCTCCTTGGCAGTGGTTTCCAAGCCAGATTGTCATGCTTATAAACCTGCGCTCAACTGCCTACGTGCAAGACAAATGAGCCCAAGCTGCAACCCAGACGGATTACTTTATTTACCAGCCCCTTCCTTGCAACGTTCCTCCGGTGTTTGCATCGCATGCAGAACGCAACCGTGTGTTTTTCAACGCCGGAGCTCAGCCAAGCCTGAGCGAAGCCGCTGCAGATCAGAAGACTTGCCTTGCTCGCATACAAAAGCTCCTTAGAAACTCACTCCATATTTACAAAGGAGCCCGGCTTCACACAGCCTCGGTGGGAGGGAGCGCTCGCTGCATTCGAGAGGGTCTTTCTCTGGCCTGCCGCACACGGGGCTCGTTCGATGAAGGCCGATACGGAGACTACAACCGCGACCACCTCTCGTCCAGGCCGTCGCACCTCTGTGCCGCGGCCGGGTTGCAGCCCGATGCCGACGCCGTCTCTAAATGCCCCCCACGGCTTCAGCTGAAAAGTTATTCTTTCTAAACTGCCGTGCAACGTCGCTCTGCACCGCGAGACAGATGCTGCGTTCCGCCCCAGTGCTGCCTGCCTCTCAGTATTAGCTGAAATCATTCCTCAACTCTCTCCCGACTTCACAGGGGTGTTATGAAGTTTAATTAACTGTAAAGCGTTGAGATCAGATAAAAAAAGGCACCACAGAAACGCACAGATTCATCTCGAGTTACCGGCTTACTTTAAACCCAGCCTGAGCGTTGCCTATCGCCGTTCCAACTACCCCCGCTTAAAGCAGGCGGCCAAGCCACCACGACACGCTCCGAAGCGCGCTCCGGATCCTGGGATGCCACCACGATACGGCACTCGTGCCGTCGTGCCTCGGGTAGCAACCCGCACGGGAGATGCGACGACAGCGCTCTGCAATCACCGCCAGACGCCTCCTGCCACAACGCTAATTTTCTCTTCCAAGAGTACAGGAGCTGAGAAACCGAGAGCTTTGAAAAGGTGGGGGGAAACAGGGAGGAAAAAAATTGACTTCTTTGGCCTTAAGGAAATTTCATCTAAAAGGCGTTACAGTAGGAGGTCTAGGATTTTATCCTGGGATTCGCGACAGAGCGCCAAACCCCCGAGACGGCCATCCTCCACTAACAGCGTCGCAACCTCCGCTCACACTGCGCGGTGCTTTTCACCGCTGGAACACCCCAGCCGCGTAGGTCAGGCACAGGCGTTTTAATTCGGCATCCGACCCTGCTTTTGTTTCTCTTCAGCTGCTTCGCTGTTCTCCATCGCGTCGCTATGCCCGTTAGCTGGGCGGTGATTAACAGGCTTACCCTATCGGAGGATCACGCCAGCCTTTAGCTGAAAACAGCTCTCAAAAAAAGGGATTCGAAAGGCGAAGCGAGGTATCGAAAGTCAGGAGGCAAAACAAAGAACGAAGGCGGCTGTCCTGCAGCAGGGCTTTTATTTTTAATTCGGGCGCCTTTCAGTGACGGGGTCTGCAGGTCAAAGCGGTGGGCAATTCGCTACGCATCGAGCTACGCCGAACGCGAACGCCACAACGAGCGCCTTGCGACAAAACATCTGAAAAACTAGGAGGAGAACACATCAACTACATAAACATCTGGGCGTCTGCTGCTAGGCGCAGACGAGTCGTACTGAAGCGACACGAGTGTTTCCCCGTCTCGCAATGAAAAGGGCCGACACCGATGGCTCGTTTCCATCGCTCCTGGCTACCCTCAATGGACGCTTCGGGCTGCGGAACGGCTGAACTCGGAGAACAGAGTCGCCCTTCAGGGGCGCAGAAACCAGGCGAACGCACCGTTAGGAAACGGAGCGATCGGGGCTGCCAGAGCCAGCCTGCCCGCAGAAGCCCCCGGCCCCGTTTAGAGGACGCCGACCTCTTGCAGAGGGAACACGAGCAGAAAACGGCACCGGCTTTCTCCCCCCCGTCCTCCCAAAAAGGCCAGGGGGGAAGACCGGGGAAAGCATGTACAACACGCCTATGAATAAAGCTCTTTGTTCGGCCGAGCTGCCTGCTCCTTTATCCCCCCCTTTTCCTATTAGTTAAATTCAACAGATCGCTCAATGGCCTTCTTGTTCTTCCCGAAACGTCCCGGGCAAATAATGCTCGCTCCTCTCGTCGCGCAAGCCAGTAAATGAAGCCTTGTGCCTCTCCAGTGACACACTGTAAATATAAAGTGGCATTAAGGAGGAATATTTTATCAAAGCCATCAGACACAAGTGCAAGTCCCTCCTGCGGCTACTCGGCTCAGTGCAGGAGCGAAGCAACGCCAGCGAGGCGGCCGGCTCTGCCGGGAGGCCACCTCGCCGCCACCGGCTTCTGCAGCCGGGGTGCGGGGGGCCCCCCGCGGCCCCGCTCCCGCTCCGGCAGCTCCACCGGCGGCAGGCGGCTCAGCCCCAGCCCCGGCCCGCCCTGTTTAGTCCCGCTGAATTAACGCCCGCTTCATCCCAAGCGCCCGAGCCGGGCGATCGCCTCCCGAAGCAGCCGGGGCTGGAGGCACCGCGCCCGGCGGCAGCGGGGACGGCGCTTTCGGCGAGGCCCCGCTGCCACGGGGGAGGGCGGAGGGGGAAGCGCCTCGCAAGTTGCACTCGGATTCCAACAGGTTCCCGGCTCCCGCGGGCGGCAGCGGCGGGGCGGCATCCCCGGAGCAGCGTCCCCCCACCGCGACCGAGGAAAACACCGGGGGCGGGGGGGGGGGGAGGAGGCGGCGCGCACAGCAATTACTTTTTAATTGTGAGGCCGCTTGATGAGCCCACGGGCAGCGGGGAGAAGCTGCTTCCATGGTAACCGGCAGCCGGCTGCCCGCGCCGCCCCGACACGCGCGGGTGAGCCCGCCGCCGGGGGTCCCTTGCCCGCGGGTGAGCCCGCCGCCGGGGGTCCCTTGCCCGCCGCCGAGCCCCGGCCAGCGCTCGCCCGCCCCCCCCGGCACGCTCCGGGCTCGCCGCGCCCCGGCCCCGGGGATGCGCCCCGGGACCGCCGCCCGGCTCGGGCGCCCGCGCACCGGGAGAGGCTGAGGCTGAAGGGGGGGGCAGTCCCGGACCTCGCTGCGCCCGCCCGAGCGGCGCTCCCGCCGCAACGCGCCCCCCTCCCCCTCCGCGGGTCCCCCGAGGGCCGTGCCCGGGGCCGGGCCGCCCCGCTCGGCTCCCCGCGCCCGCCACAGGCCCCGGCGGCGCCCTCCCGCGGGCAGGGCGGGCGGGGGCCGGCCGCGTCCTACCTCTGGGGATGATGGCGGCGGCGGAGAGGAGCAGCAGGAGGAGCGGGAGGAGGCCCGGGGCGCCGCCGCTCGCCGCGGGGCCGCTGGGCTGGGCGCGACCCGCCATCTCCGGCACCTGCTTCGCTCTGCCCGCCGCGCCGGCACCTAGCGACCGCGCGCGCCGCTAATGAGATGCGCGCGCGTCAGCGCGCCGGGGGCGGGGCGAGGCGCCGGCCCCGCCCCGCGCCAGGGGCCGGGGGCAAAGTGCCGGGCGCGGCAGCGGGCGCAGGGGCGCGGGGGGGGGGGGAGGGAGCGGCGCGGGGGTCCCTGGGCGCTTCTGCCCGGCGGGGCCCGGGCCCCGCCGCCGAGCGGCTCGGCCCGCACCGCGGCGTGGGGGGAGCCCGCGCTCCAGCAGAAAAGCGCCGTTTCGCAGGCGGCGCGGGGCCCCGGGGCACGGCCGGGAGAGGAGCCGGGCCGCGTCCGCGCCCAGAGCCCGAGCAGGGCCGCCGAGAGCAAGGAAACGCCACAAAAACCCCGCAGCCCCCGGTGCCCACTCGCGGCTGCTGCCCGCGGGGCCGTCCCTCGGCCGCTCCCCGCCGCGCGGGCCCGGGCCGCTGGAGGCGGTGTGGAGCCTTCCCCGGCGGCGCGGAGCCTCCCCCGGGCAGAGCCCGCCGGAGCGATGGGGCTCGTGAACCGCAGCCCGGCCAAAAGCCGCCTTGGCCGCAGCTTCTCGTCCCTGCGACCGTTTCGACGGGGTTTGAGTTGAGTAAATCAACGCGTAAAGCACAATGCCCTCCCCTCCCCCCGACTGCAAAGCCGCGCCTTACTAAGCTGGGACTAGGACGGCGAGCCATCACGGGGCAGCGTTATGTCACCCGGGGAAGGGAGCGAGTGCTCCCCCCCACCCACGACACCAGGAACACGGTGGGCCCGCGCCAGCATCAGCCGAGGACGTCGCATATTCCTAACGTTATCAACTGGGTGACTCCAAGCGACCCCGAGGCAGGTGAGCCGTCAGCTCAACTTTCTCATCCTGTCTGCTGCCCAGCCTGACGTGAAAACCGCTCGGGGCAAGCGTTGAGTCACATCGCCGGGCTGGGAAGAGCTTTCGCTCACCGGATGGCGAAACCAGGCCGGTTTCACCCTGCCCCACCCGAGAAAACGCAAAATGCTGCTCCTTCGGACTCGGTTTGGGGCATTCCCGGCCCTTCCCCGTACCCCCACCTCCCGCGCGGCAACAGGGCCCGTCTCCCAGCATGGCAAGCCTTTCCGCCCATCGATGTGCCGAACCGCTCTCCTTCCCGCTCAACGAGTGCCACAGACGCAGAGTTTCGGGCCACCGCGACCACGTAACTAAGCCGATTTCTCCCCCAGTTTATAAGAAAGCGTTTGTCCTCGCCGGTGACGCCGGATTCCCTTCTCCCCAGAAGGACCGGCGCGCTGGTGAACCACAGCTCGGGCTCAAGTGGCTCTGCGGAGAAGCTCCGTTCGCCTCCGTGCCATTAGGCACCGGCTGTCCTGTTTGTCTCTTTTTAATTACATGGTTTAGACCCTTTTGTACAATATCGTACATTATGACCCACTGCGGCTCAAGCGTCAAATTGAAAGACAACCCGTATTAACTAAAAAGGTTTATAATAATTTAAGTATTCATAGGGAGCAGAACAATAAGTAGTAGGAAATACAATTTGCATAATAAATATCAATATCACAACAGCTAAAACAAACCATGACAAATTATCTGCTGGTAAATGACCGGGAGATTATGGAATGCAAATTGCAAATCCTGAACTCTAGGAAATGACTTCCCTAACCTCCTGCGTCTCCTTCGGCAGACAAAAAGGGACTCGAGATGGACTAAGGCTGGCTACGTTCCTGCTGGAAACATCTTATTGCGTTCCATTAGGCATCAACTTTAATTTCAAGAGGAAAACGATTTCCTCTGTCCTGGAAGCTTAGCCTCCTCAGATTATTTGTCACAGCGTGTTTAGCAGTTACGATATTGAAGCGTGAGCCCCATTGGCAGTGACTGAAAGCTGCATTACATCGAGTCGCAGGCAGCCAGGGACAGCAGCTAATACGGGAGCGGCGTGGGAGCGAGGGAGCGGGGGGCAGAAAGGGCTGATGAGGGCTGACCCGACCCACCAATACAGCTGATACAATCGCGGGCATTACATGACAAGGTTGCTCCCCGAGTGACGCGTCCCGCTGACAAGCAGCCACTCATTTCCGAGACTCGCCGCGACCCGTCTCCCGAGGGAAGCCGTCGGGAGATGCAGCATGCCGGAAAACCACTCTGTGCCCGCGCCGGAGGCGAGGCCGAGGGCAGGCGACGGCCCTCAGGTTTGTCAGTACCTACAGACGTGGCTCCAGCCCGCGGCATCGGGGAGGAGAGAGGAGCCTGTGGCAGATGAGCACCCGTGGGACCGCGCTCTGGTCTCTGTGCTGCTGGCGCGGCGGGCTGAAACGCCGCAGCACCCTGCAACCCGCCCCACCCGAGGCCCGAGAGGCAGGCCGCTAGCTGCAGATTGAGGGGCACCCGCGTGAAAGATCGAGCTTCCTCGTCTGCTGCGACAGGGGTTACGAGCAGCAGGAATTTCTCCCAGGAGCCTCGCCGTGCCACTTGCGGAGATCCTTCACACGTGTCATGCCTGCTCCCCCCCGCCGCAGCTTAGCGCATCTCAAAGACCAGATGGTGTTTTTGCATTTTAAAACCGATAATCAATTGTTTGTTAATTCAGCTTTTAAATCGGGAGCAGAAATGAACTTAAAAACGAGAACTCCAATCTGCGGTATACTTCCGGAGACGGAGCCAAACCCACGGTTTTAAACGCGCCGGTGAAAGAGACAGGCACGAGAAGAACGGTAAGGCCAGTTGGCACTCTGCCCTCCTGTAACGCAGGCTTCGGGCAGCGCGTTCGACGTGCCCCGAATGGCATTTGGTAGCACGGAAAAGCCGTAGGTATGTGGACGAGTAGCAGTTGCTGCTATCGCAGCAGGCCAGAGACCGAACCCCTCCCGCTGCAGATCGGCGCTAGTCCTTCCGCTGCCGCCATTGGGGGTGGCATCAGAGGGTACAACGTCGCCTGACCTGCAGCCGATTTTAAGTAACTGACACTAATTATACCCCTTGCCGAAGAAGTTACAGTAGGAGCTGCTTTCAGATGGTTTACGCAAACGGCGACCAGTTACCTTTTCTCAGTTTCACAAAGATGGGTGAAGGGAACCGAGATTACTTGCTAGCCACAACAGCTTTCCACCGAGTCCTCTAGCTTCGCCATTCATTCCCTGCGTGAGCCAAAGAGGGGGAAAAGATTGCCTAAAGAAGCCCAAGTTTTCCGCTCTAGGAAAGGACGGTAAGGCAGAACGCGTTTAACTTTTGCAGGTACTGTGGGACTTGCCATTCTTACGCAGCTCTTTGAGCCTCAGATTAAAGGTGCTATAGAGACTGAGACCAAAAAGATTCCTCCGCGAATGGCAGTGTTTGTTCGTTCTACATATTCTGTCAAGAGAAATAAAACAGTTGTCGATCTTGGGAAAAGCGCCGGCTCTGAAATTTTCAAAGAGCCGCATGCAATTTTAGCCACACAATTCACACTAAAGCCAGCATGGGGCTAAATCCTGCGTAACTCTTTGAAAATGGAGGAGCTCGTCAAAGGGAATCCAGAGGAGGAATAATCAAGTTATAGCATTTCAGATTTAACGGCTCGCCTGAAAGACATTTCGGCGCTTCCTGGGTGGCTTGCGTTCCCCCAGCCGGCGGGGCTCCCCGGCAGAGCCTCCGAGCATCTCCCCTTACCTGTCCCCAGCCGGGAGAGCCCGGTGCAGGCTCTTTAGAGAGCAGGTAAAAATGCAAAGCCTCATTTCCAGTCTTTCATGTACTGTGACAAAGTTGTCATTTGCTACGCTCTCCCTCTATGAATTTAGGGCTTTAGTTCCAGTGCAAATATCTCCCAATATATTTCATTTATCTGCCTTCCACTGTGATGAACAACAAATTTGTCCGAAATTTTGAAAGGTACAAAACGCATGCCAACGCACCAGGCGGAGCTACTGCTTGCCATCAGCGCCAAGGAAAGAGGGGAACCTTTCATCGTCCAGCCCCATCGGGGCTGGGCGCTCTGCGTGGTCGGCGGCCGCGTCCCACTCGTGCCGGAGCCTGGGCACGGGGACCCCGCTCTCGTCGCCTATTTCGGGCTGACGCGCAAGGCACGGGCAGCCACGCCGAGGGCCGTCCCAGCCCTCGCTCCGTGCAGGGACACGCGAGCGTGAGGCAGCAAACCGCCGGCGAAAGGCGGGCTTGGTGCGCACCGAGCGGACGGCCGCGCGCTTCCCATCCGCACCGCGCACCCCAACTGACAAAGCGGTAACCGAACCGCAGCAGAACTCAGAGACCTTGAGGGGATTGCTCTGCCACGAAGCTGCACGTGCTTCCGAAAGGCCGGCACGCGGCATCCCATCTCCGGGTACCCGGAGAAGGGAAGCGCCTGCTACCACCGTGCGGATGAGAAAGCCGAGGTGCAGGCATCCGCCGACGTGCCGAGAGCGCTAGTACCGCGCCGAACACGGCACGCTTCCCTCCCGAATGCCGAAGTATTTCGGGCAGGGGCTGGCTTTGGACTCCCAGTTCCCGAGCGCGGAGGAGCAGCAGCCGCACCTCGCCTCAGCGTCCCCGGCCCCGGCAGCAGCGGAGGCAGCTCGCGGGCAGCCCGGGAGCCCGCCCTCGCCGCAGCCAGGGACCCGCATCCCCCGCCGGGCACGTGCGCAAGAGCCGGCTGGACCGGCACGCGTGCATCCCGGAGGGTTCGGTGCGGCCCACGGGCGCGCCTGGGTGTTTTGGATTTGTACGGAAAAGATGGTACGTTTCAAAATATTCAAAAAAATACTGGTGCCAAATTAATAAACGAAAGAACATTTATATGAGTGTATAGTATGCTGACTTTAATTCCCTCCGGACAAACACTGCAGGCACAGACAAAGACCAGTCACGCTTGCTGAGAGCAGTAATGTAGTCTTTGTAAAGCCCATATGCTGGGCGCCCACTGTAAATACGATATTTTCATTTATAACTTACAAAATTTTCTCCAACACCCACTGGATATTTGCATTTGCTTTGTCTTTTTTCCTGCATGTGGGGGGCCCGTTTTTAAATTTTCATTTTTGTTTTGAGAGCTAAAAGATTAAATTTAATTATTTTTAAGCCACAAGTGTGACAATAAAACAAAAAAGTCTTTTGATTTTGGAGAAATCCTATTGAGGATCTGAAGGGCTGTCATCAGTGCAGCATCAGTCTTCATTATCTGATTCTTTTTTCAATTGGCAGAGCTTTACACAGAACACCGCTCTTTCAACAAAATGATAAAGGGGTATTTGAAATAAACAGAGAGAGTCCCCAGCCAGCGAATACCTTGGATTGCTGCGGACTGTGACTTAATGCTAACTCCTATGAACTCCGGCTTTTTATCTTTTAATAAAAAGCCATACAGATGGGATTTTTTGCTCGGCTAAAACCTTTGTTAAAAAAAAAAAAACACAAAAAAACCCTAAGGAACAACAGACACTAAAAGTATAAAAGTTCTCTCCGAGCAAAGTCTCTCGCATGTATTTATCTGAGACTGTCAAAAAAAAAAAAAAAAAAAAAAAAAAGAGGCATTTCCACGCCACCGAGGGCTGACGCATCGCCGTCACCCATCGCCCTGGAGCCCTTCTGGGTCTGAACGCGCAGGAGCGGTTCAGGTCCTCGCGTTTGGAGCCCACCGCGAAGCGGCGCAGGGTCGGACACGGGCGGAACGAAAGCGCACGCCGGTACGATTTCCCCCGACTCGGGCAGCGGCGTCAGCGAGGCACCTACGCACCGGTTTCTCCTTCCCGGAGAAAGCCAAGCACGCTGCTGTCACGGAAAACACGCGCCACGGCCGCCGCCCAAAAGTCACGCCGTGCTTAGCGCGGCGCCCAGCAAAGCCACCGGCCTCCGCAGCCGTAGCGCCTCGATGCTACTGCAACGCACGCGCAAACCCGATTTTAACCGAGCAGCTTCTTTCTGCCCGGCCATTCGGACACCCTGGCCGGCCAACAGGCTCGCGTGGTGGTCCGCAGCAGCTCTGCGCGTCGGCCGCTATGACTGTATTATTTAGTGCCCGATAAGATGCGTGCACAAAACGCCGATCGGTTTCCTATCATCTCCAATAACTACAACCAGAAAGGTTAAGCTCCCAAGTCTGCTGAAACAAGATGAAATATTTTCAGATGGTTTTAAAGAAACCAGATTATTCCCTAGTGTAAGGATGAAGCACAAAAAATCTAGCCAGTCTGGCTCCCCTGCCGGTCTAACCTTTTTACTACTGGATAATGAGGAATAAGCTATAATTTAGATTTTTTTTTTTTTTAATTTATTTTGTTTTAAACACAGATCCAATTGAGAAAGGAGGGGGACAAATCATTTTATAGTCTTGCATCATCTTTCCTGCAGATGAGTCTCTAATGCACCCACGCCGTAAAACTCGGGAACTGTGCCCTCTGCATGTTGTTGTGACAAATTTCAAATCAAGAGGGTGCTTGAATTGGATTTATTACAATTGGAAGACAAGAAATGGTAATCTTTATGAGCCAATGACACAGAGCCTTATAATAAGAGAATGAAGTATCATTTTAAATGTAAAGCAAATTAGATTACCGGGGTCAAACCCTTCTACAGAGACATCATGTCTTCAGAGCGCCTCTTGCATTTGACATCCTCTTTTCAGGTTTCACATTAGCATTTAAGTGTTTTTTAAATATGTTTAATATTCTTATAGGAGAAAAGTGCCTGCAAAAGTCAAGACATGGAGATCGCAGGGGGAGGGGGGGAGTAAGCCATCAAAATAAGCGCCAGGGGAAACTGCAGCCCTGCCACGCAGAGACGGCTCCGGCGCTGATGCGGCGCTGCGTTTAGCTCGGTCCGCCCGCGACGCTCACGCTCTCCGTCCCATGGCGGAGCCCGGTTTGGGTTCGCCCTGCCGTCCCGGCACGCAGGCTGGGCGCGCCCGGCGGCAGGTCCCGGGTTTAGGGTCTGCTGGGGAAGCTCCCCCCGCTGCCAGCCCGGCCCAGCCCGCTCCAGACAGGCGCCGTGGCAAATTATTGGGGGATTTTTGTTCATTTGTTTGTTTTATACAAGCTGCTGGGGGAAAAGCAGCCCTTTTGGTCCCATCAAAAGCCGTATCTTCCCCGCAGCGAGGTGCCTCGCGGGCGTTGGCTGCCCCACCCGAGTTCCCAGGAACGCAGCGCGGACCCAAGAGCCGCAGCGGTGACCAGGCTCCAGAGCAGCAGCCCGTCACAGCGACGCTGTTCCACCTTGGCTTTGGGAAACATCCAAAATCCAATTTTTGGCACCACTTCCCGGAGCAGGAACCACAGTTCCCCTACGTCCCCTTACGAGGTTTGCTTGGCAGGGACCAGAGTCCGGGCGAAGCTCCTGCTCCTCGTCTCCGCAAAGCGAACCCTGCAAGGTAACTTCTAAGGGCACCAGCAAATCCAGCAGGATCATCCGCTATCAATATACTGCTACCAGTAAAGGACCGCTTCCCCTCCGGTAGCTTGCTCGTACAACCCCGGCTTGCTGTTCCCTTCAGCATCTCCTTTGCTAGGGACACCTCGAGCTGCAAGAGGCAGCAAGTCCCAGACCTCAAAGTCAGGCTGAAACGATTAAAACGCTGCGGGTAAACACCTGAGCACACAATGCAAAACTTTAGCTGTTCCTCTGATTTAAGAGGCTTCACGTCTTAATCATCTGTCAACACCGCATGTAACCAAGCATGGTACAGAGGAAAAGGCTCCCGGAAGGGATACAAACATCGCACATGAAAGGAAAAGTCTAACTTAGCCTAGAGGGAATTTCAAATTAGGTACAACATTACTTCAGCTTTCACTGTCAAGAGCAGTTAGGTTTTCATTGACTTCTTTTGTAACAGTAGGGCTCGCCTTTGAAGAATCCACAAACATCTTCACCTTCAACTCACATTTGCTAGCTCCCGCTCATTTTTCGCACTGCAATAGCACTTAAAAGCCGCAGTCAGGGGCCAGGACCCCAGCTGCCGCAGACGCTGTGCAACAAGCAGGAGTTTACCACTCGCTGGCCCCCAAAAGAGCTTCCCGTCACTAAACAGAACAAGAGGAGACAGGTGACTGCAGATAAGATGCCAAGACAAACGGTGCCGGTCGGAGGGAGCCGCGGCCGGCCCCGGGCTGTCGCGCCGCTGTCGGGGTTTTGACAGCCCGGGACTGGAGCGGCCAGAAGCGCCCGTAGCGCTGATCCAGAGACGCGCACCGGCTTTACCAGCCCCTGCAAAACAGAACCGCGCAACTCCGTCGAGACTCGCGGTGGTTGCCTGTCCTCTCCCTTCTGCCTACCGAGAAGCACCCGTCTCGTTTCCCGTCAGAAACAACTACAAACTGCGGGCATTCGAGCAGGCTTGGAAGGGAGACGGTGTTTGCTTACGGACAAATAATAAGCAGGAAAAATCCCCGCGTGCACCCTCATCGGGATGAAGTACAAAGAACTCAGGAGTGTGTTATCAAAAGGACCCCAAACTTACTTTCTTAAGCAAAACGCTTTGCCTGGCTGGGGAAGAAACGCAGCCCGGCCGGGGCTTTGGGAGGGCAAACCGGGTTGATCTTCAAAGGGATTGTGGACTTTAGGAACAAGAAGAGGACCGCTGTGCTTTCAAATCGCCGGCTGGGATGCTGCGAACAACAGCGTTTACAGGTAGTCTCCATCGCCAAGCTGCCGCCGCTCCCCGAGCTCCGGCGGGACGGACGAGATCCAGAAATCCCGAGCGCGGACGCCTGCTCCTCAGCGTCCCGACAGCGTCCGTCATCACCTGCCCCAGTTCCCAGCAGCGCCCCGCACCAGCTCCCTGCGCTGAGTCATTATGTCCCCGGCAGACATAAATACGCACGCACGCGTATATACACAGACAGTGTTTTAAACATGCATCTTAGCCTAATAATTGCGGGGCTTTTGTAAGCTTGTCTCAACTTGCCGACAGCTACAGAGCAAAACATAATTCGTTAACTCTACTCGAGTATTAAAGAACAAAGCTGGAACTCCCATACAATTATATTTTATCTCAGAGCAAGGTGAAATCATTAGATATTAGTGAGGTGCAGTGGCATAAAAATGATGTGTTAGCGGGGGTTCATTACATTGTATTTTCAGAGCCAGGAAGATCAATGCGTTCATGCATCATGAATTAGTCTCATGCCTTCGTCTTCCCTGCTCTCCGGAAACCCAACATGATCTATCGCCAGCCATACATCATTGTTTCAGCATTGCACATTAATGACAAAGCTACGGTTTCCACTTGTCAAGCTGACCAGCTGCATTTTTCTGCACAAGACGAAAAAAATCCCGAGGAGGAAGAGGGTCATTTCTGGGCCAGGCTTTGCAGTAAATTTCAACCCTTCAAGCCTCTCCTTTTTCTGTAGATCCATCACTTTTATAATCTGTGCCTTAACTTGCTCTCCTTGCTTATATCCAAAGCTTGGAAGAGCTCAGGGAAATTGGAAGAATAAATCCTTTAAGTGATTTTGCCGAGTCCCCTCCTGCCAGCGCAGAGCTTTGCCTCCCTGGGTACGCCCCGCTGACCGGGACCCATCTGGGCTCGTGCCCGGAGCAAAGGGGGTCCCATCGCTATTTTAACAGCGGAGATCCTTTTGTTCTCTCCCTTACCGAGTCAATAAGAAAATACCATTTTCCAGCGTGCCTGGCGGCCTGAGCCCTCTAGAAGAGCCACCTCTGCCCTTCGGTTATCCTCCCTCCCGGTACCCAGGCCAGGAGACGCTGCCCGCGCCTCCCCCCAGCAGCCTGCCTCTTCTCGCCGCTGGGCAGGGCAACATGCGGTTTGTTCCTCTCCCGACTCATCTAGTTACAAGTTGGAGCGTTCCCTTTGTCCTCTCAGCCACCGAAATGTCTACCGCTGCGTATGGCAATTAATTACGGGAGATACAAATCAGGGAGATGGCAGTTGCTAGGCTTCTCCCACCTACTGCGCTCCAGCGGTTCCCAAGATGGCAGCAGCAGAGCAACCTGCGACTGTCACAGGCGCTCGCCACCCCCGGAGCGTCTCCGAGATGCCACTGGCCCCATTTCACAGGCAGGGCACTGAGCTAGGGACCAATTTGTCCAGCCCCCCCCCAGAAATTAAGGCAATACAACACACTGCGGCCGGGTCTCCGTCGCTGAAGCGTTCCCTTCTCGTGAGCATCCACCCCTCCTCCCCTCAGCTCGCCCCATTTCAGTCCCATTTCTTTCCGGTGCAAAGACTGTAACCTCTGATAAGGAGCGATTTCTTTGATGCGACGTTGTCCTCCCTCCCCTTTTGAACACCAGCCACGATGCTCAGGGGGAAAAGGAGATCTCCTCCTCCCCTACGCTCCGCAGGGAGGGCGGGAAGGGCCCTACCACCACGCGGACGACAGAGCAGCCCTTCCGCAGCGCAGCTGCCGAGAGCTTGCGGTTTGCTCCTCTGCTAGACTTCTTAAATCGCGGCGGCACGCGTTCCACGCGCTCCGAGAACGCGGGGACGGGAGCGGGGTCCCCGCCTCCCCGGGCCCCCCGCTCAGCGGGCAGGAGCTGCCTCCGCACAGCCGGCGCGGTGCCTCTGGGCACACGCGGGGCCGGGGTTTATTATTATTTTTTTTAAAAACATCGATCAGCAGTGTTTGAAACATGACAATGTGCCAATACTTCCCTCGTTACATGACAGATGACTGCACGGATGCAGGGCTAATGCTGCTCTTGCTCCTTATTATTCACTAATGCTCACAAACCAGCTGACAGTTGGCTGAGCTCTTTAGGGCAAATCGTTTCTTTCCCGGCCTCGGATGCTTTCAAGGTAACGATCCAGCCGTGGCTAGGGGTGAGGCCCCTCCGACCGCATTTCAGGTTGTAGGAGCTCAGCCTGGTCCCTCGACCGCCCTTGCCTACAGACCGGGCAGCACCCGGAGAGCGAGCCGCTGCCGCCGGGCTGACCGCAGCCCTCGGCAGGACCCGGGGCACGGGGTGGGCGCAGGCGAGTGCTGCCCGACCATGCACAGACCCATTCGGTTTAAAGGACGGCGTCACCCCGGCCCACGGGACGGCCGCGGGTCCCCGAGGGGGTCTGCGTCGGGAGGGAGCTGCCGTGCCCCCTCCGTCCTGCCCGCCACCCCAGCTCCTCCGCGCGTCTGCCGGCAGCAGCGGGAGCCGAGCAGAGGCTCCTCTCCCGCCGTGCCAGCCAGCGCCCTTGCCGGGGCTATTGACGGCGGCGAGCGGGGAGCCTTTCAGTGCCTCTTTGTTGGTTTTAAACAATGACTGTTGCCAGAGCTATTTTCGCTTCCTCTCCCCCGCTTTCCCCCTCCGTACAGCACTGGGGCTTTTTTTTTTTTTTTTCCAAATCAATGGGCTCAGATAGCGTCGTACTCAAAGTGACCTTTCGAATGCCAGCCGGAGCCAGGTCATCACAAATTGCGCTCTCCACCCCTGCAGAACATGAAAGCCTTTTCATTTCTGTCTGAAGGGCTGGGGAAGAGCGCGGCTGTGTTTTGAGGACAGCCGCTTTGAGCCCGGGCCTGGCATTCACAATAACCGGTGGCTTCCTGCCCCGAGCGGCAGCACGGCCCTGATGCGACTGGCAGCGTTATCTGCTGCGTCCTGGCTTTTTGGCCACCCTATTTTTGCACTTTGAACAGCAGCCACGAGAGCCAGCTGAAATCCTGACATCCGAAAGCCAGCGCGGCTGCGTGTGAAAATCCAGGCAGACCTGAATTTTGAGAGCGGGGCGTCTCTGCAGGGGGTAGGCAAGCATCCCACTGAACACGCCTGTCAGGAAGGGCACGGCTTTGGAAGTCTAGAAGCCTTTGCAGGGCCCGTAATCAGGCAGGTATTTTCTGTACTGGGGAAACTAGAAACCTCCCTTTTTCTTGCCCTCCAGTATATAATTCTCACACGCAGCACTAAATTCCTGCGTCTACCACGACTGCAACGTTACAGAGCATCGTACCATGAATTACACAAGCCCGATGGCATCCCGTACCCTCCGCCCCCAGTTTCCAGGTTAGAAACGAAAGTCATTCTCCTAGACCTAACAGAAATTAAAACAGAAGCCATTTTCTTCCAGCGAAGCCTAACAGGTAGGATCAGTGCTCTAGAGCACGGAGCAGGAGCTGCTGTGCTGGAAGAGCGGGTAACGCGGCGCAACAGCGGTGGATGGAGAGCAGGCGGGAGGGAAGCAGGGGCCAGGCTCTGCAAGCCCTCCAACAGCCCAGGCAGGACCCCAGGGATGGCGTAGTCCTTAATAAAAACCAAGATTTGATTATGCACCAAGGCAGACAAACAGAACCTCGCCGTGCAAATAAGAACCGATTTCCTTCGGCGGAAGCACGGCAAGCGCGAGGCGTGTTTCAGAGGACAGGGCAGGGCACAGGGCTGAGATTTGCTCTGCGGGGCTAGCCGGTGTGTTTGTACAGCTGGCCGACGGCAGCAAAGCCGGCAGCCGCGGGCCACTTCCAGCGCTACCAGCACGAGCAGGGAAGAGAAGGAACGGTGCAAGACGCGCCGTGCTTAGCTCGGCGCGAGCAAGGACACCTCCTCTCCACGCGCTCCCAGGGAAGCGGTAAAATTGCTTCTGTTTCTTTAAACCTCTTCACTGGTGTACTTTGCCCTTTCAAAATGTAAAGAGGGAGTCAGCACAACGCTAACGGGGCTTCAAAAGTTTCCTCTGTTATGGCATCACAGGCGGCCCCTATTAAACAAAGTCAAGTACAAACACGTTCCTTAGCAGAAACGGCCACACGCTCGCTTCCAAGGATGCTGTCATTAGGAAGAAGCATTTCAACGAGCGTGGTTTACCACTGGCGTCGTGCTGACTTTTGCTTCCCGCGCCGCCTGCACCAGAGGGTCCCATAACCCCCGCGCGTAACCGGGCGGCGCGAGGGGCTGCTCGGGCGCGGGGCAGCCCCACTTCACGCCTCCGCCTCCCTTTCCCCGCGGCACGGAGCGGTCTTGGGCGGGGGGAACAGCAGGACATCTGGAAACCAGCGGTGCTGCCGAGGTCAGGCTCTCGCCAGCAGAAACAGCTTTTCGCAGCTTCAGACGCTCACCGGATGCGTAACTACTGTCAGCGACGCCTCGGTCCTCCTCTAGGCTCCAAATGCTACGTCAGGCCAGCTCATTAGTGCCCTAAAATTAATCCACGGGCCAGGAAAGAAACGGAGGCCGCGCAATGGAAAACGAGTAGTACTACATTGATGCAATTTGGAAAAAGCTGCTCGTTCTCCACAGTGAGCGTCCTGCTCTTCCAGGGGAAGAAATCCATCTTCCGCTCTGCCCAGAGTGATTTATTTTTTTCCATTTTACTCAAAAAAGATGCTTAGTCTAGCATTTTTACTCAAAAGTAAGGATCTTCTTGCTTTTTCATATGCAGAGCTTAAATGAGTAGCTTGCTAATTATTTATTTGACCATTTAGGCTTATAATATCTGCAAACAGGTTTCAATTTTCTCAGATTTTCTCCTTATTGGGAATTATTCAAAAAGACACTGTGTCACTACAAAAAAAAAATCAATGGCTTTGATCATATTTCCTTTGCAACTGTTCACCGTTTACAATTTAAGCTGTATTAAATTACAATTGGCTTCAAAGGTCTGGGTTTTATCTCTGCTTATTTGCTTGGAGAATTGAGGAATCATGCAGTTAAACCCAAGACTTGTCGGGCTTGATACCAGCCCGCTACCGATAAAGAAAGCAAACATTTTAAAGATAGCGAAGGGGGGGAAAAAAAAAAAAAAGCTTTTGTGTGGCAGGATGGGCAAGCTGTGAGAAGATACCCCGGACCGGGCACAGTACCGGTGAAGAAGAGCTGGCGAGCGGTGCTTCTCACAGAGATGCTCCGGGAGCTGCTCGTGCAAGACCATCTCCGGGAGCGGGGAGGCAAAGCCAGCATCCCAGGAGCCGGGTACGCTCCATCGGGAACGCGATTCCTCCCGGATCCTTGCTGCTGCCCTTCACCCGGCGTAAGCGTGCCGCGCACCTTGCAAACCCTGCTCCTCGCCTGTGGCCGGGAGCCTCCCGGCTGAGCGGAGGCCACGGCTGGCCGGCGCCTCCCTGCCTGCCCAGCGCCCCAAGGCACGCGCGGGGGACGCGCCGCAGAGGCGAGACCGATCGGGCCCCGAGTCAAAAGAAGGGAGGTGAGAAATCCTCAAGGGCAGGCTCTGAAGCCGCATCTCGCAGAAGATGCAAAGCCTGCTCTGGATGGTTTTTCCTATTCCAAAGCCCCAGGGAACACCGGCTGTAGCACAAGGCACTACAGCACTCTATAAATATTTAAGAGAACAAAAACCCGTCTTAATTTTGGCAAGGACCTGGCTCACTACCACTCGGCCATCGTCCTCTCCTTTTGCGGGGCTGGGATCCTGGCCACCCTGCGTATTTTGAATTAATGCCTGTGCCTTGCCTGCCTCCCTCGCAGCACCTCGCCTCCAAGAATGAGTCATTGCAGGCCACTGAGCAAGGATGAACTTCTACCTTTGCTTTTCAACACCCCTCTTCAGCTCCTGTGTGTGATTTTGCTTCCACTGCCGCGTGCAATGGAAACGCCTGGGCTTTGCTTTCCTTCAGAGATCCTTCACAGCACTGATTTCGACTGAAGGTTGGAGGAAACAAATTCCTTTTTCTCAGGCATTGTGTTAAAAATACCTTCACCTCCGCAAGGAGAAGCTGCCTGTTCCTCGCTGGTACCCTTCTCTTTTAGACCCTTGGCGCTGGTAGTTAAAAGGAACAAAAGCACGAGTATAAATTGGAGGGACAGTGCTGCAAGCGAGCTAAATATAAGTGCCCCGAGAGCAGCGTTTCCCAGGTCAGGAGTTGTTTGCTGCTGGCTTCCTCCTCCCCCCGACAAAGGGTCCCTTTCACAGGCCTCCTAGAAAGTGCCAAGGAGCGCTCGGAGCACGCGGGCAGAGGGGGCGAGACGAGGACCGCGATGTACAATTGCTTTTCTCCCGAGCGCCTAAAAAAAGACGCGTTTTACTGACCGCGTCTGGGAACGCCGCTGCACGGTCTTAATGAGGCTTAATGTAAGCCGGCCGGCCCCAAAAGCGCACGGAGCCAGCGAACGAGAGACGTGATTAGCAAACCCGAGTCTTGAGGGATTTTAAGCGCTTTTGACTAGGCATTTTATTTCAGCGCAAGATGTATCCAGGAGATCTATTATGCCTGTCAGGCGAGGCTGGGGTTGCAGAGGAAGAGTTAAGTGATGCCCAGTGACACTTGCTGTAATCAGATTTTCACATTGTTTGAGCAGATACAGTTCCCGAGCTCCCCAGCTGTCCTGCCTCATAAGCAAACACATCTCCCCAGCGCGGGCGGGCCGCAGCTTTAACTTCTTTCCCAGCGAGGCTACGGAGCCCAGCATTAGCCCGAGCGCACCCAGCAGCACCCTAGGGCACGGCTAACGCTGTAACGGAACAGCGGGTCACCGGAGCTGCTCCCCTACCCCGGCGCGTCATCCATCATCAATTCCAGCGGGGACGGCACAAGCAACTCCGGGTCAAAGCCCGGGGATGCTCTCCCTCGCCAAGAGCTTGCGGCACCGGGCAGAAGGCAGGCGCTCAGCCCAGCCGTGGCCCCTTCGGACAACGCCGCTCGGGGGGATCCACTTCCCAACCGCCTTCCCAAACTCTAAAATCCTCAAGTCCTTTGCTCATACACAGGTTACGGTTTTATTTCCCTCCTCTCTCCTAGACAAGAAGTCCGCTGACTGGAAAATAGCGTTTCCTGAACACACGTTTGTTACCCAATGTATTCATATCTCAGAGCCGGGACCTGCGACTGCAGGTCGAACCCCCGCACCGAGGCACCGAGCAGGTGCCTTTAGTTCATTTAAGCCGCTAAAACCGGAGCGACGAGCACGGCTGGGTGCCTGCTGGGGTGGTCGGCGGTCGCCAAGGGCCCGGGCGCGAGGCAGCGCACGGCAGCGCGGCGCAGAAGATGCAGTATTTACAGCTGATGTCAGGACGGGGGCATACATGAGGATTCACGAGTCGCTGGCAATACGTCCCTGCTGTTGGTGCAATAAAGTACATAAGGGCTTATTTTTCTTAATTATTCCTGATATTTCACCTGTCATGTTGTCAGCTTCCTCTGAGAGCAACGATAAATAGCGCTTCTCATCTCGCATCCTTAGGGAAAGCTTGCTATTTATTCCTGTGATGGGCAAGACATCATGACTAATTAGGAAAAATGGTAGCCCGCTTGCACCCCAGCAGGAGAAGCGTGTCATCAGTTTCTGCTCTCGGGGAGCCCGGCGGTTTTTCTCCACGGACCTTCAGCAGCTGCCCCCAAGGCATTTGCGCGCTGCGGCTCGGGAGCGGGAGGGGATGGAGAAGGGGCTCCTCCGTCCCCCGAGAGCTCCGCGTCCCGAGGCTGAAATAAGGGAGACTGCGGCTTAAATAAGGGAGACCGAAATTGTAGAATAACTCGATTTGCCATCAGGTAAGCGGTCATAAGCGGGCAGACGTATTGCCGGCCGGACTGCCCCAGAGACAAGCTGTAGTAAACAGGGGTGTCCCCCGTAGCCCGTTCAGCCCCCCCGCAGAGCCCAGGCAGACCGGCCTCCGCGCTCCCGTCGTAAATCCCAGCCCGCAGCACGTTCTCAGCGGTGGTAGGATTTACTCCTCCTCTTCCCCTGCCACCGCACACGCTCTGATCATAACAAGGTAATTGAGATCAGCGCTGGAGAGGACAACTCATGCGGGAACTGCAAATACTTCAGATTAAAAGTAAGCAAAATTAATTTAGAAGTTGCTACGACCACAGAAGAGAGCAACACTTGCTGTAACTCTTAGATCTATGCTAAGCAGCAAAAGGCAAGACAACCGTCGTCCCTTCCCTTCTCCCTCCTGCCCCAAACGAGACGGGGATTCACCCTCATGCTAATCGCTTGCGCAAACAGGGGCAAACCCCTCGCGTGGACGCAGAAAGAAGGCTCGCGTGTCCCCGCAGCAGGGCGGCGAGAGGAGGGGAAGGGCGTCCGCACCCCTCAAACCCCCCAGGCAGCGGCGGCGGCGAAGCCCATTCCCACCGACACGCGGCAAGGGCCGGGCAGAGCTAGAAGCCTTTACGTTGGGAAAACTAACGAGGACAAAACTCCTATTGTCACCGTCACATCGGTGAGCTTCGCCTAGGCTTTGTGCAATCTCCTGCGCACTGTCACGTCGGGTGAAAGTTATTTGTTTGCAAATTCTACCTCTGGGCACCAGCCCCTGCTGAAAAAGCTGCCAGACTTAACCGAGGCGGCTAACAAAAGAGAGGGGTGTGTGTGGGGGGTAACCTCCTTGTAAATGGATGCAAAATAAGAAATCTCAGTTGGCAAATCTCGTAACTGCAGGCATAAAAGCACGCGTACGCAGGCATGCAGCACAGCCACCCCCTCAGCTCAGGGCTCCTCGCCCGGAGCAGCACTCCAGCCCTGCACGCGAGCCGGGGAGCACAAGCAGCGCTGGATTAACTGGGAGCGTGCCAGCCCCTGCTACGGGGGCGAAACAGGGCATAGCAAGCCTCCTGCGTCAGTGACTCATTTCTCCAGGATTTATCTCTGCTAACATGCCAAGGCTGCCAGCTTTGCCTGCATTCCCACCCGTTCTGCTCTGGGCTCCCGGCCACGGAGCGCTCCGACGTTACCGAGCTCCACGGGGGCGAGCAGCTTCTCCCCGCAGCCCCAGGGCTGGAGGGAGGGCAGACGGACAGGACAGCGCTGGAAATCAGGGGAGGAAGCGGCGTAGCCGTCCGATTTCATAACTGGTGCTGCCTTTCCAAAAGCAGCTGGGATTGTGCTGCTGCTGCTGCTACGTACAGGACAGGCAGCTGCTCAGGTCGCGCAGGAACCCCCGTGACCAGCTATTGCACACGCCGGTCCTGGGAACGAGGGTTAGAAAGTGATACGGCTTGGTTGCGGTTCCCCGTTACGTCCCTGGAGACGAGCAGAGGAGGAGGCACGTGGCTGCTGTTTCGGTTTTATCTGCTGGAACCCAGGGCCAAGGGCTGAGGAAGCGAGCAAAGCACCCGCTGCAGACTGGAGGGCTGGGAAGGGATGCTGCCAACCTGATTTTTGGTACTGTCCTTGTCCTTTTACAAACCACGAGCTTTAGGCAGATCGGGGGAGCAGTTCTGTTGCGCGGCGGCAATCAAAAGCTTTGGTCGCAGAGAGCCAGCCCTTACAGCCAGGCTCGCTCCGCGAGCGCCCGGGCACGCACCCAAGCTCGGAGCAGCGCAGCAACCTCGTTCATTCGGGCCGTCGCTGAACGTCAGCTCGCAGCCTCTCCCTTTTCTCTCACGATCATTTCGGGCTCAGCGCTGCTTCCCATATGCCACCGATATTCCCCATTCATAAAACTCCGCACCTCAGTCACATCTCTGTGGAGATGCTGTTTATAGAAGTAGTCAGGCAGCGAGCCCTGTCTGCCAAGCCTTTTCCAGAAACCAGGAAGCCTCCAAGAGTCGTGAGAAAATACGGAAACAGCCTCTTCTGGAGCGCAGGCTGGCACGAGGCAGGAAGATGGCCTCTCCGGCTCCGGCGCCTCGGAGCAAGCCGGGCCGGCAGCGGCACGGGCCTCGTTAAAGCCCAGCTCACCACCTTCCATTTTTCTCTGCGCCTAAATGGCAATTTGTCACGTTCGGCGCCAAGCACCGGACCTGCGCTCAGAGCATCCTGCAAGCAAAGCTCCCGCAGCCTCTAGAAGGCGGCGGCAGAAGGCGAGGAAAGAGTTTCTTCCTTAGGAAAGGGGGAGAAAAAGGGGAAAAAAAAAAAAAAAAGGAAAGATCTGAGCATCCATAGACACTTCTCCGCACAGCAGAGGCTGATGGAATTCCTGCTTGCAGATACAGTTTCTTACAGTAGCCCGGTAAATTAAATTAAAGCTATTTACTCTGCATTTACAGGCTTACAAATAAATCTCAGAAAGCATTTTACTGAAAGAGGCAGGGGGAGGAGGAGAGGAAAAAAAAGCATTTTCTGGGCCAAATATAATAAACAAGGCCACAAACCTCCTCATGATTACTTATTAGCTAAGGGAAAAGGGAGCCGAGAGTCGGTACGCTTGGAATAACGCTACACAGAGCGGAGGAGAGCAGCATTTCGTTCTCATTTGCAGGTAACAAGAAAGAAAAAAGCAAAATGTTCTTTTTTATGTAAGGAAAGAGCTCTCCTGAGCCTGCATCTCCAGCCTGTATTTGCACTGCTACCTTCATTTTAACTGAGTGCTGTGGGTCAATGGGAACCCTTTCAAGTTATAACTGCATGATCTGCCCAGCCTATAATGGGAAGCTGGTGGGTTTTGTTTGATTTTTTTTTTTTTAAGTGGCTGATTGAGTTCTCTTTGTTTTGTTTGGTGTGTGGTGCAGAACGTAGCCCGGTGCATTAGTCAGGAAAATCAATAGCCGCTTCGAAGGGGAAATTTAGAGGCGAACCCAGGGACTGAGCTCAGGGGCACGGGAGAGGAGCGGGGAAGGAAGGAGGAGAACGCTGCGAGGCAAGGGGGGCCGGGGGGCAGAGCCCCTGCCGAGCCCCTCCGCAGGGCACCGGCTGCCTCGGTAAAGCCCAGCGCGCATCGTGCGGCGGCGAGAGCGGCCACGCCCCGCCGCGGCGTTGACGGCAGCGAGGCCGCGCCTGCGGCACTAAAACCCGCCAGCCACCACGCCTGGCACCGCGAGGGCGGACAGACCCATTCCCCTGTAGCTAAACCCAAAGCTTTCAGAGTCGCGAGCAAATTTTGCACCTTTGAGGCACGAGTTTGGTATGAAAGCATCCATTTTAAGTTATTTTAAGTTGAGTTTAAGGCCTTGGGCTTCTCCTGGGCCAGATCTGAAAGCCCCGCTCCAAATCAAAGGCCGAGGTTTCTACTCATTTACACCCTTTCCACATACGCAGAAGGCAAAGGACAGAAGCTTTTAAAAGCTCAAGCGTCTCCAGACTCACCCCGCTCGCAGGTGCGCTGCAATATGATTTTTCTTTCCAGACAGAGATCGACAGTGGTGGTTACCAGAGGGGAGGTAGCGAGCCCTACGCAACGCTCGACTCGGGTACGCGCCGCGTCGCCAGCCTCTTCTGTAAAGGGGGATGAAGATGAACCACCACCACCACCACCCCGGGGCCGGGAAACCGATGCACGTACTCGGGGCACGAAGTAACCAACTTTAAGCCACACATCTCGACATATAGCTTGTCAATGATTAGCCCTCGTCTAACGAAGCTCAGATTTGCTGGTGATGCATTAACCAACGAACGTACGGCCTTCCTGACTCCAAACAGCTCCTTACTCTTGCATTGTTGGGTTTCCCAGGAAATCGGAGATGAGAAGCCCGTATTTTAAAGCCGCCCTTGACAGGCTTCGCCTGAAGCGCAGGGAGGCAGGCGACCCTGCGGTCACGGCGCAAGCTGTTATCCGAGGCATGCTTACCGTACCCAACACGGTATTTTCCCCTCTTCCAGAGGCTGGCGTCGGCATCAGAGCTGGCCGGGGCTGTGTCGGAGCCAGACCTGCCCGAGGCCATACGCCCAGCTTGCCAGTGCTCGGTCCAGCAGAACTAACCCTGGCCCCCACCCTCTAAACACTCCTTTCTGCTTTGATTCAAGCCAGGGGAGCCCGTTCCTCCTCCTCTCCCCCCCCCCACACACCTGAACACATCCAACGCCACGTTCAACGCCCGCCCGGGCGTCCCATCCAGGACACAGGAGCCACGTCCATCCCGTCTCTGGCGGCAAGAAACCCCCCATACCTCTGCTGCGAGCTGCGTCCCAAACACCTTAGCCCCATCTCCCCGCTTGATTTTTTTTGTACGAGTACAAACTCGGAGCTAAATCAATCGATTCCCAGCTCTCTGTACCAGGCCGCTTCCCATGCCCTGCTTTCCTTTGAACTTCCCCTGCTCTGAAAAAAAAGAAGTTGGAAAAGAAGTCGGGCTAGTCTATAAAAATATTTTGGATGCTGTGTTTGGCAGCCCTAGGTTTCTGCTTTTTTCTTGTCCTCCCCAATCGACACAGGTGTCTAAGAACAGTTTACATCTGATAGCGGCATCGTTAGTAACGGCGT
The DNA here is from genome assembly GCF_035582795.1 of Mycteria americana. Lineage (NCBI taxonomy): Eukaryota > Metazoa > Chordata > Aves > Ciconiiformes > Ciconiidae > Mycteria > Mycteria americana. The sequence goes on from NC_134383.1 coordinate 813,107, forward strand.
GGCAGGCGCTGCTCGGCGCTTCGCCGCACGCACAGGGCGACGTCGCCTCTTTAAACCTCCACCTCCTTCGCTGCGGAGCGCAGAGGCTCTCCGTGCGGGTTACGCAGGGAGCTCTGGGCTGGCGGGGGATGGTTGTTAATCAGGCGGGTGGCTGCAGCGAGGTAGTGATCCGATTTGGTGATAATTAGGCTCCAGTAGCTATGTCTTCAGGCAGCCGTGCTGCAGCTGAACCCTCCTTGCTGCTGCTGTCACCGGCCAGGGGTCCGAACTACAGACCCGGCCAAGCGGGGCACGCGTGGGCGATGCCAAGGATGGAGCGGGTCTGGAGGTGCTTCAGCAGCAAGCGCCCGGGGAAAGGGAGATGGGGCGCAAAGCAGTGCCTCTTCCCCTCTCCCAGGCAGCCGCTCCGCCAGCGCAGGGCTGGCCACGGGGCCGGTGAGCCTTTCCCCGGGGGAAGGTGGGAAGCAGAGGGAGCGGACTGATGGCTCCCCGTCCCACGGCATTAAGCCCGTCAGTAAGAAAGACTTGGCACCCACGGCTTCCCTGGATGAGCTCAGCACATTCAGTAGCACTAAAGAGCTTGTTAAGCAATCCCTGGGTTTTATGCTGACTTCTCCTACAGCTCTTCTAGATGGAGGCAGAGCTGGCTCCCGTCCTAAAAACCCGGCGTCACTCTTGGCTTCTTGCTCCATCGAGCACCATTAGCTCCTTTGCTTGTCGCAGCTCCCTTCCGCGAGTCAGACGCCCCATATGGGAAGGCGCGCGGGGAGCAGCTGCGCGGCACAAAGCCCCTCTCAGCTCCCGCGGCCCGGCCCCGGCAAGGCAGGCGAGGGGACGCCGCTCCGGCTCCTGCTCTGCCGCGCCGGCGCTCAGTCTCCCGCCCCGGCATCGCCTCCCGGCCGCAGGCGTGAAACTTCGCCTTATTTATTCGCTCCCTGGTGCGGAGCAAATAAGGGGCTGCCGTAACAGCCAGTATGTACTACAGGTAAGGGCTGATGGCTTAGCGCTCTTACGGCGAGCAGGAAAGACGGTGGCCCCAAAGACTTGCGTCCTGGGGCGAGAGGCGTAGCCCCGTGCCCCATCACACAGGCACTTCCAGCAGAGACGTCTCGAGCGGGAGCAGGCAGAGAGCAGAAATGAACGTTTCCGCAGGAGAGACAGCGACAGGCTCCACATCCCCCCCAGATTTTCACTGCCGTGGCTCTTTCCACCGGCGGCGCGTGCATAACGCGACGTGCGAGATGCAGAGGCCCCGCTGCACAGGGTGGGGTTCCGAAGAGGCTGATGGAGAGGTGGTAATCCAAGCTTAAGGACAAACAGCTGGTGATTAAACAACAGATGGGAAGGAGGGAAGAGGGGACAGACTTCTTCCCCCTTCCCTCTTTTTGCCTTTTTTTTAATCTATTCCCCTTTCAGAGACGGAATGCAGAAGAGAAGGGAAACCCCCTAAACGCACACTCAAAAGCAAAGGAAGGTTTTAATTTGCACAGATGTTAGGGAACGGAGCATTTCCAACAAAGTGTTGTAGCCTTTGGGGAAAACGTGTGCTTAAAATAAAACTCTTCCTGCCTCTTCCCCAAATCTCTGAGAAAGGCCAGAGATCCCCAAAACTGTAAACTCTCCCAAGGCAAGGTAAGAATCTGTACTAGCAAATACGTTGTGCCCCAAGGAGCCCGGCTATTTCAGCCCTGACGCCTCAGCCTTCAAGAGATTTTTAACTTCCAAAAGAGCACAGAAACCCCTTCCTCATTTTCAGATGTGCAGCAAATGCCAGCACTTTGCTAAGAGAAAAAGGCTCAAGTTCTGGGAGAAGCAAGGCGCCTTAAAACGACAGCCGGGTACCGCTCCTCTCCCCACAGCCCCTCGAGACGTCTCCCTTTTCGGCTGCACAAGAAAGGAGGAGAATAAAGTCGGCGATGGTTCTAGGTGTGGGCTTTCTGCCTTTCCTGTACAAAGAGGCCTCCTGTGCAAACGCACACTATAATAAAGTATGCAAGACAGGCTTCCCCCTTTGGAAATGGGAGATTAAAGCGGAGGGATCACAGGAACACATGCAGAAAGCAAGGCTGCCGCTTCTTCCCCAATTATTGTGCACTCTCTGCTCTATTTTGTTGACCTCGCACATTTCAATCAGGCTTCAGCACATTCTGCCTTCACCTGCTATGAATCAAAACCTGGAGGGCTCAGATCTCCCTGCAAAGAAAGCCTTTGATAAGCTTGTTACGGATGCTAGACAGCTCCGATTTGGTGGGGAGCTTTTGCAGAACGCCATTGCAAATTTATGTCGTCACCCAAGAAAGTTGCAGGATTTACTTGGCAGCGTGTGGGAAGGCGAGGGAGCCGAGACGCCGCTTAATTCGCTTCAGCAACAACGGGCTGGAGAGGAGAGCACTCCGCGGCAGGCGCGGGGCCGACGGGAAGAGTCGCCTAAGGCTGATCTAAAAAAACCCCCAAATCAAAACATGGAGAAAGTGGGGCACGCTGCGGAGGGGTAAAGCCAGAAGCATATGGCATTCCTACCACATTTGGGTTGTCAGGCAGCCAAGGATCTCTGCTGCTGCTGCCGCCTCTTCCAGGCTTTACAGAAACACTCATCCATACGCAGGGCATTTAGCAGCGCAGCGGGGAGCGCGCCTTGCGAACGCCGGGTCAGCCGCCGCCGGGGCTGACACCCGGACGCCCGAGCCGCCCGCGCTCGCACGAGCCTCGCCGAGCGGCCGGGCCCTGCACGCGGCTCCCGTCGCGAGGGCCGTCCGCCCCGCCGGAGCCGGGCTGCTGACCCGCAGACGGCGCGGCCAGCTTCGCTCCTCCGCCCGGCGCCAGCACTTCCCTGTTTTCTTGGCCGGGTAGCGTTCGTTTTGCCATCGTTCACCCCGAACCTCCCGCTTTTCAGTAAAACACTCAATATTCACTACGTGCATTTTGTCAATTTGCCTAACAGGAGGCAGTTCGTGGCGGCAAACAAGCATCCCGCGGGTTTTGTGAGGCTTTTTTTAGGCTCCTAAAGTTGCTAGCGACTTATTTCTCTTCTTAAGCCAGCTCTCGAGCCCACCCTCCCGCTCTGCTGAGTAGCAAAGCGAGGAAAATGGAGTCGGCAGCCTGACACCCTCCCAAAGCCTCTCTGCCTCGTGGAGGATCCCCGAGCCCCTTTCTCTACCCGTCAGCAGCTTTTCCTCTCTCTGACGAGAGGCAGGCTCTCCTCGAGACCCTCCTGCTCCCGGCTTCGCAGGCCTTGGGGGAAAGCCCAGCGGAAAGCAAACACAAGCCCCTTCAGGAGGGTGAAAAGCCGCCGCGACGCCAACGCCGCAAGCGTTTTCCAAGCATCAGACTCCTCTCGGGTACCAAGAGGCCACGGATTTAGGAAATGGCGGTATTTACCTCCTGAACTTTGCTGCTCTGCTGAGGGACACCCCCACAAAATCAGTCCCGCGCCCGCGCACCGCACAAAACGCTGGTCAGTCACTGGCAAAACGCTTCCTACTGCACGAGCTACGTCGTTCCCCCAGGCGTGCCAGCGGTCCCTCGCAGGTCTCGCGTTCAAGCGCGTATTGAGTCCGACCCCGCTTCGGCTTGCGAGAGCGGCGACGGCAGCCCGAGGGCGTCGTCTCCCGTCCCGGGGCTCTCGGCTCACCCACGCCACTCCCCGCTGCGCCACACCGGGGCGTCCGGTGAGCTTGACCTCCCCAGCACCGATCTCTATGCCCCCCACCGATGACTCTGCACTTGGACGTTTTAAACCCGATCGGAGCAGTCAGGAAGGGTTATAAATACCCGGCGCGCAGCCTAGTCGTAGCTGTGGGTTGCGGAGAGTTCAGGCAAGCAGCGTCCCGAGGGCCGGGCTGCTCCGCTCAAATGCTTGGACAGGCTCTCCCACCTTTGGCGTGTCCCGGGCGAAGCCCTCTTCTTTTTCACACGCCTGAAACGTTGCTGCAGCTGGGTTGGTTGGTTTTGTCCACCTGCACAGCTCCACGGGCAACCGGCCACTTTCTCATGCCGCTTTCCATCTTTGTGCAAAAGCCTTCCTCGTATTTCAAGCTGTTCCCCCGTGCCTTTCCTCAAGGTCTCTCTCAACGCTGCCCGTGCCCAACAGCGGCGTATTTAAACAACGTGACGGGCACCTACCACACGCCATTTACTGCTTTATTCTCTCGAGGAAAACGGCGCGTGCAGAGTTGGGTTTCGGTAGGTTTAAGAAACCATTAGAGCCACTCTGCCCCATTTTTCCTCTCAAAGGCAGCAAGTCAGACAAGCGGTTTTATACGCACAGAACGGCTCCCTGCACCCGTCCCTGGCTGCGCGGTGCCGTGCCCGCTGCCCCCCCGGCTCCCCGCAGAGGGGTCGGTGGCCTGAGCATCCCTGCCCCGCATCGGGGATCTGCTCCACTTGGCCCCCCCGCGCCGCTCGCTCTCCCTCCGCTCGTCCCTTCCGCGGGGTAGAGTTTATTTGTATGATGAAAGGCAAAGCTGGATTTTATGTTTTTACATGAATGTCGATGTTGGCTGACAGACTCTATCCACAGTAGTGAGGAAATTCAGACCCTGCGGCGCTGGGTGAAATAACCCAGCGCACGCAAACTCCACGCAGTAATTGGAAACATTTGCTGCCGCAGCTCTGCGGAGGCACGGGGGCACCGGGAATGTTTTCCTTCTCCCCCAGGTCGGCTTCGTGGAGCTCCAGAACCAGAGGCTGGAAGAATTTAGCAGAGTTCACGACCTCTACAGCCAAGCAAACCCAGCAGTTCAGGCATTTTTGTGTACTGAATCACTTCTTACCTGACAGGACTCACACCTTTCAACCCTTTGTTCAAAGAACTGCTAAATTCTTTATTTAGCCGAAACACGGATTTCCCGGGCTGAGCAGCGAGTTACCCCTGGACTCGTTTGGAGCACCTCGCTCCGATAATAAACCCGAGCGTCGGACGCACGCCCGGACGCTCTGGACAGAGCTCGCACCCAACGCCCCACACGCAATTTCGGCGGCCTGCCCTCGTGCCGAATTCAGTCACGACCCGGCACGGTGACCCTCGGCAGCCGGCGCCACGCCGCTCCTTTCGAAGGTCCCATCACGGCCACAGCTCCCAAACCCAGGCGACAACCCCTCATTTCCCGCAGTCCCAGATGAGATTGCAGGGTCAGAGCAGCGCCAAAGGCCGCAGCGATTAAAGCCAACGGGCAGCACGAGGTTGTTTTCTGCAGCACGAGGTTATTTTCAGCAGCACGAGGTTGTTTTCTGCAGCACGAGGTTGTTTTCTGCAGCACGAGGTTGTTTTCTGCAGCACGAGGTTGTTTTCTGCAGCACGAGAAGGCACTCGCGCGCTTTGAGCCTGGCCGGCGTCCTCGGGTGGGACGCTCTGACCCCCCGCGCTCGAGGGGCTACGGCATCGCGCCCGCTCTCCGCAATACGGAGCCCGCACAAACGCAAATATTTGGCTAAACGGTGGCTGTTTTCCAAGCGCAGTATTTCCTCTCCAGCCACGCCAGGCTGAGCTCGGGGACCCCGCCGCCGTGCCTCGGCGCTGGGGGGAGCGGGGGGGAGCGGCAGAGCCAGCGATCCCCCCAGCGTTCCCCAGCGCCGGCGGCGAGAACACAAACAAAGCAAAAGGTTGTTCTGCTTCTCAGCCTCCGAGACCATATGGAGCTGAGGCATGATTGCATTATTTCTACTGTACTGCAGCAGAACTAAACAGAAAGCTGTAATAAACTACTCGCAGTGTGTCCCTCAGCACAGAGCTCAGAGCAGGGGAAAAAAAGCAGCTCAACCAAAGCGTGCTGAAGGAAGCCGTGCTTCTGACGGCGAGCCGCGCTCTGCAGAGCAAGGGCTCTGAATCACAGGCATTTCCACAAGGCTGGATGATGAAATTTCTGTGCGCTTTCTTCTCCCCGCTCCCTCCCCTTTCGGGATAATTAGATTTGTGTCTGGCCAGTTATAGAGTATGATGGGTTTCAGTATGGGCTGGCATTGGAAAGCTATAAATAGAGAAGGACACAAAGTGAATTTGTATGGGATCCACGTAAACAGGGCCCGCTGGCGTGCCCAGATACCGCCGGCGGACAGCACGGATGCTGCTCTTGCCTCTCCCCCAGCGCGGAGGGGCTCAGTGCTGGACGACTTCTAGTTTGTGTCTTACGTAGCCTTAGGAAAAAAGCCGGAGAATCGCGGACTCCCTATAATTTCCTGCTGTACACTGCTATAACGTGTAGGACCCAGAGAAAGATGGATAATTTAGCTAATACTTCAGCTCTGGCCCCCGCTGAATGGGCAATATCAGACTACAGATGAAATAAAAATCCCGAGACAGACACAAAGTCAGAGACAATTATTTCCAACTCCACCATGACTTTGCTTCAGCCACAAATGCGCACGCCAAAGCGCCAGAATAAGCCTCAAACTTGCAGATGCCCCTGTATGAAATGGCTTTAAACACAGCTTTCTCTCCCTGTTCTCTCCACCCAAAAACCCCATTCAGATCAAGAGAAAAGGCATTGCCAAAGCCAGTCAGAGGAAGGGATGCTTCAGTAAGCGGGATGCAGGCGCCAGCTGATGGTTCCAAGTCCTCCTCCGAGAAAGCAAGCTGCTTGCAAACAGATTTGCAAGTAGTGAGGGAGGAGGAAAAAAAAAAAAAAGAAATCTGTCAAGTTACTCATTCAGGAGACATTCAAAACAGCCAAGCTACAGATCTCTCCACACTCTGCAACACAGTGCAAAAGTCTCCTAGTATTTCATCTGAGGCTTGGTGCAGCAGAACCATCGGGACCACGGTGTCCGAGCTAATAGCTCAGGGATCCTCGGCTCCCAAAACCAGCCGCTCTGGGGATGGGTCACAGCGAACAGAAGGAAGCAGTTGTGCATCCACATCGCCTTCCAGCGGGGGGTGCGGGTGCGGAGGGACGGGCACCCACAAGCCACCGAGCTTCGGTGCGAGTGCAGGATCTAAAGGAGCCAGGTGCTCCAAAGCGCCAGCCTAAATTCTGAGCCCGCCTGCACCTAAGTCACTGTTCCTGAGTGAAGAGGACGCTGCTCTCGCGGGTCCCCGGGGAGACATCAGCTCAAGTCGAAAGTCAGCACCCGGCGCTTCAGCTGATGCATCCTCAGAGGCTGCTCCGAGCCGGCAGCGACACGAGGGGCAGGGGACAAAGCGGGGCTGGAAATGGGAGAAACGAGTCCTGTCCTCTGTGCCCCCACTGCCATTAACCACAGCCAGCTTTGCCCTCAGGAAGCCCGCTCCAGCCCGTCTCGGGTTTGCGGCAGCGTCTCCAAAGTCCTTGCTCAACCTCGGGAATACCTGAGCAAAGCAATCGCGCCAGATGCAATCTAGCACCGGCCGGATCGCCCTCCCGTCCCAAGGATGGAAGTTTATTAGGCTGTGGCCCACATCAGAGTTATTGTGCTGCGTTAAATTTATTGGTACTATCTCACCTCATTAAATGCTTAAATAGACCTGACAAGACAGAAAGACGAGACTTTAAAAAAAAAAAAAAGAAAAGGAAGCTGGTGTTCGCGTGCTTTGAGTCACCTCTAATGCAACAGCCGGCGCTTCAGGGAAGGACAGGGCACAGCACCAAGCAAAGGGATGTTTTACAGCACAGCTAGCTCGTGCTCACTTCCCCAAAAGCCCTGTTCCTGGAGGAGAAGGCTCTCGCATCGCTCCAAAACCCTGCTTGCCAGAGGTCATCGTTCTGGCCACACGTCGTTCCGGCCAGCCGGAGCAGAAGGTCAGCACGAGGAAGCAGAGACGGGAGGAAGAGGCAGGATCCATGCCGTCCGCGCTATTAAACTCGGCTTAGCGCGAGCTGAGCTTTTGCTCCACACGGAGCTAACAGCAACAGCTCCCAGCATCTGCCCTCCTGCCAACTGCAGCCCTACCAAGTGGCTACTCAAGACCTTCGGGGAAGGTTATTTAAAGCTTCCATTTGTTCGGTGCTCTTACCCTTCACCACAATTACCTGCCCATTTCACACCAGAGCCTCTTCCTTGCCTTGCCCGCCCGAGGACGCGGGCGCTCGGAGCGCCCTGCGGCAGCGATGGGCCGGGGCCAGCAGCAGGAAGGCAGCCAGCCTGAGAAGGCTCCGCTTTCCCCGCTCCAAACAGGCATAATACCACACTTAATTTTGATTTAGTGGGACAGCTACGGTATAATGGCTGCGGGAGACCATTATCCTGTGACGATGTTCTGTTGCACTGTTATTGCTTCATTAATTAAGTACCAATTGACTATTAATTGTGGGAGATATTTATTATGGGAGAGAATCAGTTACCAAGTAGTTAAAGGTCAATAAGAGGTTTAGCTCATCAGCTGGTATTTACACACGCTCTACACCTACACACCACGCTCGGCGAAGCATCTTCCCGAATCGCTCCGCGCGCTCAGAGGCGAGGGCACCTCGCTGCTGCGCCCGTGCCCGTGCGCGGGCGCTCTGGCTTTCCGAGCGAACGGAGGTGACGGGGGCCAGGCATCCACTAGCCGCTGCTTCGCCGCTTGAGGATTGTTATAGCTACGGAGGGAAAGCCGCCCGCTGACAGAAGTAACGAGCCTCTACCCCCCAGTTACGGTGCGGGGTTGGGACCCGATCCGGAACGCGGAGTCAGGGCGGGAGTCTCAGCGCCCTGCGAGCTCCCGAGGCAGACCGCAAACGGCGCCGGCAGTTACCGACCCACGCCGCAGAGCGGGACGGGCGGCGCGGGCAGATTAAATGCCCTCATCGCACGCAGTTTGTGGCTGGAGGGAGTAATGAATTCAGAGTTGTGTATCCCCAGACGGTGCTCAGCCCACTGGAGTCTCTTAAGGAAAAGATGTGCCTGAAATCTTAGGAGTGAATTATCACAGAAGTATTTTTATTTGCCTTCGGAGACCCATCGCTCACTCCTGCAGCCTTCTGCAGTACCCTTCCCCGTTCCAGCAGAGGCACGCGCGTGGAAAACGCCACGCTCGACTTCAGCGAGACGCCTCCGATGAGCGCGGACGTCATTGTCGCAGACCCAACGTCGCCGACTTCGAGCGACACGCCATGCTAATTCCAGCTAATTGATGTTAGGTCGCATTTCACACTCTTTAGGCTGCCTTCCGCCTTGAAAACGTGCTTTAAAGTGACTCCAGGCTAACGTGTTTCGAACCTGAAAGGAGCTTCAGTTAGGAATAGGCTGCTTTTCCTGCAGAAGAGCTCAACTCTTACAATGGCTGGGAGATTATCTGAAGAGACCTTCGCTCTCATTTAACAAATTAAATGACTAGATTTTCAGGAGTTCAGCATCTGAAGTACTACGCTGTTTTTGAAAAATCTGGCTGTAAATGTCATCACGCTGGGCCCTTTAGAAAAATCTGACTGCAGTAATGGCTGGGAACTTTTGAAACCTAAATCCGGCGCGCTGTTGAAGCGCTGACCCTAAATTGATCCTATTCAGGAGCAGACACCCATCTTTGGATGTGAAATTTACTCTCTACCTTCATTTCTATTTAAAGGGAAAGCATTATGAAAGGAGGAAAATAGTCAAAGGGCTGAGCATCCCTTTCCCCTTCACGCCTGATCCTACAACGCCGAACAAACCGCGCCCGACCAGCTCCCACACCCCGCGTCCGCCTCCGCCTTCTCGGAGCGTCCGCGGGCAGGCTCTCGCCCCCGGCAGCGCTCGTCTCTCCCAGGACAGCCCCGAGGGTGGCGAGCCGAGGCTCTCACACCTCCTCCAGCACCACCACCTCCGTCCCCGCGTAGACTCCGCGCACGGAAACAGGAGATGCCCTTTCCTTTAGCGAGGCCAAAGCGATGGCGAGCGCTCTCTGCTCCCCCCAGGAAGGGGCTAAATAATCTTCGCACAGTTTTTTTCCTCCCCTTTCCAAAGGAAGGTGGAGGCAAGTCCATAGGGGAAATAAGACACCTTGATGTAGCTCACCCGGGCTCTGCGTATACCCCGGGAGCCCCGTCTGCTCGGCCGACTGCCAAGAACAAGCCGTTAGGGCCGTCGGCGCCGCAGAGGCAACGCGGCCGCGGAGGGGAGAGCCGGAGCCTCCGTACATCACACAGAATGCACAGATCACACAGGATCATGCGGATTAATGCTACGCTGGCTCAGTTCCAATTCAGGAACCGGTATTGCAAGCAGCGGAGAGGCCAGAAACAAAAAGTAAAAAAAAAAAAAAAAAAACAAAAAAACAACACACAACAACAAAAAAACCACCAAACCACCCACAGGATAAAAGCAGAAGAGACCAGCTTGACTCAGATTTCAGCTTGACTTTGTAGCCTCGCTTCAAGTTCCAGATTTGCCGCAAAGGTTGTAAGGACTTTTGGGCAGGGACAAAGTTCTAATCGCACGCGCACAGCAAGTCCGGCCTCTGCTACGTGCTTCTCCCCTCCCCTGGCAGGGGAGATCTCGAAGGCCGAAGGCTCCCTGTCTGGAGCGCGGGACAAAGCCGAAGGCAGCAGCGATCCTGCCGCCCCACGCCGCCCCTGCGTGCCGAGCAGGCTGTCCTCCTTTGTTTCGCTACAGCTGCCGAACTTCCCCTTCCAGCAACCCCGTCTCGGATTGCTCGCTTCTGCCTTCTTGGAGTTTGCTATTATTATCCGCGTGTTTTGCAAATGCCTCACGTGCCTTTAGCCCAGACCCAGGAAACAGCTGAACAAGGCAGCTGATGAGAGGGGGTACAAAGAAAACGCAGTCATTTAGGAGAACGGAGGCCTCGCATCTGCTCCTGGCTGTGCTGGTGACCCGATGCATCATCTCGGGCGAGTCGTCCCCCGCCTTGGTGCTTCACCCGCGTTTCTCGTAGAACCGGCGGGGCGTCACGCTAAAAAAGGGCACCAAAAGTTATCGGCGTCGCTCCTGCTGCGACAGCCCTAAAGGTACCCTGGGTGCGGCGGAGGAGGATGCTGCAAGCCTCCCGGGCCAGCCTTGCCCCCCCAGCAAGCGTTACGGTTTCCGCAAGACGGACCCATCCTTTTCTGTGCTTCCACACCCGCGAACCACCCTTCGCCAGGGCACGACATCGCGCCAAAACGACACCCGAGCACGCAAACCCTCCGTGACAACCGTGCATTTAATATGCAGAGAGCGAATTCTTTAAAAAGCGCCCTAAAAAGCAGCTGCATGCTGCAGGAAAAAGGGGAGGTTTGCGTATCGAACAATAATAGCAAGATATTATCAGCGTAGGGCTCTGATTGTGCCATATAAAAAATAAAATACACACTGGTTAATCAAAGAACTACAGACACTTTTAAGTAATCCCAACTCTGGCTTTGCATAACTCCATATACTGCCAGCAGCACTCCCGTCGACCACAAGAGACCATCATACATCAAAAATTCTCCTTTAAATTTATTTTCTGTAAAGATTGGTCTTTTGAACTGCAGTGGTGGAAGCTTAAGGGTACAAAAATCTGCCTTTTTTGTCTCTCCCTCTCATGGAGGATGCTGATCTGTGGGGAAAGTGCTGCCACAAGCTTCTGTGCCTTGTCAAGATACCCGTCCTTTTCATGGATCACTTCTCTTATCAGCCACTTGATTAAGACATTAAAAGAAGGAAGGTGAAGGAAGGTTGTGCAGCAGGAAGGAGGCAGCGCGAGGCTTCCTCCTCCTTCAAGGCTACGCAACAACCGCCTGCTTTCCTTTGCGGAGCCCGGCTTATTCGGCAGCCGAAGCGGCGCCCGGCTCGGGGAGCCCCACGCTCCTGCCCGGAGGGTCCCCACGCTCCTGCCCGGAGGGTCCCCGAACGCTGGCCAGGGCAAAGAGCCGCCACGTCCCGAGAGACCCTCCGGGACAGATCCCGGCTCCGCACGCGGGACGGTGGCACCCTCGGGAAGGGAGCCGAGTCAGCTCTTTTCTTCCAGCCCTGGACGTCGCTGCGGTGCCTGGCGGAAGGAGCACCCCGGCAGAGTTAACCGTTAGGATAATAAAGCGGTCCTGCTGCATTAGGATGTGAACAGGGGGTTTACAGTTTTATCGGGTGAAAGTGTCAGAAGTAGTTATGGCCTTAAGGCAACAGCGCGGTTGGCTGGGAGCCCCGGGGGTTGGAGGGCTTTGTGCTCAGATGTGGGAACTTGCTCAGAGATAAAGGTGGGACATCACCGCCTCGACTTCCCTGAAACTCCGCTTTATACGCAGCGCTCTTTACGTCGTCACAGAACTTCATAAAAGTTAAATTAAATACTTGCACTTCCCCGGTGAGACATCAAAGCCATCCTTATTGTACCAGTGGGGAAACCAGAGACGGAGACGGAGCCAAGACCAGAATTCAGAGGTGTGCTTGAGCACGCGCACCAACGCACGCCCCTTGTAAACATCCAGCATAGATGAGGCTTTGAGGTGCTGTACAAAGCCTTAAGCGCACTAAATACCTGCTCAATCCTGGGTGTGTTACCAAAGGCATTCTGAAAAAAAAAAAAGCCGTTTCAACTTTTTTGTGCAGAACACGTTTAGCGTGGACAAAGAGATGAAGTTATTTTCTTCCGCAGTAAGCGGGAGGTAAAGGAAAGCTCGCAGAAACGCCAGGCCTCCCCCGCCTGCTGCAAGCTGCCCCAGCACCGACGAGAAAAACAAGCCGGCCGGGAAAGCAGCCGCGGGTTTACCCCGGGGGAAGTCCTTTCGGAAAAATTAACATCCAGCGCCAAGCCAGGCTTTGCAGGTCAAGGTGCAGGGCTGCGATTAGGCAACGCCTGGCAGCAGCACCGGCAGAGACGACCGCAGCCCAGCCGTGAGTCAGACTGCGGGAGATAAAGCCTGCAACGCTCCCTTGTTTTCCAGCTCCCGGTGGAAGATGCGGGAAAAGATTAAGAAGTGGGTTCAGTTTATTCAAATCTCAGATCCAACTCCCAGCAGACGATCCAGACTCCCCAGCGTAACAAGTGCATTAAGGGGGGGAGAACGCGCATCCCGCCAAATGTATTTACCACCTTTAATAATTCATCGTTGCGTACGCAGCCCAGATAGAGCGCAGTCCCTCGGCAAGCAAAAGCCTTTCCGACTGCGCAGATTCAGCTAATGTCTTCATAAAAGGTTCTCGACCAGACCTCCTCTCCACATCGACTGCACCAAAGGAAAACTAATAGCTCCAGCTGGCACTCGCTGAAAAGTCACTTAATATTTCACAATGCAGGGAGCTTTGTTTAATGGGACACGTTGTTTTTCCCTAAGCAGTTGGAAACCCCCTTGACATCATATTAATAATGTCAAGTTTTATTGGCGCTCTGATTTGAAATGATATTAAACTTTTCAGACTGTCTCGACTGAGGTAGGAAGCCGTTAAGATGCGGACAGTTTGGATAACTGGAAAAATAATAGGTCTTGTCAGCCACTTCTTCCCGACTGCGGGGGAATGATGTAAAAATCAAGAAACGGGGCGTTTATCCTCTATGCTAGCTAGATAGGAAATGTGATTTCTGACCGTGAACGCTGGCTCGGCGCGGCAGATGCCATGCCTAACCTCCGGCCGAGGTAATACGAGTCACTTCTGTAGCAGTTGTAATGCAAGCGTAGCTGCGGATTGAAGAAAGCACCTTTGTTTTCGAGCCCTACGACTGACGCAGAATAAGCCGAGGAGCGAGTTACGCACAGAAGTGGCTCGACAAGCCTGGCAGCGCTGCAGTCCACCGAGCACAGGCGTTTCCTCAGATGCACGCGTGCGCTGCTGCCAGAAGGTCCTTTTCTGCGCCTTATACGCGTGCAACTTACTTATGCAGCCTCATTCCCTAAAATACAGTTATGCTGAATGACCTTCTGTGGTAAGTAGCTGCACGTGAAAAAAACAAGCCAGCTAAACGCATGATAAAGGGGAAAGTCGCCTATTATTTTCATATACATGTTTCCAGCTTGCCTGCTGTCAAATGACTCTTCATTACCAGTTTATTCTGGACCACTGGCTTAAAGAAATCCAGTTTTGACAACCAAATGCTGCTCAATGCACCTGAAGGATGGCATTTGAAATTGCACCTTTTGTTTTGCATGACATGAAACGGTGATATTGCGACTCGGTTTAGCCGGAGGTTGGAGCGGCCCCTCCCCAGGTCCAGTCTCCAGCCTCTGGAGCTGATGGCATTGACTTTGCTCCATTAAGACAGCGCATAACTTGCTATGGCTGCTGCATGCCAAACAGCAAGCGAGCACAGCCGCTCTGAACAGAGGCTGTGCGCGTCCCCAGGAAGCTTATTCGGGGTAGAAATTGTCCTTAGACCACACAGGCAAGTCTGCTCTTCCAAGCTTTCAAAACGCCTTGGCCCAGGCTTGGGTCGCGCTTCAAACCAGCTCCTCCACAAAGACCGAGCGGACGCGTCGCACTGTCCTAGAGGAAGAGTCCCTTTGACCAAGTGCTTATTTCTATTTTGATTTCTAGAAGGCCTTACGAGAGTGATGTTGCAATCAGAAGTGCTTTACCAACGTGGGTATTTCTGCTGCTCTTCAGCTATTTCCACGACACGGCCGCACCTCAGCGCTCCCTTTGCCTGAGGCTCGGTGGGCATCGATTCACCGGGAGCTGCCCGAGTTGGATGCAGCCGCCACCCGCTCCCTGCAAGCCTTGCTCTGCATCCCACCCCGGCACCCCACCCTTCCCTCGGGCTCCAGACAAGCAGCAGCGGCGGCCCCGGCTCCCCGGCGCGCAGGAGCCACGGCTGCTGCAACGGCACTCGCTTGGCCGCCCCTCTGCTTGCGGTTTGAAAAGGCAGCCTCTCCTTTTGATTATTTCCCACAACTGCGCTGTAAATCTCATTTCAATCATGCTTTTCCACTTTAACAGGTGAATAGACCTATTCTTGCTGACAGAATAGCCACGGAGGAAAGTCGAGCTCTGTTTGGGTAATTTACAGGACAAGCTTAGCTTCCTTCATGCAGATTCTGGCCTTTACTCTGTGTCAGATTTTATCAATTAGCAATTAACAGGATAATGGACATGTCTTAAAAAACCCCCTTTCCAACGACGTCTATTTAAAAACCCCGAGCGGTTTGCTCGCTGAGGAGCCGAAACCGCTGCCTTTCACACGGCAATGTCATCTCACCGCTCCCCCGCCTCCCTCCTCTCCAGCGCCCACCGCCCTCTTCCTGGGAGCGCGCGGCACCAGCTTCGTCACGGGGCTGCGCAAACCGGCGCCGACCTCCCGCGCGGGCCGACCGCAACTGCTCGCAGGGCGCAAAAGCAAACCGGACGCGAGAGCCAGAGGTAAAAGAGCGAGGCAGACCCGCGAGGGGTGGGCCTAAACGCGTCGGGGAGCGCTAAAACGCAGCAGCGGCGGACAAGAGTAAGCGGTATTAAAACTTTGCTGAAGCTATATAAAAGAGGGAGGCATAGCGACAGCTCCCAGGGAGTTTCAGGGCTGATAAGACCAGCAGCAACATAAGGTCCCTGATTACCTATGGCATGCCATATATCATGCATCATCCTGTTAATTGGAATGCACCGTGGACTGCAGCGTCTTCAGGTTTATTTATAGGCACAGACACTATTGTTAGCAAATTTATACAGCCACATTCGCCAGCGCTGCGCTGCTCCAGAAAATTAAACAAACTCGCACTCAGTGGGAGAGTTATAAATAAGCGACTCGCCCACTCAAGAGGCTGATCCCGTTCCTCGTACCAGCTCCTCTAGCTCTCCCCGTGCAGGATGTCAGCCGGAGGGCTAGGCAGGGTCCCTCGGCTGCCCGCGTGGCCAGAGGCTCGGTGCCATTACCGCGGGGCGCAGGGGCTCACCAGGCGGCAAGCTGCACGGCTGCACATCCCCCAATTCTCCAGCTGTGGCAGAGCGAGGCATAGCGGGCTATCTGGTGCTGTCGGCAGGTGGGCTTAAAGTCAGTGCCGTGCCACCCCCAAAGCCCCCACCAAAGCCAGCCCCCGCCGTCTCTGGGGGAGACACGGCGCACAGACCCTGTCAGGACCATATAAAACCCTATAGGCCAGCTGAAAGGAGCCTTCCCATCCCGAGCGGACGACAAGGGCATCAAAGCCAAACCCGTGACCAGTGAAGTTCAGTATATCAGAGCGATACAAGAGAAGCGTTAAGAGTCTGAGGTTAAGAGAAATTACTGTTATTTGGTTTATTTAAAGTCTATTACATGTTGTTTATCAGGGTAGAAGTTGAAAGTTCGTATCAGGTTGGAGAGCCAGTGCCGGAGGGGCGGCAGGGATTTTCCTAAGTGGCTCACGAGGTTCAACGCCAGAACTAAAGCGCTTCCGACAGCATTTTTAGAAAGCAGTTAGCGTGCAGGCTCGGAAGGTCAGGCTTTGCTCAAATAGCTGCGTTTCGGACATTAAACTTGACGTTGCTGGTCTGTTTGGAAAAT
This sequence comes from Mycteria americana, assembly GCF_035582795.1. Taxonomy (NCBI): domain Eukaryota; kingdom Metazoa; phylum Chordata; class Aves; order Ciconiiformes; family Ciconiidae; genus Mycteria; species Mycteria americana. Next base: position 829,362 of record NC_134383.1, read on the forward strand.
CTTGACCTGTAGTTTCAAATGAATTATTCAGCCTAACCTCTCCCTCTGCAATTATCGGCATATTCAAACCTACCCATTTCTTCTATTAAACCAGGCAAACAAACATTTTTAGTTACATACATGAGGTTATTACGCTTGCGAATAACCGCAGGTACGAAGCCACGCATGCAAAGCGGGGAAGCCGGTTTACGAAAGCATCATCTGAAATTAAACTAAGTGCAAATGAAAAGGATTTTGCAAGCGCTCTTCCAAGTGCATGAAAATGTAATAGGGCCGAGGGCTGTTTGGCTTAAGAACTTAATAACAATGCTTGACTTGCTGAATTTCACTCTACTCGTGCAAGGGGGATAAAACCAGACCTCTAGGAAGTTCTTACTGGGGCTGGTTCCCCCCCTCCCCGCCAGCAATATTAGAAAGCGTTCCTAATTATCATAAGAATCCTAATTATCAAACACCAGCATCTTTGTTGGGGAACCGCGTGCCACAGGCGAGGGGTTTGAGAGACAAGATGGACCCCGTGCACATTCTTCTCAGAGTAATTCAGCTTAACCAGGCAGGCTGCTCAGCCTTCTCTCAAAGAAGCACGGGCGAAACAGCGATGCCCGCTCCCCGGGCGGCAGGTACCGGGAAGGGAAGATGCGATTTTTTTTTTGTTGGCTTTCCTCCAAGTGCCAACACCATTCGTATTCTTTCATCCCTCCCCAGGCAACCCGGGCGGCCCACAGCTCCGCCGGCAGGCAGCAGCCCCTCCGGCCGCCCCGGCCGGGCGCAGGCCAGGTAGGGCCCCCGGGGCGGCAGCCCCCCAAGGCGTGCCTCCCCAGCCCCTCGTGCCCGGGCAGCCCCCGGGACCCTCCTGCGCCGGCGTCGGTTTCAAGAGCCCCCGACCTTTAATAATCATCTCTGCTGTTATCCGAACGCTTCCTAATTCATCCCCTTCTGTCCCTGAAAATCTAAATCCTATTTAAGTTAATGCCCTTCATTTTCATTTATAAAGACAGATACAAAATAATTATTTCCTATCTCTGCTGTTTCCTTATCTTCTGTCCTAATAATTCCTCACTGTCTCTCTTTCATCATCTGTCTGCAGTACAAGAAACTTTTCTGTTAGTTAAAATATTCTGTGTGTTCATTTTCCTCCCTTTTCATATCTCGCCGCTTCTCTCCCCCTACCTGCCCTCGCTCCCCCCTTTCCCAGGCCTGCCAGTGCTTTTCATGCTCACCCTTCACACTGATCTTCACATCTCTCTGGTGTTTGGATTTCAGCTTGCAATTTTATATGCAAATTCCAGCAGGCCACCTCTTCAGTCTCTGCCTTTGATATCCGAGTAGCCCTGCCTGGCTGAAGTGTTTTGCATAAGCATTGGCATGCTCAAAAGGACGGCTCCATCCTCACCCCTGATGAAAGCGGCAAGGCAAGCAGGAACAGATGTGTCTCCTGGTGACAATTTGATTAAAAGAAAATAAAGGCGTTCTGTGCGGGAGACCGGCCCTGCGAACGCCAGAAGAAAGAGACCCCTTCCTCCGGCAGGCAAGGGCACGGATTGTGCTGCAGAGCTCGCCACCACCAGATACCGGCGACGAGAGGCAGCAGGGCTTCGGAGAGACGCGGGCTTTGCCAGGGACCAGCACATTCAGCCGTCCCCGGAGCCCGCCGCGTTTGTCTCGGCATCCCCAGAGCGCTTGGGCTCCTCTTTGGGCTCAGCCGAACAACGTTCATAAGCAATTTTGTGACTGAGCATCCTCGCTATTCCACCCACATTATCCAGGCCAACCTCTGGCACAGGTCAGCCCTTTCCCACGCGCAGTCCGTAAACAGAGCCTCCGCCTTACTCGAGGCTATTTGGGCTTTGCTGAAGCGAGCATCCTCCCAGATTCACTGTAGTTACACATACCGGCCCTGGTGAAGTCAAATCACAAATGCCAACAGCTCTAGTCATTTCGAGTCTCTAAATCAACACGGCAATACTTCAGAGCTTGTTTTTCCAGATATCCTATGAGCCGCCTTCCCCAAGATGTTTATGCCTGTTACATACCACCCCGTGTTGACACAAATACAAGCTGGTTGGGAGTGTGCCTGTCTATACATTTATTAAACCCATTCTCTCACCATATCTATATATTGTCAGCCCTTGGTATGTAGTCTGTTTGGTCTTTTCTCTGTGTAGCGAGTTACTTTTACATTAGCTGAAGAGTGTTCATGTGTTTGCAATCAAAAGAAATAGGATTGTAAGTGTTCAGGGATTGACAGCAGAGCTTGAGCATCCAAGATTCCCAAAACGCATTTCCAAAGGCATTTCCTGAGAACGGCTTGAGCTTTGCTTATTCCTTTGGACGATGGAAAATACTGCATTCTCGGTGCTGTATATGCCCTTCTCTAGAACTCCTCCAGCTTCCCAAAGATGTTAAAATTGACTCAAAATCATTTAATCACGGGCAGAACTTTAGAGCCCCGGTAATTGTTCACAGTAACCGCGCCGCTCTGGCAAGAAAAGCAAGAGCTCAGTCTTACGCTGTCTAGCACACAGCGATCACTTCTGATAAATAATTTTGACTAGTGACTCATCAGCAGCCTATGCAGGAAGTATATATTTAAACCTGTGCGGCTTAAACAACTGTTAAAGATGTCAGTTTATCACACAGACAGTTTTTATTGAAAGAAAGAAAAATAACATTTTTGAAATTAATGAGAGCAGACCTTATCTCAGCTGCTTTTACTACACCGTATTTTGAAAAATATTATTTTCTTGTTCACAACTGCTTCTCTTTGTTGGACCCGCACGCCAACAGCCACATGTCAACAGACTTTCTAAACATTAACCAGCCAGACCTCCGCGCTGGGAGCTGCAAAAGCAACAAATGCAGCGAGATTAATTCGCTCGCCCAAAGTTATATTAAATCAAGCCAAACTCCCCAGCACAATCCGGGTCTCAGCTCCCCGGCTCTAAGCCAAAGCGGTTCACGTGCCACTGCCCCAGTTTTGCTAGCCCCAGCTAATCCGGCTTCCCCGGCCCTGCCAGGACCGCAGCTCAGTCACCAGGGCATGTAAAGGCTGTCCCCATGCCTTGGGACCCCGGCTGCCTCCCCATTAAGAACGGAGCATTTCCCTGCACATTTTACCCAGCAACCAGATTATTTATTTTTTTAACGGCTGTTGTCAGATCTAGGGTCAAAGATGGAAGCTTCTCCCTTCCTTCAGACTCCCTGAATCACTCGGACCGCTACGTGGGGGATCTTGAAAAGCCACATGTGCTCGGCGTGTCCGATTACAGGCTTTGAAGGGCTTTATTACCCCAGAAAGCGGCGAGAACGGCAACACCACGTGGGCAGGACAGCTGCTGCCGCTCGCCGGGTCCAGGGGAGACCGAGGAGCTTCAGAGATCAGCAGAAACTCAGGTAAGGTGGCAACGAGATGCCAAATGTGGAGTGCTATCCACGCAGGGAGCAATCTGGGAGGGAAAAGCCAACTCTTCCACCATATGGGATTTTAAATTAATCCTGTCAGCTCAGCTAAAGGGGCTGCCAACGTTACAGTCAGCTCGCCGAAAGCTCTTGCTCAGCAGCGAAGAGCGGGGAGACTCCTCCGGCTGGGACGGCACCGCTGCCGGGAAGGCTGCAGCATCCCGCGTCCCGCCTGCGGTACCCCGCGTCCCGCCTGCGGTACCCCGCCGCCACACGGAGACCAAAGATAGGGGCGTTCAGAGGAAAGCGGTGAAGGTCCTGGACAACTCTGGGAGAGAGACAGATTTTAAAAAATGAGACTCTGGCTTTGGGGTGGCAACTGGTAAGAGGAGGCAATAAAAAGACAACGGATGATCCATAAGAGGTAGATTGGGACTTCTCCGTCATCTCATAAGACAGGACAACCGGGACTTTCAATAAAATCAGACAGGAGGAAAGTCCAAGCGGATAAAAAGAAATACTGTTCCAGCGCAGTAATTAAGTTGCTGCAGTTATTGCCACAGGAAATAAGGACAAAAGCTTAGCAGGACTCCAGACGGGACTGCGTGCTCGCACAGCTACCCGGAGCACCCAGGCTCGTTGAAACGCATGGCGAAATGTTTCTGAGAAGCATTTTAAACCTCATCTTTCATGCTGAAGAGCACCTTGGACTATTAAGAGACCAGGATGAAGCCTCGTGCGTGGGGCAGATAATTATACATTTATTACCTTGGCCTCAAGTGTAATGACAGAGCTGTGACAGCGACTGCGAGAGCAGCACAAGCCCCACTGGAAACGGCTCACGCCATTCTCCTGCGTGGGCAGGAGCCCGAGAACGCGGCGCGGGCAGACTTCCAGGAGGGGAAGGAGAAGGGACCCGGCCGGTCACAGGTCCCCCGCACCATCCACCAAGTGAAAGGGGGAGATGCCCATTCTTCCCCCTTTCCTCCCCACCCCAAAAGCTGCTAAATCAAGCCCTAATGGACTAGCACGAAGCTGGCTGCTGATGAAAATCCATGCAGCCGTGTGTGCTTAAAGGGCTAAGAGACCTCTTCAGCCAAGTCCCTGCTGTGCTCTTTTCAGGAGAGGTCCTTTTAACTCGGTGCTATTCCCAGAGCATTGCACTGATTTAAATGTTAACACGCTCTCCAGGATACAGGCACCTCCCGCGCGTCAGAGGCGGCACAAAATGACGCTGGCAGCAGCCGAGAGCCTCGCTGCACGGGCCCCGGGCCGTAGCGGGTGCCCAGGCTGCCCTTCCCAGCCGAGGGGAAGGCAGAGCATCCCAGAGGAAGCGTTCGCTTGGGAAAAGAAACACAGTTGCCAATTCGCAGCAAATACTGACGATATTTACTAAATACGTATTACAAAGTGCAAGACTGATCGAAAACAAAAGCAACTGGGAGAGAAAGCCACTCCGGAAACACAGCCAGGAAAAAGCGTTTGGGGAATATACTTGGAGATTTGAGAAAGCTTAAGTCTGGGACACAAATCCCTGTTCTTTGTCCTTAACAATAGAGGATAAAGTCTGATACGGCTTGCCCGGTTGCGATGGAGGGGTCTCACTGCTTACGTCCAGCTGAAGAGATACGATCTCTTTGCTGATTACCTGGGGTTCACATCCTTGACAGCAATTGCACAGCAGTATCAGCTTGCCACGCATTTTCTGTAGCGGTGAAGGGGCACAGAAAAGCCCCAGTACAATATAGGCAATACATTCCCCGTAGGGGCAAGACTGTAAACCGTGCTTTCACTAAAAGCAGCGGGTTTGAAATCGGATACAAAGAGGCAAATCCCAAATGCGGGCACGGCAAGGGGAGGTCAGCGGCAGCGCTTCCCCCAGGGAGCCGGGAACAAGCTCACGCAGGCGAGCTGTTCGGAGACGCACGCGGCGAGGCACGGAGGACCGGGCTCTGAAGGACAGGCGGGAGTTTCCCCGCAGAGACCCCGCCGTGGGAAGAGCGTCCCGCACGTCGCTCACCCGGAGCCTTTTATCCCCCGCCTGCCTCCCGCGGCCACGCTTCTGCCCCGGGGCTTCACCGCGCTGCGAGGCAGCTGCGTGACAGCGTGCTTTCGGGGTGGGGAGGGCAATAACAAGGGGTGTCACTACCCGGAGCTCTGCAGCTCCCTCTCAACGCAGGATTTCCCCGTCTCTTCCCTGCTGGCGTCTGCAGCAGCACGGAAAGCCTCTGAACAAGGCTCCCCATAATCCATCAGAGGTGCTACTGCCCATTCATGCTCCACAGCAGCTCTGCCTCTCCACTAAATCCCTCAAGCCATCTCCAAATCACCTAATCTCTGTCTCCACCACCTCCCTCTTTTCAGTGACCTTCCCCCTCACACACAGTGTCTGCTGGCTTCCCGATAACTCCCTCGCATCCTTATCTGCAAGAGTATTTTAGCTCCTGTCCTGGCATTGTGCTCAAGCAGCAGTCAAGACATGCGAGGAAAGCACCAGGAGCCTTCAGGAGGGGACGGAGAGGATGGCAGCTTTCCAGCTGCTCACCTGAAACCGCACCGGCACCTTCGCTTTCGCACAAAGAACAACACATCGCGTCAAAAGCTCATCTGCCAAACCCTCGCAGCAGATCCAGCTGCGCTAACCAGCCAAACCAGTTGCAAAGAGAGCAGGGGTGTTTGAAACCGGTTCTCCCCTCGTCGTCCTGGAGCGCGACCCTTCACGCGGGTCGCAACGCTTCGCGCCTACCTGTGCCCCTCACCCGGCACCACTCTCGGGGCTCTGTCACGGCTTCACGCCAGCAGCCATCCCGCTCCCCCCCTTCTCCGCAACAGATGTAAAACGCCCGGCCCTCAGCTCTGACCTCCTCCGCGGCCCCTCGCATTGAAGCGCCCTTTCTTCTGCCAGGCAGGGAAGAGCAGGAGGAGTAGAGAGACAGGAGCGGGGTTGCGAGCTCAGCGGCGAAGCGAGCACGAGAGGTCTAGCGAGGAATAGTTCCTTTGCGTAGATCCGGACCGGTTTCACAAGCTGCACTTGCTGGCTTTCCACAAGCGACTTGGCCAGCAAGCCTAGCCCAGGAACGCACCTGAGCTATGGGACCCTCCTGGATCTGCAGCCGAGTCAGCAGAGCAGGGAGGCTACCCCAAAACGTCCCAGCGCTCTGCGGCCAGCAGGTCCCCACGTAACGTGGCCAGTTACCTTAACGGCCGCTCAGGCGGCCATAACGCCTGCGAAGGCCGCAAGCAGCTCATCCCCTAAACTTGGAAGATGTGCGATTTCTACATAATACGGAATTCCCAGGTCTCTTGCAACCCTGCTTTTATTTTTAACAATAAAGAGCTTCCCCCAGAAGTTTCCCAATGTAAACAGACACCATAAAGGAGACAGATGTTGATTCTGCAGTGCTAACGAGGAACAGCAGTATTACACAGAGCTGCTGGGGCACAGAGGTGAGGACTTATTACTCCACAGAGAGGAGATGGCGGGGGTGCAAAGGCACGGGCTTTGGCAGCGAGGTTACTCGGAGGTTGCACACCGCCTCTGCTCCGTGCTTCAGCCTGGCCTCTCTCTGCGGCTAATGAATGTTACAGGAGGAGAGGGAGGAGGCAGAGGCTGGAGGGAAATGGAGCAGAAATGCAAGGCTGCCATCTCAGATATCGTCTGCCTCTCCAGACAGGCTTGCACAGAAACGAAGGCATGGCAGCATCCGCCGCACCGGGGGCTCGGCCGGTGCAGAGGGCGAAGGAAGAACGGGGCACAGCAGGCACCAGCAAGGGACACGTCCCAGGCTCAAAGCCACATGCAGCGGGATCGGTGTTCGGCAACACTCATAACTGCAAAATAAAGGAAGATACCAGCTCTGCTGAGCTCCGCCTGTGCTTTTTGTTCACCCTCTGTGAGGAGGAGGAAGCCCAGCTCTTGCCCTGGCTCAGCCATCAGCTTCCCTCCAGCCCTGCCCCGCCGCCTCCCTGCTCGGAGCCTCCCCGCTGTGCCGGGGGCCGCGCACGGCCGCAGCGGAGGCTCTCCGTGCCCCGGGCGGTTTACAGTATTGAGGAACAAATTGCCGCGGCCGAAGGAGATTAAACGACGAGCTGGGGACGGCAGAGGGAATCTGTAAACTCAGTCCCCCAAGCCAGCTCTGGTGCTCTCTCCACAGGCTCACCCTCCTGCTCTCCCTGGGGCCGATGCCTCGCCAGCAGCGCTGCCGGCACCCGCTGCAGTTCTGCGCCGTGGGCACGGCTTTCCGACAAGCAATCACATCTTAGAGGCTCTGGCATTTTCTTAGAACACCTCAAATTGCTTTTTTTACACCTCACTGCTCAGTGCCAACCCCAATTCATGTTATTTGTGCATTTGCTTAGAGAACATTATCTGATCAGTCACCCTGTGAGAGGCTGGGGAAGAGGCTTCAGCTTCCGCCCGTCACCAAAGCAGGTCGGGCACGAGGGAATCCGTGCAAATATTTTGGAAAACAAACCGCCTCCCCGTGTGCACGGGAAGGCCCTTGCTAGGGTCCTGAGCGCAGGCCGGCGCGGCCCAGGAGGTAACATCAGGGTGCCGAGTACCTGCCCACCCCGCCGCCTGCTCTCCAGCTAGGCAGGGTCCTCTCAATGGAAGCAAAGAGAGGAGAAAAGAGCGTTTAGCACATTTATGTATATTCCCTCTGCTGGCAGAAGCTGGAAAAGGCAACACCCAAAAGCCTCGTGGAGATGCTGGGGCTTGTGAAATACACCTAAAAATAGGTATATTCACGTACCTCTCGGCACGCCACGTTACCGCACGCGGGCTGCTCGGCGGGAACCGGCCACGGGGCCGCTGCCAGCCCCAGCAGACAACGCAGCCTGGTTTCTGCTCTCCGGGGAAGACGAGAGGCTGAACCGCACAGCCTCGCAACCTCTGCCCGCGAGAAGCGTACGGAACGGCTGGCGTGGCTCAGCAGCACGGGGCTGGCGCGGCCGTGCCCCCCAACCCTTCACGCTGGCCGCATCAAACTGCCGCCTATTGCAACAGGCGCCCGTAGCCCTTGTTTGAAAAAAGGTGCAAAAATCGCTACAATTAATAATTTTATATTAGCCCACCCCTCCAAGCTGTTCCTTCCGAACCATCTGCATGTCCTGAAATGTGAGGTTTTAGTCATAAATGCCAGGCCTCGTTTTGGAAATTTATAAGCTGTTTTGCTTCCATTACCTGAACAGCTTCCAGCTACTATATCCAGGCATTTTAAATTCTCTGAACTCCACCACAAAATGGCACGATAAACTTCGCAACGCATAGCTCCCGCTCCACAGACGCCGAATATCCCACAGTTCCAAAGACTTTCCTCCTTCCTCTGACAGGAGCCAGGTACCCAGCAACTCGAAGCCGGGAGCCCATCTGCTGAAGCACGCAGGGGCACAGACACTTCCGCAGTAACGTATCGGGAGCCGTACTCAAGAAAGGCGACGTATTTCAACTCCCATATTGCAGCCACAACCCCTGATGCACTATCAATTAAGAGCAGCAATAATTACAAATGGAAAACTGCAGACCTTGGAGCAGATAATGTGTTTCCATTAGATTAAGTAGTCATACAAATCAAAAATAAAACCTATATTTCGGCTAATTAAGCCCACTCACCATCTGATTAAGATGTGTTGTGATACCATGGAAAAGTACCAAAGAGCTATTGTAAGTAAACCAACACAACTGGGTATTAATATTATATTCCTTGTCAGAAGGGACAAGTGATCGGCCCAGAGGTTAACAGAGATAATTACTGCGCCTTGACAATACCCTCGACGCCAAACCTCTTGCTCCAAGCAGCAGCATCGGGGGGGGAAAAAAGAGGCTAAAAACCTGCCCCCGGCCAGCCCCGCGTTTCTGACTTGTTACTTGGTACTATTGAAGTGACCCCCCTATGCATCGGACTTAAAACAAGCACCGAGTGCTTGTTGATATTCTCCCCCGTCCCCGAACCTTTGCTTCTACTCAAAGTTCTGTTCTGGAAAAGCCGATCTGGGGTTCTCTAAAAATAAATCCCTGCAATTCTTTCGCTTTTGGGGGCAGGGGCAGAACAAATCACGCTTTTTCAGCTGGCTGTGAATCATGCCTACGGGGCCAGACGCTGGGACTAACTGCCTTTCCTTTGGAGAGTTTGGGGCCAGATTTTTACAAGGTATTTACATGCCTACCAGCATCTTTGAAAATTTAGCTCCAAGCAACCAAAGCAAACCACTGTTTTGTCCTGACACCGTATCTGCAACAGCAGCCACCGACCCGCGCGTGGGAAGGTAAATCTGGGACAGGACACACCACGCAATTTCTGGAGCCTCCCGCTCCAAAGGTACAGGTCTCGCCGTCCTCCTTTTCCCTAGTCGGGACGAATTCCCTTTGGCTTTAACCGCTGCAGCTAACGCCCGTGACGGCGACGCTCCCATTTGTTCCACATGACTTCAAGGTACATCCCTGGTGAATCAAGTTCAGAGGACTAGCACTAGAAAGCCCACCTAGACCAGACCACCCAAAAGACCGACAGCCCCGCAGAGGTGCCCCAAGGCCCCCCTCGGGTCAGCCAGCCTGCCGTAAGCTGGGGAGCTCCTGCTGAAGAGCTCCGTGGGGCTGACCGCGGCTTCGGCGAGTATTCTGGGAGGAAGGACTTTTTGGAATGAAGCTCTAGGTACAAAGCCACGTCATTCAAACTCTTACCAGACAATACATGCGTGACACGGGATAAACTGCTGTAAGGCAAAGAGTGCTTATTAACGGTCTGCTGTCAAACCCAAAGGATGTATTTGCTGGGGTCTGAGGTCTAGCACTACTCGGTATTTTCATTCATGACCAAAATGATGGAGTAGAAAGGATTATTAGATTTGCAGATGACTGTGCTAGGAGTGACGGTACATCAGAGGATAAGTTCAGGATCGATAGCGGTCCTGAAACTGGAAATACGATCTAAAAATCCAGGGAAGCTAATGAACTTTTAAGGTCTTGCTAGAAAAACGAGACTGCAGAGGGAGCTGGGGTTACCGCGGGTCACAAACTGAACACGAGTCAACAGCATCACGGCGCTGCACAAAGGCATCGTAGCGGGGTGCATTTACCGGCGCACGCTTTACAAGACGCGAAGGGGCTGCTCTGCCCAGGAGCCACGCTGTCAGCGGAGCCGAGGGGGCCTGCGCCTGCTTCCGGGCACCTCCCCGAAGGGCGTCCGCCACCGTTTCATTAAAGTCCACGTTTCCATGAAATCTGTTTACAGAAGATCCACAGAAAATAAAGATAAAAGGTGCACGACAGTGAATTTAATTAAATATTCAAAGATGGGTTTTGGCATTATTTACTCAGATAGGACTGCAAGCTTTGGGTTCCAGGTTTGGTTGTTACTGTGGAAACCAGCTTAACGTGGATGTATAAAAAGAAAGGGCTCATCAATGAAACAATTTTAAAAGTGAAATAAAACCTCGGGGAACGCAGCACGACAGGTCGATCTGTGTTTCAGATTCTCAGTCCCGATGCTCTGCACCGAGAGGCAGGAGAGACGCAGGACGCTCGGCTTGCCCGCGAGCCAATTGCTCGGGCATCCTGTCCTCAGGACGCCCGACAGCGCAGAGGAGCGGCAGCTCCCGATCTCCGCTCACAGGACAACTGCCAGGCAACACGCGTTCCGAGAACCCCGAGCAGACGGAGCAGGACCTCGCTCCGGGAGAGGTGCGGGAAGCGGCGCGGCAGAGCCCTAGTCCTGGCACCCACGCGCTGCACGGCCCCGGATTCGCTCCTGCACAGCTTTTGGTTTATGTCTAGGTGTTAAACAGGAACACTAACCCTCACCTGCCGCCTTCGTCAATATTTGCCAAGGGCTTGGAAACCTTCCGGTGCAAAGAGGTGTAAAATAGCGAAAGGCATCACTCGACACCCCCCCTCCCGCCCGCAGCTTGCTGGGGAACGGCGAGCTGAACCGCTGCCCAGAACAGCGTGTCTGAGGAAACACAGATGAAATTTGAGGTCAGCCCAGGATTTACACCTCATCAGCGATGCGAGGCCACTGCCAGTCGGGGGGGGATGAAGGAAAAATAGCTAGCGAGAGTTATTAAAAGCTGGAAAAATCCCACGGGGCTTGCCACCCCTCCCTGCCCGTTGCCCGCCGAGGGAAGGGACGCCATTGCTGGCAGCACGGCCCCTGCACACGCGGCCCTCTCCGAGCAGCTTAGCCCATTGCCACCGTCCCCTATTTTTAGGGAGGAGCGCAGAGGGGATTAAGGGGCCCGTGGCAGGTCACGGGGCGATGGGACAGCTGGGATGACAACACCCATCTCTGCAACAAGAGCTCAGGACCTCAGCAGCTGCTCGGGGCCCTTCCGTTCCGGCCCGTTCCCGATCCCCAAGAGGAGTTCTGCAAACCCCATTTGCCTCAGCATCTGCCGTGGCACTAGGAGAGGGACGGAGGATGTTGGACTCGCGCTAGCCGCAGAGGTTATTTGTCTCACCTCGCGGAGGAAACTAGATCAACGATGTGCTCAGAGGAGCTAAGGGCATGTTTGACAGCATCCATAAGGTTTTCTGTCACGCTATCCAAAGGATATTTCTTTGCTGTCCAAACACCACCATCATTATTTAACCAGCGCCAGAAGATGGATGTCCCTTTTGTTTCTCCCGTTACACTCGCTGTCCTCACTCATCACACACCAGTCAGCCCCTCGCTGCGCCAGCTGCAAGTCCCAGGCTCCTGAAGCGAGTTTTCCCATCCGTCAGAGCAGGATCGGGTTAAGATCTATATCCTCCCCCTGACCGGTTGTTAAACCGGACCCCGAGCAGCAGCAGCGGGGACACAGCTGACGTGTGTCAGCATCAGGTGGGGACCCCGTACCCCGACTCCGCTGCCTTTGACTAGTCTTATTGGAAGGTCAGATCGCACTCAAACCCCTCCAAAACCTCTTCATCAGCAGCGCAAGGTGGGGCATGACCGAAGCATCCTTGCACGCAGGCGTTTTTCCCCAGAAATTTGCCAGGAGCCCAGCTCTCTGCAGCTGCTGAAATCCCCTGGGAGCCTGGACAAAGCCTCACGCAGGACAAGACGGCGCTCGTGGATCGACGCCGCTTCGGCAGGGCCCCCGCCAGCGCCCTCGTGGGAAGGGGTTCGGCTCCCCAAAGCCCCCCGGCAGCGCCCAGGGGCACGCACACAGCAGACGTTCCCTCCAGCAGGAGCCGGCTGCGTCGGAGGAAGAGGAACTGGCAGCCAGCGCTTTTAATTGAATAATTTAAACATTATTGATTTTTCCTACTAGCTGGCAACGAGGCCCAAACCCCAGGCAGACCAGAAATGATTAAAAAGTAGTCTCTTCTCAGACAACTCCTCCAATGTGGAAGAAGCAGACGGAAACCCAAACAAGCTGCTGGGTCAGCTTTGTTCCCAGCAAGAGGAGCAAGGGGAGCGCAGGACCAAAACACCCTCACCTGCCCACTCCATATAGGCAGTTAAAGGAAGACGGAGAAGGTTTACAGCTGCGGGTGACCCGGCACAGCTCTCAAGACAGTGCTAAAAAGCGTCCCGGCACCGAGGCACTAAAGCCAGTAATACCTTGAGCATATCGTAAAGCACCAGGTGCTGTCCAGGCACCGAACGCACGCTTTGCACCGGCAGATTACAAGCACCGAATAGGGAGCGGTAGCGAAGCGCTACTAAAGGGATGCATAGGCTGCAGCCGGACCTGGGACCTGCCCATCCAGCTTGCTCCCTGTAAGCATGACAGGCTAGGCAGATCCCAAAAGGAACGTGAAAGAGGGCAGCAAGGGACTTTTCACGCTCCTGTGTAGGAGAGTCATGCTTTAGAATATGCTTGCAAATGCGGACGTCCCCTTGAGCAAAAGGAGCCTAAGCAAGTTATTCATGCTTTGGCACTGCTCGCGCCCTGAGCGCGGCTGTATTTCGGCTGTAGGCTGGCAGCTCCTCCTTCACGTTGGGAATCTGCAGCCACGTAGCTACTCTGCTCCAAAAATCTCTCTAAGCCCTCTTTTCCCCGCTAAGGCATCAGCCATCTCATGGTCAGCCCGCAGAAGAGAGGGCAGGACGGTGAAGCATTTCCCTTTACAAGAAGAAATGAACTTGTTATAAAACAGTTGCCAATGCAGTGATGAACACAGCAGCATCACGCACAGAAATTGAAGATGCACTTTAATGGCTTTGCTATTGATCCGAGGGTGGTGATTTTGCCTTTGACATTGCAGCATGCGATGGGAAAAGGCAGCTCGCAGCCTGTTCCCCAGGAGGAGGCTGCCGAGTACTACGTCTATCAGCTGCTACGTGTGGGTTCTCGGGTGCCACCACAACGCAACAGACCCGGGCTCTGTCGTGCCGAGTGCCATACAAACGGCAACCAGCCCTGCCCAAGGCGTCAGACCACCTTGGGGTCTACGTCCCTGAAGCTGCATCTCCCAAGTACAAATCCACAGCTGTTGCAGCCGGACTCCTCGGAAAGCACACAGAACGATCCCCGAAGCAATGGCAACCGAGCGGCTTGAACCACTCAAAGAGCTGAGGCCTCTTTCTCCAAGTAGCCAAGGAGCAAATCACGACCTTGCAAAGCTGAAACCCAGCTCAGTATCAAAATAGTCCCCAAACTTCATGATATTCCAACAGAAAGGATTTAACAATCTTCTATCTCCCCCCCAATAAGCTGGAGTTTCAAGATAATTTTCTCTTTTCAATTCCTCCGGCTTCCCTAAAGAGAACAAGTGTGCCAAATGGACTAGCGTATCAGGAAATCTCGATGCATTTAAATAAGAAAGCAATTAAACACTTTAATAAGGTGGGGGGGGGGGGCAGGAAGGAAACTATTAAAGTGATTTCAGGATGACCTTAAAACCTTCCACTATTGCAGCCGAGAACATTAATATTTAGCCAGTCTGGCTGACTTGGTCACTGCACCAGCGTCCATCTGTCCATCCCCACCTTGCAGCCCGTGCACCCATAGCACCCCTCCGCAGCCGAGCGGAGCGGGCTTGCCGTGGTCTCCGTGACAAGTTGCACACAGAACCTTCCCCAAACCCACTAATCCTATCTTCTCCCTCCCGGCTACCGACAAAGATTATTTACCCATCATCTGGCGAGCGGAGAAACCAAGCCAGTGGGCGAAGCCCTCCCTACCTGGGCAGCCAGGATGGGCTGCAGCATGAAGCACGCAAACCTCAAGCGTCCCCAGAGGGTGCCGGCACCCACGCGTCGCAGACGACAGACCTCACTAGGAGCCTAGCTGCTGCCTGCTAGCCACCCATCTCACGTCACGATAATAATAAATGACTTGCACTTCCACAGTACTTTTAACAAGAGGACTTCAAAGCCCTTGTAGATTCAGAAGGCCCTGTGACACCCTTAACAAGTACATTTTTAGTCTCAGTTTTATGGATGAGGAAATTGAGGCTAGGAAGGTAGAATAATTTGCCCAGATGGCAGAGGAAAGGAAGAAAAGCAGCAGCTACGGAGGAAAAAGCCAAGAGCGGTCTCTCAGCCCCCCGCCAAGACAAGCCTCTGGGGAGCAGCCTCCCTGCCAGGGCTAGGCAGAAGACGCGGACCACCCGGTCCCTGCTCGGGCTACAAACCGCAGCCAACGCCGGGAGCCCCGACCTACCCCAAACACTCGCCAGCCCTGACGGAGCCCGTGCGCACCGGGGGCTTCGAGCGACACGAAGCAGAGGGCACTTTGCAGCGATTACCTGGGAAAAGGGCTCTAATGAACAAGTATTGCACAAGGGTTATTTTTCCCTGCCCCAGCCTATCAGCCGAGCGCCGGGCTAGGGACCTAGAGGCATCAGCTGTTATTTGTAATTTAAACAAGCTGGCTTGGAAATAGCAGGGCAGAGAGAGAAGGGCTGCTCACACACATTGTCCGCTGCTGGTACAGCCGAGCCGCGAGCACCTCCTGGGTGCAGCCGGGGCGGCACGGAGGGCAGGCGAGGGGCAGAGAGGACAGAAACAA
The DNA here is from genome assembly GCF_035582795.1 of Mycteria americana. Lineage (NCBI taxonomy): Eukaryota > Metazoa > Chordata > Aves > Ciconiiformes > Ciconiidae > Mycteria > Mycteria americana. The sequence goes on from NC_134383.1 coordinate 844,704, forward strand.
AGATTTTTACAGAAAGGCTGGGGAAGAGGAGGGCAGGACAGCGGCGACCCGGGGCACAGGATGCCTGCGAGCGTCTCCGTCTCCCGAGCTTGGCAAGTCGCACGGCGAGGCTGCGGCAGGGCAGAGCATCCCCGGCCCCCCGTTTGAACGGTCTCATTGACGAGCCTTGTCATCGTTCCTCAAGACTAATGTTTTTAAATTGCAAAATCTTACAGAGCTATTAACCTCAGAAGAGTTTAACATATGGCAGCACAAGTCTCCCTCTTACCCTAATTATAAGGATTGCAGTAATGGGGCTGTCTTTTAAGTTACAGCTGCTATGCTTTTGGCTTTTCACTAACATTACATCCTATTAAGGAGCTACATTTAATGCATGCAAATTGCCAGAACACAGAGTGCTTCGGACCAGCGAGGGGATGCATTTAAGCAACAGCAGCAATATCCCAGGGTCAGGCTCACCCTGCTGAGAACTCCGTATGATCCATCAATCAAACTCCACTCATTAATTAACTAATTCATTAAATATCTTTATAGATGAAGGTTCATCAAGGCGGAACATTGTGTTGACAGCGACGTCCTGTCAGCATTTAGCCATACCAGCTCCCCCCCAGCCCAGCCAGCCGCTGCCCCGCACTCACCGCAGCTCCACGCAGCCACCGCGATGCCTCAGCTCCGGGGAAAAGAGCTGCCCCCCCCCCAGCCCACCCCCTTATATAGCCCCTCCCGGCAGCCCCACGGCTGCAAGCCATTGCCGTCAGCCCGCTCTGCCCCAAATCTGCCCCACCTGTCCCCCAATCTGCCCCACCTGCCCCCAATCTGCCCCACCTGCCCCCAGCACTGCCCCTGCAACACCCCCCCACCCCAGCACCTCGGAAGGCCACTGTACAGCAAGAGCAGAGCTCATTTTTTTTGAGAAATAATAAGAAAGTTCCCAAATAAAAATAAATACTTGCTAAATTGTTAATAAGCAAGGCAAGGCGATGCTGTGGGGGACTTGTGGAGCAGGGGGCTGGGGCCGGCTGGGGAGGGGAATGGCAAACAGCCCCACCACAGCAGAAGGTTTCACACCCGGCGCTGCCACGGTGCTTCTTTCTGCCAGACACAGCTATTAGCTACGGTGGGTGTTGCTGGTAATGACGGCAGCTCAGAGCTGGGCCAGGTACTGCCCGGAAATGCTTTCCTAGGGGATTTTTGGGAAAGCCCGCCTTAGCAGTGAATGGCATTTTCCTATCGTACGAATAAACCTATGCCAGAGATGCAGGGGGAAGGAACTGCCGACCCACCACAGCCCCGGCCGAAGCCACCGGGAGCAAGGAGGCCACGGTGCTTTGAGCCGCAGTCGCTGCACGTGCCTCCCGGGACCCCACCTCACCGTCACCCCCCTGCCTAGTACCCTGAAGCAATCAGTCCCTCAATTAACCGTGTTTCTGCGAGCTGCAAGCAGAGCACATGTACCACGGCCCTGGCTCCAGCCCAAGGGCTAATTTACTTTCCTAAGCCTGGAGTTCAACCAGGCATATTAAAACGGTGCGGGAGCCGCTGCCAGCCCCCTGGTCTAGACGGGGTGCTCCGACCTGGCGTGCTGCGCTCCCGTTCCCCGCGGCAGCCGGGTACCGTCCCGCTGCTCCGGGGTCCGATGAAGCCCGGTCCCTGAAGCCTGCCCTTCCCCTTTATGAACAGCCTCCCACCCGGCAGCAGCTGGGGGAGAGGCCGTGCTGCGGCAGCGTGCAGTAATGGTAACCTCTGCATCAATTCTTGCTCCCTGAAGAAAAGCCTCCTGGCTTCGGTGCCACAAGCTGTAATACTGAAAATGGCTGTAAATTTGAAAAATTGGCACATTGTAGTCCAACAAGACAATTTTTGAATTGCTCCGTGCAGCTGTGCAGTTCTGGATGCTACGCTGCCTGCATCCTAAACTGGGAGGTGGAGCGCCTCCTCGGCTGAAAAAAACAGTCTTATTTTGGTTTTTCCTTTCTGCCCGACCAGAACCTGCGTGCTGCTGCCCGGGGCACCGCGGCGGGAGGACGCTGGGCTCGGCAGCCTGCCCGCGGGACCCCCGGGCCTCTTTTGGGGAGAAGGGAGGCAGATGCGCCGGGGAGGGGGCATGAAACGCCCCGGCGAGAGAGCGCCTTACCCCGTCGGCTCCAGGCTCCCCCGGGAGTTTGGCTGGGATGTTTGCCGCAGCCTGCGTTACTGAGTTCTGTCCCTTTCCCCACCAGCGCTGGGCTAAGGCAGGCAGGTGTCCTTGCATTAAGGGTTTCTGGGCACGAGGAGCGGGGAGCCGAGCGTAGGGGGAGCGGGGGCCGAACCCCGTAGCAGGAGGAAGGGGCACCCGGAGCGCAGATCGCTGCAGGTGGGGGGGGGGGCCGCTTAACCCATGTAACGACCCCGTTTTTCAAAGAGGGTCTGCACTGATGCCGGGCCACGAGGCCTTTCTGCTTCTGTGCTCTGAAGAAAGAGACAAAATTCTGGAATAAATAAATTGTGGCAAGATGAGAAAGCGAAAGAAAAAAAACCGGTATCTGGCCTGCGGGAGGAAGGGGAAAAAAAAACACACCCTCATTTAACCAGCCGTAATGAAGTACTTCACACATCGTTTCTGCTGGCGAACAAAGAGCGAGGAGGGTTTGTGGATAATATCTGGAAGTCGGGCACCTTTCAGGAGCCACGCTTTCACTGTCACGCGGTTCTTCTGGGAAGCCAACCAGACTGGCTCATTAAATTTCAGTGTTACCTCCGTAGCCTTCTGCATCCTTTGATTAAAGTTTAATAACTTGTTCGGTGGCTTTGCCTGTGTGTCGCGGAGCCTCGTCCCCTCCCGCCGCAGCCCTGCCTTCGCCGGGGGCAGGTGCCCTGGGGGGCTTTGGGTCAGGGGCTGGCAGGGTTTGCAGGGGAGGCCTCGGGACCCCCCGGGGCCGCCTTTCTCCAGGCTGCTCTTCTGCCTGCTTTGCCAACGCCGGCTCCGGGCGGCTCTCCCGGGAAGCGTCACGCTCCTCGTCTTGCCCAAACACTGCCTGGCTCCGTCGAGAACCTCCGGAGCGGACGAAGCCCCGGTGTTTAGTCTCCGGAATTGCTAGCCTGCAAATCGCAAGAGCTCCGAAAGCCCTGCCTGCAAGGTCCTTTCCGTTCGGGGTGGCCACTTCTGCCTGCAAATCAGGCTGCCAGCAGGTAAAAGCACCTCCTTCCCAGGTGCGTACGTGGGCCTTCGCACTTGCAAAAGACCCGCGTGCCAGACTGTGCGTGCCAAGTGGAGCGCCCGCTTCTGTGGACATGCTCTCTGTGCAATTAAACGTTAAGTCGGAATGAGCAGAATTGTACCAAGGTGTTTGCAGGCGCATTGAACTGGCCTGAAGCTGTTTGTCTTAAGAATTTGTTTATTGCCGTGTGTTGCACGCGTGAATTATAGGTGTACGTAACGCCTAACAAACGCAGCGCGCTCCTGCATCCGCTGCCCGGGGGATTCCCGCTCACACATGCTGGTCGCAATGACAGAAGGACAGGAGCCAGGTAAGGCGCAGCCTTAGCTCCTCAGCAGCGCGGGGATCTTTGGTCACCGGAGGCGATCCTCAGGATCGTGAGACTTTCTCCTAGCTGGTCCCGCGAGACCGCCTCGGTGTGTAGCTTCCACTAAGGAGGGCTCGGGTTGTGCGGTCGCCCGCCTCCTCTGCGTGCGATGAACTACAGCGTCTAGGAGGGATGCTCTGTGTGCCGCGGAGAGATCCCCTCGGCTGGCTAGGGGCCACGGTTTGCCAGCTGGGCACCGCGCGCGTCCCAGGGTGGGAGAACAGACACACCGCCTCTGCCCCGCCGTCCGCCTCTCCGCGGCGTCAGGCCGCCTTTGCGGGGGGTTCAGGTAAATGGGAGTTTGTCTTTGGGAGGGCGAGCGCTACCACAGCGATCCCCATCCTGCTGCCGGGGGGCCGTGCCGCGTCCCTGCGGGGCCCTGGGGACAGCCCGGCGCAGCCCTGTACCGCCCCGGGGGCAACGCGTACGGACCCGTCGCTTGCCCAGCCGAGTTTCACTCGACCCCCTTTTTGTGGAACTACAATGCGCCTTTCGTCTCTTTCCCCCTCTTTTTTCGCGAAAATCTGAAGCTATTTTCAGTATTACAGCTTTCGCTGCATAAACCAGGGGGATTTTCTTCAGGGAGCGAAAAATTGATTCAGAGGTTTCCATTAAGTCACATTAGCACAGCACGGCCACTTTCAAGGGCTGAGCTTGGCAGTGAGCGTATTGTAAAAGAAACGGGGCGTTTTCAATGCCCGGCTTCAGCGGAGTTAAGCTGGAACAACCCCATTAGGCTGCTTTTACCGTGGGGCGTGGGAGACGGCCTCCGGAGAGGCCGGAGAAGACCAGCCAGTCACTGGGACAGTGCTCTCCTGACGTTACGGCAGCTTTTTCCTCCCGCATCCCCGTGGCTGAGGAAACCAAGGCGCGGGGAGATGAGGGCTTGGCTGGAGGGGGTCTTGCAAGGAGAAGTCAGCTCCTCGAGCAGGAAAGCAGCCACCCAGCCCCTCCGCGGGGCGTCCCCGTCGCTCCGTCGACCCTCGGCGCTGCCCTCGCGTTTCTCCTCGCTGTTCCAGTTGTGACCTGCCACCGGCTGCCAGGTCGCTCGTATTTTGGCTGCGCTCTCGGGAGCAGAGGTTGACGATAACGCTTGTCGATGTACCGAGACGGCGATCCCCTCTCTGCCGTCGGGCAGCGGCTCGCTGCCTCTCAGAGTTTCTCCGGACTCCTCCTCGCCGGCATCGCCGCTCGCTGCGGCCCCCTCCCCTTCCGGCTCCCTCGCAGGTGACGGGAGACCCCGAAGTGCCAGTTCCCTTTGCAGGGGGCAGGCGCTGGCAAGGAGCCGCATGATTGATACCGCGATTATGCGATTGCACCTTGGCACCGCGGTAATTGTGCTAGGCAGAGCTGTTTAAATACCACCAGACAGAGTATTACTCACATGAAAATGAGGCCTTAAATGTCATTATTTGTGTCATTATTAATAGCCCCTAATTGTGTTCTCTAATCATCATGAAATTACGTTAATATTAATATTCACATCAAAACTGCCTAGGGAACGAGGAGAACTACTTTTTTTTTAAAAAAACCCCTACCATATGTCAATCCCCATTAATGTGAAACACTTGCCTCCTGCATAGGCTGCAAGGAGGGGAGATACGGATCGGTGCGGGGGGATTCCTCTGCACCTCCAAGCCCTGGAAAAGGCTCTGCACCGGGACGTCCCCAGGACCCGCGAGCGTGGCTCAAAGAACTCACGGCCTTAGACCGCAGCGCTGTTTCGGAAGGAGCTTTATTGCTTTCGGGAGCGCTCCCGACAAGTCCGTCAGACTGAGCAAAGCCGGATTCTTCATTTCCACACGGAAATCTCAGAAGGTGCAGGAACATCACAACGTTTTGTAGCGTGACTAGCTTCTTGTACGTATTCTTCCTCTATTAAGTTCGCTCTTTTCATTGTGTTTTCACAAGCACGAAAATCCACCGGAGAGAAAGGCAACAGCACGAGCCCACCGAAGAAACGTTTGGGAAAAGCCTCCCAAAGGCATTAATGTTAGTGGCTGTTGCTCAGGAGCTGAGCTCTGTGGAGGTTAAGGACATTTGGCACCCCGTGCAGTCGTTACAGGTACGGTAGCGGGTGCACTGAGGCAGCATCTCGGAAGCCCTTGCCCGGCCGCAGCCCCGTCACGGCCGGTGATACGCCCACACGCGGGCTCACCGAGCGGCAGGCTTTGCCCCCACCGCCTTCCGCTCCAGGAGACAAGATGTCCTGGATGAAGGGGGGAACGGCCAGGTGGCAGGGAACAAATTTTTTCTGGGAAAAAATGGTAATGAAAATAAATCACTTTCTCTGCAATTTTCTGCAGTTCCATTTTCCAACCAGCTCTACTTGCAAGTATCCAAATGCCTTACTTAATAAAACAGAGAGGTTTCTAAGTGCCAAACTATTATGGCTCGAGTTAAATATAACTCGGAGCATGAAAATAACTTCAGAGCACACGTACAGGGAGCCGACAGGGTATGGGTTTGCAAGAAGAGCTCCAACGCTCACGTCCTTTCTGGGACTCGAGGCACTGCAGGCAGCACGGAAGCTTCCCTGACACACGGATGAAGCGCGCTTGACGCTGCTGAGATGTGTCGGCTTCAGCCGTGCTGCACATCACCTCTGCGGGCAGGCGGGGAATGGATTTTCGGGAGAGGGATGAGCACCTTGCCCACCCGCGTGCTGTCAGGATGAGGCCAGAGAATCCTTCTGCGGGGGCACCTCTGCTGCTGTTGGCGGGGAGGTTTTCCCCGGGCCAGGTAGGAGCACCGCATCCCACCAAGGGCATGCGTGGCCCGCTGTGGGATGCCCTGGGCTGGGTAGGAGCACCGCATCCCACCAAGGGCCCGCGTGGCCCGCTGTGGGATGCCCCGGGCCGGGTAGGAGCACCGCATCCCACCAAGGGCACGCGTGGCCCGCTGTGGGATGCCCTGGGCTGTGTAGGAGCACCGCATCCCACCAAGGGCACGCGTGGCCCGCTGTGGGATGCAGGTCCCGTTGGCGGTGGCGGAGGTGGCCCCGCAGCCCCGGGCAGGGCTGCCCTGCCTTCCCTCGCCGGCTGCTCTGCTCGGCCCAGAGCCCGCTGCCTGCAAGGAATTTCCAAGCGCGTTTCCCCCAGGGGTGGAGGGGAAAGGAAGTTTGCGAAGGTGTTTAACACTTTCATGTGAATGATTCTTCCATAAAATATTAATGACGTATATGTAATCTAATTGATTCCTTAGGGCAATAACCTCTGACAAAACGGCCCTGATTAGGAGATAATTGAGTGTGTTGAAGTGCGTCCTAAGAGAGCTTAATGTTGACAAGGTCCATTATCTCGTGATAATGACCCCCTTTTGTCAGGGCCCGGGGCCGTTAGGAGCGACTTTGGGGGAATAAATCCTTCCCCTTAACTCTTTTGTCCAATTACTCGGGTGGCTTTACAAACCCCAGCCGGTGTTGGCATCCTCGGGGGGCTGGCGGGAGCTCCCCTGCCCGCTCCTCCGGCGGGGTGGGACGGGATATGGGATGGGAATGGGATGGGATGGGATATGGGGAGGGATATGGGATGGGAGGGGATATGGGATGTGGGATGGGATATGGGGTGGGATATGGGATGGGATATGGGATGGGATATGGGATGGGATGGGATATGGGGTGGGATATGGGATGGGATATGGGATGTGGGATGGGATATGGGGTGGGATATGGGATGGGATATGGGATGGGATATGGGGTAGGATGGGATATGGGATGGGATATGGGATGGGATACGGGATGGGATATGGGATGGGATGGGATATGGGATGTGGGATACGGGATGGGGGGGGATATGGGATGGGAATGGGATGGGATGGGATATGGGATGCGATGGGATATGGGATGTGGGATGGGATATGGGATGGGATATGGGGTGGGATGGGATATGGGATGTGGGATGGGATATGGGATGGGATATGGGGTGGGATGGGATATGGGATGGGATATGGGATGGGATATGGGGTGGGATGGGATATGGGATGGGATGGGATATGGGATGGGCTGCTGCACTCACCTCCTCAGCCAGCTGCCTGCAAATGAAGAGATCCCGGGTCCTTTGCAGGGAAAGGAAAGGATACTATTCCATTTCAGAAACACGCTTTCCCTTGCTCCCTCTCTGCCTGCTTATCGCTGCCGCGTATTAGAACTATCGCACTTGCTGTCAGAGGGTGCTTGGCTTTGGCACGCTGAGTGCGAGAGGACACCCAAATGCAAATCACGCCTGTCACTCTGTAACTCGGTAGTTCTGGATTTAGAGGTGGTCTCCCGGCGCCTGGCTCCGAGCGAAGCCGTGGGGTAGGAAGGGGAAGCTCCTACGCCCACGAGTCTCCCTGGGAAGCCTCCACGTGCGATACCCAGAGCACCTGTCCGGCTGGGTTCCAGTTTCCCCATCCTAACCCTTCACCAGCAGCGTGACAGCCGAGTGGGAGCTCTTGTGGCAGCTCAGGATAATTTGGGATTGCGCATTCTCTGGGAAGATGTGGGGGAAGAGGGAGAGAGGACGGGAAGCCCAGGAGCTGGTCCTGGGTGCCGTGGACGAGGGCAGAGCCCGGGAGGTGGTCTTTTTCCCCAAAGACAAATGCCTTCCGTGCTCTCTCCCGGACGTGCACGTATATGGACATTCAAGAAAGCATTAATGTAAAACACCATTGATTTCAATTTATATTAATACACTGTGCAGTGAACTGAGATGGCTGATTCACAATCCTCATCAGATTTCAGTGTGCTGGGTAAATCAGATCCCTTGGTTCACTGTAGTTTAATTATAAGCAAATTGTAAGTGAATTAAGACAAATCGAATTAGAACCACTCTAATACTGAATAAAAACACCCACCGAGGAGTCTGCGAAGGTTTAACTAATCCGCTTCGAGAGGTAATTGGGATGCGTTGGCCTGCGCGTCCCTGGCCGGCCGAGCGCTGACGCTGGGGCCGGACCGGGAGCCGGCCGCTCGCGGGCGCTGCCGAGCGGGAGGACCGGCAGGAGCCCGGCCTTGGCGCGACGCAGAACAAACCATCGACCCCGGGCAGCTCCGCTCGCCCCGGCGATGACAGCCGCTTGCCAGGGAAGAAGGGCTGGCCGGTTTCGAGAGCGGCCAGCCACGGGGGAGACGGGGAGCGGAGCCAGAGCATGGCAAACGAGGTTGAAAGGGGGGGAGGAGAGGAACTGGAGCAGACTGATGAGGCACAAATTGGAAGCTGGGATGGGTCTTTCTTCTTCTTTTTTCCCTCCCGGGGAAGTGTCATTTGTACAAATTGCCCGTCTGTGCCAGCTTGGGAAAGACCTTGCAAGGGAAACCTGGAGCCTTCCCTGCTTTTCATGTGAGCGGATGCCCCTTTTATTTCCGAGCAAGGAGTAAGTGGAGAAGAAAGGAGCCCGTGTCAGCCTCTGGGAGACAAATTGCTTCCTGCGGCCCGAGGTGGCTCAGCTCTAACGACCACCCGTTCCCGGAGGTGAGCCGAGGTGCCCCCGCGCTCGCCAGCCTCCCCCCGCAACTGCCGGCTTTTAAATTGAGCCCCAGATAAGTAACTAACCAGCCTTTTCATTTTTATCTGGCCAGAATGATTTACCGGGCCGCCATGTGAAGGTGCACGGGACTCTGCTGCTCAGGCGGCAGAAAATACCGCGCTGCCTAAATGAAATGACCCTGCCGATGCCCGGGGTTAAAGATATACGCGGTGCTCTTGTTCGCTGCCTCCTCTACATCAGATGGGCTGTTATCTCCCTGCGCGCCCTCCTCTTCCGAGAGGGAGGTGGGCAGAAGGGGCCACCGGAGGATCGCGAGCCCTAAAGTTATTAAAACAGTAGAGGCAACAAAGCGGCGCGGATTCCCCGCTGCTCTGACATTTCCAAAGGGTGAAAGGTAAAAATGTAGGAAGGATCTCATGCTATATAAAAAACACAGGCCGGGGCTTTTTGGTTCCTGCCTGAGCTCTCGAAGCAGCTAATTAAACGGGAGGGACAAATCCACAAAGCAAACTTCAAGCCAGCAAATAAAAGCCTGGCCCGGTGGGGGAGCGGGGGGGCTGCGGGAAGGACACCAGCTCTTCTCCTTTGAGCCTCCTTCGTTCCGGGAAAGTGGCGAGCAGGGCTTGTCGCAACCAAACGGCTCCACGCACGGCCCCTAATAATTCACCCTCATTCAAAGCGCCGGGGCCGGGAGCCAAACCGCACAGCAAGGTGCGATCGATGGCAGAACCGCACCGGCAAGCGGCACATCCCCGGACGCCCGCCTCCAGTTCCTTATTTACCCCGGAGCCCGCTGGATTCGGCCCCGGCTGGCTGGTGCTCCGTGTCCTCACGCTGGTACCCACTGCCACGGCCCCGGGGCTCTGCCCTGCAGCATCCCTCCAGGGGACGGGGACCCAGCGGCGGCCGCTCCCGGGGCCGGCCCCGCTACGGGGGGAGTACGGAGGCGGTGGGTACGGGATGCACGGCCCTTCTGCGGGGGCCCGCACCTCCTCGCCCTCTCTTTGCGCAGACAGATCCCCTCCTTTGATTGATCTCGGGTTAGCTGCCTGTCCGCCCACACCCTATGGCTAATGGCCTCATTAGTTAGGGAAAAGGGTTGCTGAAGTCAGTTTATGATATGTAATAGTGAAAAACAGCAAAATCAATATCTCCGCAGAGTCAGGGGGAGACCGGGGGAGGGAGGGGGCCCAGGGGCCAGTTCAGATAACTGATGAGCTTAAAAACCCCACTCCCAGCATCTGGACTTGTGTTAAATACATGCTCGGGAGCATTCAGTGCTGGTGAGGCAGCCTGCGCTCACCGCTCCCGTTGCCCTCCCGGGGCCTCGCACCAGCAGAGCGTCCCTCGGCTCCTCTTCCCTCCGCGGGGCCGTGCCACCAGCCCCGTCCTGCAGGAGGGGACCCGGTGCCTCGGGCTGTCCCCGCCGGAGCCCAGGGCTCGGGAGCTCAAGCAGTGCAGGCAGCAAGAAGGCAGCTACGGCACGAGCTGCCTTGGGTCTGCCTGTGCCGGGAAGAGAGAAATCTGATTTTAAGTTGTTCACCGACCTCTCCGTTAAAGGCATCCCGCAACGCCACGAAGGTAACGAGCTCGAGAGACAGATTTGGAGGAGCAATGCAGTGGAAGTTATCCACGGCAGGAGCGACGGAGCGTTTCCTGTTCTGGGGAGGCTGTAATTCGGGGAGGGATTTGTTCTTTTGAAGCATGCCCAAGTTCACGCAGGAGTTAATCCGCAGCAGCCGAATGTACCGGGCTGCAGACAGAGGGATCCCAAAGGTTCCTTCTGATCTATGATCCCAAACTGCAGCCCCCCCGTGCCACGGGCCTCTCTAAAGCCTCTCGCCACCGCTCTCCATTTAGTGGTAATGCCTTTTATAGCTGATTTCTACCATGCGGTTGCACACCCCGCGGTTACAAGAGCATGCGAGTCCCTGGCAGATAGCCTCTCCTCCCCTGTTTTGCTCCTTTCTCAGCTGGCTCCCATTGAGCTCATTTCCCCCTCCTCCTGCGTTTTGCCACCGACTCCAAGTCGACACATCTGTTTTTAAGAAGAGGAGCGGTAGCATCGCCTTCGGCTCCCAGCGCGAGGCATCCAGCCGCTGCGGCCGCAGCTGGGGTCAGGCAGCGGCAAAGGCAATGCCCTTGCACTCTCCTTGCAGCGCTGCTGCCAAGCTGCCCAACCACCGTGTTTATATAGGGCCTACAAAAAAAGGGAGGTGGAAAAAACAACAACAGCATGTTAAATGTGGGGTTTTTGAGCTTTCCTCATCAAATTATGGCAACTCTTGAGATTTTCAGCTTCTTTTTTTGCCTTCTGATTGTGCTCGGAGCATCCTGCTGAGAAGAGTGATTCACGGCCAGCCACCATCCAGCCTGAAGAGCCTGCAGCCCACGCAGCCGGGCCGGCGAGGCGGCGGAGCGGAGGGGGGCCCTGACCCTCCTTCGGAGCGGCACGGGCACAGGCACGGCTATGGCTATGGCTATGGCAATGGCAGCTCTTGGAGCTAGGGAGCCAACCGCGCTGCCCTCCATTTCAGCCCTGGCTCACCACCACCGAACCGTCCTTCCTTCCACCTAACTTGTGCTTTGTACTTGTGCCCCCCCCGCAAGAATAAATCTGTGTTTAGGTGGCTCGCGGGGAGCAGGGGAGGGTAGCGGCAAATGCTTTGCAGAGGGGAAATGAAGACCCGAGGGGCTTCCCCCACGCCCCCTTGACTGGAGAATGAGAATGAGTTACGATCTCCCATTCCCAGCAAGGCTTCTGGGAACGTACGCCTGCCCAGGCAGAAAGCCCGTGGGCTCCTGGGGCCCGAGCGGGATGCCCCTCGCCCCGGCCCGTTAGCCACTTAGGCTTAACGAAGCCGTTTCCCCAGCGCTCTGCTTGTGCACACACCTAGTTCCCCTCTTCCCTTTCTCTCGCCATTCTGTTTCCCCATTATAAATTTTGCACTTCTAGCCTGCTTGTCATATTTCCTACCGGATTGGGTGTTTAATTAAAATCATAATTAAAATTGATCTCCTCATTAGCATGCACCTGCTCTGCTGCTCGCGTCCTGGCATTTAATTATACGCTGAAGATGTCAAGTCTGACAGGCGAGAACGAGACCCCGGCCAGCAACCTCTGACAGGACTTCCCGGTGACAACATCTGGACGCCGGGAGCCCATCTGCTGGCACGGTGCCGCCGCCGGGCAGGGGGACGCGGCCGCTGCTGGAGCCAGGGGCTGGCAGCCCCGGGGGGGTCAGCGGGGTCCGCACCCCCTGCACACCGAGCCTGGCTGCCGAGGCTTGAGTTACCTGCCTCTTTTTGCGGAGTTTGGGAATTGCAATGAGGCACGGACCCATCGGTACGAAGGGACGGAAACGGACCCGTCCGTAGCCTCGTGCCGCCGGCAGCAGCGAAGCGGATAAGGCAGCGGGATGAGGCCGAGCTCTGGGGCTGGCTTTGACACCAGCTCGTCCGGACGATGCGGGCAGGTCCGGCAGAGACCTGCTGGGCTGCCTCCAGCCCGTGCCCGCTGCCCGGGCAGGCCCCGAGGCCCTTTCCTATGCTCCTGAAGACTGGAAGTCCACGCCATGCCGACTGGGATATCGTACCTGCAGGTTTAACGCATCCCTCCTGGGATTAACGCGCACGCTCTGGAGATTTCTGCCACGGTGACACGTGGGGCTGGTTTTCCCGGCTGGTACGAACCTCTTCCTACTCGCCGGGCTCCCATCGGCAGCGCGTGTGGCTCCCAGCAGTCGGCATTGAGATCCAAGCCAGCCTGAGATCCGTGCCAGTGCTCCTCCAGAGAGCTCCAGCAGCCCCGGTTGCTCTCGCTTCCTTGATGAAAACAAAGCTCCCCTCACCTTACCTTTTGTTGGATATTGGTGGAATTATTGAAGTGGTTTCTGGTTCTTAAACCGCATCTGCTCCTTTCCCTGCGTGTGACAGGCAATAAAGCTGCCAAAAGACATGTTTGGGGCCGTTATAAATGAGGAGTTTTATTCCCCTGCACTTTGAAAGCCTCTAACTGATGGATGTAGGTTCAGTGGGATTCATGAGACGATGAAAGCTGACATCAAACATACCCACCAGCTTTAAGGCTCTCCCAATGGCTCCTCGGGGACCCGGCGTGTTTTGTACGTACCCAGGGACCTGCCTCTCTTCCCCGCTCTCGGCGTCGGAGGGGTCCCCGGGCAGCACCGTCGCGCGTCTCCGAAGGCTTTCCGGCTGTTGAAACTTCAGCTCAGCTACGCTGAGTGATGCAAGCGAGGTTGCTTATCAAAGTGCCTTCTAATGAAAAGTAAAGAGGAGAAGACCTTTAAATCTCCCTCCCGTAACACTGCCCGTAACTGATTCTCCTCATTTCTCCCCAGGCAGGAGCGGCTGGTAACACACGGCAACGCGCTCGTGTGTAGCGGGGAGAGATGATGGGGAAACAATACCTTAAGGTGTAGTTGCCCTTACGTTTTTATGGCTGCTTATAAGGCTGAGGCCATCAAATGCCAGATAGAGAGACCTTTATGCGGTGAGAAGCGAAGCTGAGACTGGGGCCGAGGCTGAGGCTTTATTGCAGCCGGGCTCCCCCGAAGCCGGCGCTGTTTGGGAATATTCTGCGTGCCGAAGGGACGCTGCGGGCACGCGGGAGGAAAGAGTCGCCTTTGCGGGAATAAACTTCACACATGGGCAGAGAGCGAAAACCAGCCGTGCCCGGCTGGCTTTAAGGACCTGTAGAGACCTTTAACAGTAACGACGGCTTCAATTTAAAAAAATATATTAAAAAACCACCAATCCAGCCAGTAACAGCCATTCGACTACTCCTTAGAAAGACAGCGAGTCCCATTAATCATAACTAAGGCAGTAGACCATTATGAAAAAAAAGTACACAACCATTCATAGCCAGACACCGACACAGCATCCCATTGGGGAACATTATTTACGAGGCTGTATCGTTATCAGTCCTGCTGGGCAAAATCCTGCTGCACGAAGGGAGCTACGGGAGGGCTGGAGCGTATGCGGGGCGTAGCAGGGGTTAGTCGCTTCGAGCCAGCAGCGCCTATCACTGGCCACGCGCGTCGGCCAAGGATGCGGCTCCAACACTGCCTCTGTAAGACAGAGCAGGATTATTCTGCCAGATCCTGGGGTGCTTCATTTGTGCAAATTCTCAGCGATTTTAATGAGATTTTGCATGAGTAATAATTCATCGGCCTTGAGTACGGGCCAGGGAGAAATGAAGTGTGGGCATTTGCAAGGTCGCTGTGCTGCAGAGAGGGTGACATTGCGCAGGGCCACGTGCTCCAGAGCACGGGGTGGCAGAAATAAGCCCGACGCGCTGCTCTTGGAACGGGGCGAACTGAAGGCACGAGGGAAAAAATGGAGCCTAACTAAACATTTGTCATTTGATTTCTAATTACACAATTACGTAAATGTATGATATTAGCAGTCAAGAGCCTGGAGTTTTCAGTAAAGAGTCCCTTAAGTAAATAAACGTTTTCAAGCGATTACGTTATGGGGCTGAGATTTAAAAAAATAAAATGTTAAGAATTGTGCAGGATTGCACCAGAAAGCAAGGGGGAAAAAGCAAAACAAAGCAGAAAAAGCGGCCGTCGGAGAAACGAGGCCAGGGAGATAGCAGGCTCCGCAGAGAGGAGGTTTATTTTCGGCCTGCCGCTCCGGGAGCCGGGAACCATGTCACGAAGGCTGGCAGGCTGTTCTCCAGACCTTCGGTCCGGAGCGGCGTCTGCACTTCTCCGGGTCTCTGGAAGGGATTTTTCCGTTTCTGGAGTTGGGCGGAAAGCCACTTTCCTACCGTTCCTGCAACGCGCTGCCGCTTCGGCTGTACTAAAGTAAGGGCAACTTCCAGGTAGCCGGCAGTCGGGCGGCCGGGGCAGCAGGCTGGCTCTTCGTGGACGCCACCGGGCTCAGCATCCCCTGCGTGACGGGTACCGCCTCAGCCAGCAGCCCCAGCTCCCCGCCTTCGCCCCCGCACGCAGCCAGCTCCGAATCAGGCAGGCGGCAAAGGCCGCTTCCCCGCGTCGCGTCTGCCTGTGCAGGGAGCTAAATATTCATTGAGTAATTAGTCAGTGCAGATTAGCGGTATGAGAAGACAATTCTGTCTAATTATAAGAGATATCAGCTTCAAGATGCCACACAAGGACGTCAGTCGCGATGGAAGTGCAGAATATAAATAAATATATATGTGTAAAAACAAACAAAAGCCTATCAAAACAAGCAAGAACAAAACCCAATCCCTGCATTACACTTGATAATTAAATATTTATCAGAGGAGAGGAAGCAAAATCCATTTACTGTTTTGGGCTAGTTACCATCTTTCTTTTAAAAACCCTTTGCAATTAGTTTCTTCCTTCCTCGGAGACGAGAACGCTGAAACAGCCTTCAAGTCCGTCTCGAACAAATTGCCGAATATTTTCTCGTCTGATTGGTATGCGCACGCACAAGTGTTTCAGGGAACTTTCTTTAGCTTAGATCTTCCTGCTGAGTGTCCTTAATAACGGGTTGCTATGGGTTCTGCAAGCGGGAGGAATCACGTTGTTAATGCTTACCATTAACCCAGGGATTACCATGCGTATTGCTTCCTGTATTTCCTTTATCCTTGGTAAGGGCTACAGAGAGCTGTGTCTGAACAAGACAAATTAAGCTAAGCTCCTTCTAGTCAGTTTTTGGGGTGAGGGCTGCCTTCACTGCTCGTCTGATGCCATCTGATCTCAGGAATCCTTATTCAGGACACCGCTCCGCTAACGTCCGTGCCATTAACCATCGCTTAGGAACCAAAGCGCTGGCTGGAAGAGGCGAGAGCGTTGATCAGGCAGCCGTGGAACGATGCTCCTGCGCGTCGCTCGACCGCGGCAGCGCTCCGTGCAGGCGCGGGCTTGCTTCTCCGACAGCCGCGCCGCGGGACGTGGCGGTGCCCAGCTTCTGCCGCTGGCGTGGTTTTAGACAACCCAGCTGACCAGGGGCACGAGCTCCTGCCGGCACCGGCAGCGGGGCCCCGAGCCTTGGCCCGGGGGTGCGAGAGCTCTGGGAGAGCCCCCGCTTTCCCCTCCCTTCTCTAAAAACCGGGATGCAAAGCGCCGTTATGAAATTTCGCATTTGAGATAATTGCATTAAGGTAATTGCCACTACAGCATTATTTTCCGTTCCTAGGAGAGGATGAGAGGAAGGCTGAGTGTATTGTGCCTGCGTTAGCAGATTAATAATTACAGCCCTTTGGAACAGTGCTAGTTTGTATAGATTCACAGCTGCCGGATCATTACGAGGCAAACTTGAAGATACCCTATAGGAGCAATATACTGCCTGCTGCACAGTTTGTTTCTTCTGCTGCTTGGTTGTGGTTTTTCTATACGTTCATTGGATTCGCAGCTTGTTAGAAATAGAAAACATTTACTACCTGAAGAAACCGAGAGCTGGAACCGCGTAGAACGGCAAAGTGCCGTTGGGGTTTACCTGGCTAATACCTTTGGAAGGAAAGACTCAGCCCATGGCAGGAACGCTTCCTTCTCGACGGCAGCCCTGTCCTTGGGAGGCTCGCTGGCTGCAAGCGGGAGTTAAGCGAGCCTCAAAATACCCCCCGCGACGACGGCTAAGGAGATCCGGGGAGATCTTCCTCTGCTGCTGAGACACAGCCGCCTCTGCAGTCGCTCCCTATTTGCTGCAAAATAATTTAGGAGAGGGAGCGGAAGGCTCCCATAGCCTATTGAAAGAGATGAATAATTTAGGGAAGCTGAGTGAAATTACCGGGGCGGGTTAACTCAACACCACAAAAAAGGTAACGCGGAAACTCCAATGATCCCACAGCACGAGGGAACGCCCGTTCTGTATCCCATCTAGTGGGGCGCATCCCCCACCACAAACACAAAGAGCGTAGCGTGAATTCACGGCAAACCGGGAAGAGGACGTTGACCGTACGCAGAAGAAACCGCTCTCTAGCTCTGCTGCCCGATTAGAGCGAATTGAAAAATAAAAGCATAAATTGCAAACAGAAAATTAGATTGACAAATTGATTTCAATTTTCACAATCCGGGATGTAACACGGCCAAGAGTTCATCTGAAAGCGAAGAACTCTGTCTTCCCTAATGGTGTCTCTTTCATATATTGATTAATGTCTATATAAAGCAGACCATCTAATTTAGGACACACTAAAACAATATTATATTTCTTCTGCAGAGCACCTTAAGGGATTTAACACAGAATTTTAGCGTAAAGCACGTACCGGTTATTCACAGGCGATGTAGTCGGTATAGCAGGCCACGGAGAGGACGCAGGTTATTTCGGGAGGGCAGGATCTGCACATCCATCCGTCACTGCTCGTGCCGTAGGGGAAGAACCGGGGCCTGGAGGGAGCGCGGTTCCAGCACCTCCCAGGCACCCGATCCCAAACACGTTAGGGACGGCCGTGCAGGACAGCGGGCGGGATCATGCCGAAGCGCCGGCAAAGCCGCGAAAGCGCGCGGGAGCCTCCCGAGGGGGCGGCCCCGGGGCTCCCGCGCCGCCGCTGGCCCCGCTGCCCTGCGGCACCTCCGGCAGCGCGCACAGCTCGCCCGCTGCGGGTCGGCCATCCTGGCAGGGGGACTTCGGGTCAAGCTCTAAGCTGGGCAAGTCCTTGTCAGAGCCACGATGCGCCTGTACAGCCTCACGGCTTGACCTCTGTGCATCGGAAATTATATTCTGATCTCTCTACAACACCCAGTGGAGTACCGGGACCGAACACCTACAACCACTCTGCGAGGTAAAGAGGATGACAGCTACATCTGTAATACCCAGCAGAGGAGAGGAGACCACTTTCTCTCTCTCTTTTTTTTTTTTTCTCTTTTTTACATATGCAATTATAGTGCTGAGCATTATTTGGATTGGCCTCCGCAGCTGCTGCTGTCCTGCAGCGTGCCCCAGCCAAATTACATTTCAGAAATGACATTTCTACTCACAGCAGCACAGCTCGGCTCCCCTCTGAATGGGAAGGAAAGGGACGTAATGGCTTTAGCATTTGTTCTTCCAAACAAGAGGCATTTGTTCTTCCAAAGACATAACCACATACGACTCGAAGGGCCGGCTGGCTCTGCCTTACTGCTTTATAGCAGAGCTAGCTGAGACAGATCGCTTGCAGCTGGAGGGCTGGGTCAGGAGTCACTGTTTAAATAGTAATAGCTAATCTGGCTGTTTAATCTATTAATTCCCATTTATACCTCTCTATCTCCTTACCTATCCATCAAGGCTAATTACCCCAAGCTCATTATCGTAGCATCTGATGCCCTCTAACCGTTTTCATGCTGTCACCAGAACGCTTACAAACTCTTCCGCAGCGTGGCACGCTGAAGTGGCACCTCGCTTGCCACGGAAGAGCAGCGCACCGAGCAGCAGCCCGCTTCTGGAGGCGGGGCCCTTGCCCGGCTCTTAGTTAAGCAAAACCGAAGTAATCGCCGGGGTGACGATGTGTTGTCAAAGACGATTTTACAAATTATCATCTTTGGGAGAGCTGTTCAGCACCGGGGCACGTGTAGTGAGGTCTTTGCCATGCTCGCCATTAACGTAACTTTCCCGGCTGCCATGCTAACCCTTGGCAGAAAAAATGCTGCCATTGTTTTTTCCTTGCTGTCGAAACAAAAAACTCTAAGCAAACCCTAAATCCTACCCTGTGTTTCCAGCAGTGTTTCATCCTTCCGCTGCTGCTCTCTTGAGATTACGCCTCCCGGTCTGGAGGAACCGGCAGTATCCATCCCTACCTGTTTCTTGTCTGTTTGAGTGGCACGGGCTTGTCAACGCACGGAAGTTCCATTGATTTGCTGTGAGATGCAGGATCACGCTGCCGCAGCGGAACCACTGACCGTGCTCCCGTTCCAGCTAAGGAGCGGTTCCTCTCGGCTTGGCAGAGCCCGGACAGGCGCTGGCAACGCACCAGGACGGGAGCATCCTCGGGAAAGGAGGGGGTAGAGGAGAGGCAGGGTGAAGGACCCCGGCTGAAGCGCTCTGCGAGGGCATCTGCAGCTAAATCTCAACAGCCTCGGCCAGCTCTGCTGTCCCTGGGAGAGGAACGGGGGCTTCCCCTCGTCTCGTACCGCTCTGCCGCGGCTCCTGCTTCTCAGCAGCAGGTACTACAGGGGACCGCAGGGTTTGCGACGTCTCGGAGCAGAAGGACTCGGGGAGAAGTGCGTGTTTGCTTGTTTTTACAGCTCGTTGCGATCTTCAGGTGTGCCGGCACCATTAAGAAAAAAGGAGCAGCATGTAAATTGCTGGCTGTATTGCAGCGTAATGAAGTATCACGCTTCCCTCATTGCTGCATTTCATTGTACAGAATCAGGAAAGGGAATGGGCCCGACACAAGCTCCCGCTTTACTGCTAACGCTGTGGAAATGAGAACAGAATCGCAAACCTCCTTTTCTTCCCAGGCTGGGGAAAGGGCTGGTTTGGTCCTGGGAGCTCAGGCCATCTGAGAGCCCCCGGGAGGGAGGGAGGGAGGGAGGGAGGGTCGGCGCAGGACGAGCTGGAGAGGGAGCACGTGGACAAGCAGCGCCGAGGCTCCACGGATGCGTCTCTTCTCCGGCAGACAGCAGGCACTCCAAGCACGGAAGGGGTTAGAAGGCTGGTAAACTAATTCCCGTTAATAAATGATTGATGTTGTCATTCTTCGGGGTGTACTTTAAGTGGGAAGATTTATCATGGCTCTGAAAAGCCAGAAGATGCAGAGCTTCTGCCTGCTGGAAAAGGAAGCATTTAAACCCTGATGGTTTTGTGCAGGATGGCTTTGATATTCCTGTGCCTTGGACTGTCCCCCGCACCCCTGCCGTGGTGGGGTGCCTGGTGCCTCCCCGGGCAAGCGTCCCCGCGCTCCTTCGCGTGCGCGTGCAATACGGCGCGCGAGCCGAAGCCCTCCCCGCAGCTGGAGCTGCGGCCTCGCCGCAGGACGCCGCTTTACGGCTCCCAGAACCCGGCTGTCAGCTGCCTGACGGCTGATTCTAATCCCCCTTTTAAAGACGGTGGCGGTTGCACCGCTAACAAACACCGCGTTGCCAACGCGAGCTCTGCAGCTGTGTTTTCTGCGCCGATCAGGCTGTCAGCATCCCGCTCCTTTGTTCTCTGTCTGGCAGGGTGAGCGAAATGGTTAAAAAGACACGAAGAATAAAGCCCTCGAATTTAACTTCCCTTTCAACTTGCAGGAAGCCTCGGAGGGGTCTCTGGGAAAAACCTCCTCTGCTGTCATCTCTCGGCGGGCTCACCCCAAGAGCCGTCTCCCTGCAAAGCTGGCCACCCCCCCTCCCGCCCCAGCCCGGAGCTTCTCCCCCCACCAGGCCGCGCTGGGCGGGAGCAGCCCCCCACCCCTCCCTTCCCCCCAGCCGTCCTCGTGCAAGGGATGCGCGGGGATCCCAGCTGCTGCTCCCGGCCCTTCTGAGAGGCTGAAGCGGCGGAAGGAAAGAACCGCGAGGTCCTCCAACGAGGAGTTTAGGTAGCAGCTTGGTCCTCGTTCTGCTGAACTTGCTGGGAGAACTCCTCTCGAGTTCAACAGGAGACAGATAAAGCGCATTATTGTTACCATGACGTATAAACACCGGCCAATTTGTTAAAATTCATCTGCCTCGAGTCCCGTCCCCGCGTTGGGAATGAATCAGGTTAGCAGCTACAGCCCTGGGCTTCCAGCAATCCCCACTTCGATAATATAAACAGAAAATTGGAAAGGAAATGTCATCGCAGTGAGTTCATTCCTGAATCACATGTTTGATGAAATACTCTTTATAAACCCCTAAACTGCCTGAAGCCATTCGCCCGAAGAAAATGTAACATTCCTCCCAGGCAAAAACAATTAGCAATACAGTTAGTTTTCTAAGAGGCAGCCATAAATAACGGAATTCTTTCTTTCGTGGGGAGGGACGGCGATGACAGTTCTCAGCTCCTTGTATTGACAGCAGAGGAAACAGCCCATGAAACCGGTCATTTGCGGGGAATTTTGATCTATCAGTTGCGAGCGGGGAGAACAAGAGAAGCATGAAAGATCAGATTAGCTGTCAAACCTCCGCTGGCTCCCGCAGCAGCAGCAGCAGCAGCAGCAGCAGCAGCGCGCCGCGGCCGCGGCCCGCTCGGGCTCTTACGCAGACAGGCAAGGCCCGCGCCCGCCGCTGCGCGGAAGGGGCTGCAACGCCGCGCGCGCGCGTCCCAGCGGGCCCCGCGCCGCCAGCGGTTGCGCGCACCTGGACGGACGGACGCCCCGGCGCTGCCGTGGCTCTCCACAGCCGGCTCCCTCCCGGGACCCCCAGCTCCCCGTTGCTCTCTGCAGCCGTGCAGGCGCCGGCCGGCACGAGGAGGGGCGCGGCGTGGCTCTGATGCCAGCAGGCCGCAGCCCGGCAGCCCGAGCCAAAGCAGGAGCCCGGCAGCGTCGTGCAGGCTCCGCTTTATCCCCGCGGCTCCCCGGTGCCCGGGCCGGAGGGCAGGAGCCTGCCCAGGTTGTGCACGGGCATCTGGGAGGGAGGGGGGGGAGCCGAGGCCCCGGGGACGCGCTCCACGTGGCCTTTTTCCCAACTGATAAGACCGAAAGAGCCCGAGAGGCTCGGGGCTTCGTCGCCGCTACGGGCCCGGGCACGCGTTGAATCGCAGCGTCTCCGCGTCTTTCCGACTGCGAGGACGCGCTAGCGGCGTTGGAAGGGAGCTGTTACAAACGGCACGGGCTGAGGGGTTTGCAGAGAAGGGGAGGTATGGATTTGTCTCCGCCATTGCGAAATGAATGAGCACCAGCAGCACAGTCTTAAGTTATGAATTTCTGGTCAATACCCTGTTCTCATTGATTCCCCTACTCGCTGTAATGAACTGATTAAGAGAAAGGCGGCTGCAAAAGCCAGCACAAACTGTCCCGCTGCTCTTTGCGGGGCAGAGGGGCGGCAGCCGGGGCTCTCGGACCGGCAAGGCTCGCCGCCCCGGGCACGTGGCACAGCGGGGCTGGCAGGGGCTCCCGGCCCACGCTGGGCAGTGGCCTCCGAGTTAGAAGACTTCCTACACGAGCATCAGGGGGATTTTTGCACCTCTCTCCCGCCGAGCACGCGTTTCTTCTTGGCAAAAAATTCCTGTCCCACGGCCAAGCAGAAGCCAGCCCTTTCAGACCTCACAAAGAAATGCAGACCGGTGGGGGAGAAAGCCAATGCTTTCAACGTCTATTAAGACGTAGCTTTTGCACTGGCAGCTTGAGACCTTCCCATTCTGTTTGAGCTGGTTCATTTGCATCTGCTCCCTCATCTGTCTTTGTACCCATTTGCTGTTCCTTAGCTTCCACCCTGCCCTACCCTTTCCAAAAGAGGAGAGTGAAAAATACATATTTTGCCCCCTTAACTGCTTTCATCTGAAATTAGAGCTCACGTTGGCTGACCCTGCTGTGGCTGAACCTCAGCATTTTCTGTATCGAATCCTTCCTGTAAAATTTATTAGATGGTGCAGCATTACCCTCATAAAAATGCAATAAATGGCCCTGTTTGCATTATACACCATAATGACTCTAACCCAGTGGCATTCTTAGAAAGACCTCTTTAGAAACAAAGGGGGAGGAAAAAAAATCTAACAGAAATCTTTTGGATAATTAGATTGCTGGAGTGCAGGAACCTTTAAAATCATTTTAAATCAAAGGAAACCCAGACTTTAAATCAGAGGTTAACGGCGCTCGGTACAGTTGCAAAACTCCCCAGCCTTGCAATCTTGCAACACCTCCTTTGCACCCTGCGGGCGCTAACGATCGTCGGAGGAGGATTTTCCTGCCTTTCCCTGGCTTTCCCCGTTTATTGCAGGAAGCTGGCAGGCTCCCGAGAAGGTCTCCTTTCCTTACGCCGTCTCTGTCCGTCCCGGGGCAGGGGCTGCATCTCGCGCCACGTTGTTGCGACGGAGGGATGCGCCGCGGAGGCTGGGGGGCGCGGTGGGCTAATATCGTCGGTAGGAAAGGCGCAGTTCATGCCTGTGAGACGCACCGTGAGGTTTGGCCCGCGGGGCACTGGGCTGGGCACGTCGGTAGGCGCGTGGGCTGCGGTGCTATGTACCAGGCCGTACGCGCCTTCGAGGCGATGTGTGCGTGGTTATTAAAGAGTCGCTGGATTTATTTGCCTCATTTCTCTTTGCTGAGCCGGAGTTTGCCCAGTGCCTTCTGAAATTTAGCTACGAGAAAAGACAGTATATTTCCGCATGCCTGTATTACGTATGCTATAAAATGTTTGTCACGCTGATTTAAAAAGAGATGTTGCATTACTTACAAAATATTTAGCCCTATATGAAAGGAGTCAAATTTTACTGCATTTGAAATCAACGGCGTAGTGCAATATATTCTGCTGGGTACGGACTGACTCCCAATCACTTGTCTTTTCATAAATAACAGCCGCACCGATGCGCGTAAACCAGAGCGGGGATAAACCGCAGCTCCGGCCCGGCCCCTGCCGCGGCCCTGTGCGGCCCTCGGGGACCCCTCCGGTCCCACGGCAGCTCCAGAGCAGGGGGTGGGATGCTGCGCCCCGCGCCGCTCACCCCGGGAAGCCCAGCCGGGTTTGCCGAGGGCAGGAGAGCTGGGGCAGCGAGAGCATCCCCAGGGTGCCCGCAGAGACGTGCTCCCCGGGAGAGGCCGCCGAACCGGAGAAGGAAAACCAGCTCTTACTCCACCTCTGAGGTCTTCCTGGAAGTCTCAGCACAGCTCCTGGCCCATTCTCTTGCGCTGCGAGCATCCTTAACATCTGTACGGCCCCGGCCCTGGGGGGCACGGAGGCTGGAGAGGGCAGCGATGGGGCGTGCGACGCGGCTGCGGGCTGGAGCGGAGCCGGCAGGCAGCGGCCGGCGCTTCGGACCGGAGCTGCTCAGGAGAGGCAGCGCAGTCGGGGGGCTTGGAGACGTCGCAAGCAGATCTGCAGGCCGGTGGGAAATGCGACGTGAATTGCTGTGCCCCGGCTGTAAGAAGCGGGAAAGAGGAAGCCCTCCTTGGTCACGGGGGAACTAATTACTCACACGATGACCAGGATAAACTTTCTAAAACTTCTGAGTTTAAGCATCTATTCCTCCGGCTCCGGTCTGTGGTTCAGCTGGGAACCCGTCCGTCAGTCCGTCGCCCACCCGTGGCTGCGAGGGCTGGCGTGGGGACCGCCACCGCCCCCGGTCCGCGGTGATTTACCTCTCGCTGTCTGGTGACGGCCCGGGTAATGCAATAATGTTTAGGAGCACGTCGTAGGCTCACAATAAAGGGCTTTCAGCTTTGCTAAACACTTTGCTGCTGCTCTGGTGTTTACCTGACCTGGCAGCCATTTATTGCTCTTTCAACCGCTCGCTTCCAAACATTATGGCTTAATTATATTTTAGGAAAGCGGCACTTCAGAGATATGGAGCTTGCTGTTTCAGTCAGGATGTGCATTTACTTGGCCCTCAGTTCTTTACTGGCTAAAGCAATTTTATCTCTACTTGACTTCATGGAGTTAAGTTGTAAAGCGGAGACGTAAACCCACAGCGGAGGAAGAATAAAGCTCGGCGGGGGTAAGGGAGAGGAGGAGGCCCTCGCATCGGAGGCTGCCACAGAGCGTCCGTGGACCTGGTGCTCATCTCCTGCCAGGCTGGGGGGGACACACCTGCACCGAGCCTCTCCCCGTCCTCAGCCCCTTACCGCGCGTGCCCCGGAGGAGGGGAGCGCGGGGAGAGGTGACGGAGGGGACGACGGGTTGGTTCAGTCCCCGCTTGTTCGCTTAAGTACAGTATGGTTTTGGCTAAACCCAGGCCCCGCAAGCCAACGGCCGCGTGAGAAGGGCCAGCCCCAAATATAGCGCAGGCACTGGATTTCTCCCTGCGCTCCCCGGGGCGGGGCTCCTGTCCTGTAATTTACTCGGATGGTATGTGGAAATGAAAACAAAGAGAGCATGAAAACAACAGCTCGCTGCTCCGCAAGGCTAGTAATCGAAAACTCCTGACGCTAAACAGAAATGAAAATGTTAATGGCAAACACCCAAAGCAAATGTATTCCATATGCAAAGGATCGCCATAGGCTGACAAATACAAATGTTGCCTTAGCTACAGAGGGAGGAAACGCAGAAATGCTGCAGCAGAGAAGAAAGCAGACGTACTCCCCGCCAAGCGCGGCGCAGCTCGGCAGCACCCTGGCTCCCGTTGCTCTCCCCGGCCAGGAGCAGCACGCAGCGACTCCTGCGGCAGCGTGGCGCGCGGCCGCTGTTCCCGTTCCCTACCTATATACCTCGACGTCTGGGAAGAGGCAGGCGCGAGGGGAGGGAGCCCGGACCCCGCAGCCGCCTCCGGCGCTGGGGGATGAGCATCTCCCCTCCGCCCAGCGCCTTCCAGCACAGGAGGGGAAAAAAGCCAGCCGAGAGCAATATCCATTAGCGCAGGGCAGTCGCCACGGCCGTGAATTACCGCCTTGTTCGGAGGAGGCACGCCATAAATTTCTCCTGTAAAAGTTCTCGAGTCGGAATAGGAGGTAGAGGCTCACGACTTAAAAATAATACACAGAAATACAGCAAGAATACAGAATGCCTTGTCGGCAAGCCCAAGGGAAATTAGCCTAATGCTCGGCAAATGTTGGACAGCAAGGGGATTACTCTTCCCCCAGCTCCGGCTGCTGCCACGGGAGAGTTTACTGCATTTTGTCTTTTACGGCTGGAGCTCTTTATGGCTCTGGGGGTTTTAATAGCGGTAACGGTTCCTCCTTGCATGCGTCTTTGTTGTCACGGACAAGGAGATCTGGTGATTAGGGTACTAACCTGGGACTTGAGAAACCTGGACTCGGTTCAAGCCTCTGCTCCTCGGCAGCTCTGCTGTAAAATCACGGCCGTAGCTCTTGGCCGAGCCCCAGCCCACTGAGGGCAGCCTCGCTCACGGCCACCAAACCTGACCTTTGGTCTCACCCCGCTTTCCTGAGACGCAGGTGACGCTTTTTGAAACTCCTGAAGGTTTTTCTTTTTTCCCTCATTTTTTTCCCTGACTTGCTGCATGCCTGCAAAAACGGGCAATTTTCACACTTCTTGGGTTTCACCACAAGCATTCCTTCTAGCTCCATCTGTGAGCCTTAATTAGTGAATTTACTGACAGAAACTTTATTAACGCAGCATTTAGCTCTGCTGGCAGCGTCTTGCGCCCTTCAGAGCATCCTGTTCAGCAAAACGCCGGCTCCCGGGGCAGCCGAGCCCCTGCGAAGGTGGCTGTGGTGCTCGACACAGCTGGCCCGGGGCTATTTTCCTGCCGCTGTTTTGCCTGCTCGGGGCCCAGGAGCACGCACCCCTGCCCTGTTTTGGGGGGGGGGGGTGGCAGACAGTCAGGCGAGGACAGCACGGACCCAGGACGGGGACCGCGTCCTGCCCGGGGTGAGCCAGGAGGAGCAGATGGCAGCTCCTGCTCCCCTCCTTCCCCCGGCTGCTCCTGCTCCGCGGGAAACGAAAACGCCGTGGCCATTGTAAGCCATCTCCATGGCAGGTCTGCGGCGAGGAGGCTTTGCTGCCGGGAAATGGGGGAGGCGGCTGCGCCGGAGCTGAGGAGCGAGCGCCGCTCCCCTCTTCTCGCTGCCTATTTCCAGGCGAAGGCAGGGAGGAGCCGGGGATGCCCGGCTGCCCGGGGAATACGCCGGTGGCGGGGAGAGCAGCAAAACGGAGCCAGGCAACCCGTTGGTACCCGCTCCGTCCCCCGCCGGCCAAGGGGAGGGCGAAACCAGCGCTGTCCGGGATGCTCCGGAGAGCCTGGAGAAGGGAGCCGCCGCTCAGCCCGCCGCGCTCCCGGCTTCCCTGACACCCCCACCTCCCTCACCCTCTCCACCCGCTTCCAAACCACACTGCTGCCCTGGCAGGAGCCAGCAACCGCCTGCCATGAGCGGGCACAGGGACAAGGCCGAGGTCGCCCACTGAAAAGCAGCTCTGCGCTGTGGCCGCACGCCCGCACGCCCGCACACGTGCCCGCATGCCAGCCAAAACCAGAGACCAGCTCTTGTGGGACAGGCCCCCCAAAGCGGCACTCACAACACGTATAAACCGGGGTTCCCATTGGATCTTCCTTTTTCTTTCAATTCTTTTCCTCTTTCTAGTTTTTTTTTTTTAAGACATTAACCAGAAATAAAAGTTAAATGTGAAGTCGAAACAATAAAGCATGGAAATAGCAGAAATAACTTAATTAAGTTTTTAAAGATTTCCATGCTTGAATAAATTAGCCTTCTTGCAAATGTCACAACAGTCAGAAAAAATGTGTAATCAATGGAGCACAATGTTACTTTGCTCTTTATTTAAATGAAAGCTCCGGTGGTGTGTTTCTCCTGCCGCTTCCCCGAGCCTCCCTCTCTTCCTCCACGCTCCCCACCGCCTCTTTCCCTGCACGCTGAGCTGCTCCAGGGGAAAAGCTCCAGAAAGTCAAACATCAGCTTTTCTCCGTACGGGCAACGAGCTGGAGAGGTTTCGCCTGCTCTCCTCCCCTGAAGCTGGCGAGGGGAGCGGCACCACAGGGAAAGCACCATCGACCGCTGCCGTGTGCCGGCGACATGACCGGGAGGGAGGGGACACTCCTGCTTCGTTGTCAATTAGGCAAAGAAAAGGCAGAATCAGCGGAAACGAAGGGCGCTTTTTCTCGGGAAAAAGCCAAAGCTTCCCAGTGCCGCTCGGGCCCCTGCCCATCCTGCTGCCCCTGCCCATCCTCTGCCCCTGCCCATCCTGCTGCCCCTGCCCGTCCTCTGCCCCTGCCCGTCCTGCTGCCCTTGCCTGTCCTGCTGCCCCTGCCCATCTTCTGCCGCTGCCCGTCCTCTGCCCCTGCCCGTCCTGCTGCCCCGAGAGGATGCTGCTCCCGAGGACGGGAATCTGCTGGGGATGGTTTGGGGGAGAGCAACCGGAACAGGCAGAGACTTTAAAACACTGATCCATGATAAAAGTGGAGGAAATTTTGGTTTGCTTATTCTACAGAAGAAAGATGAGGGGAGACGTGTGAACAGTCTTCAAACATTTAGCGGAAAGCTCTGGAAAGGAAGAGAATAAACAGGTTTTCATGTTCGCTACGAGGATGACAAGATAAACATAAACTGCAGCAAGGAGCATTCATGTTCCACATCAGAAACGCACTTCTAATGCCAAGGTGAGGCAAGGCTTTGAGAAGAGCGAGCGCCCGGGGAACGCTGCTAACGGCACGGCCGGCTGCGTCCTGGGACGGGCGGCCTGGGGAGGGCGCGGAAACTCCCTTTTCCCGGGAGAGGCTGGGCGAGCAGCTCTCGGGAGCAGCTTAGGTGGGATGATGGAGCCGTGGAACCGGGGACAGATTAGATGACCTCGCGGGATCGTCGCCCCACCCTCTCTTTTGCAATATCGGTTTGCGTGCAGCCAGCATGCAGCGGTGGGAGAGACAGCAGCTCGGGACACCGGGAACAAGCCGGGAACGGGTGAAAAACTTGGTGCTAAACTGACGGTTCCAGAGCCTGCCTTGGTTTTTCTATTATTGCTGAGAATAATAGAAGAGACGCAGCGACTTGATAACAATTACACATCAGAAACAGACTCGCGGCATCACTATATTTCGCGTAAGGCACCATCTGGGCATTAAATAATAGATGCTCTCGGTTACTTCAGCAGGGTCAGATCTGACCCCTGAAACGCAGGAGAGCGCAAGGCTCGATGGTTTCTCCTTCCCCTGCTCCCTCGAGCGCCGGAACTGTGTCGGGTCTATCAAGCACCCCAGCGCTGCCCGTCCCCGGCTCTCCTTTGCGCTTCTCAGCCCAAACGCACACGCTGGGTCTGCGCACAGGCAGCTCCCGGCAGCGGGGCGTGCAGACCCACGACGGCGAGAGCCGAGCTCACGGCCCGAGCGGACGGCGGGGAGACACCTTTTCAATCTGCTCCCAGTCCACCTGGATAACGATAAGGGAGAGCTGTTGAACTGCTCGCCCCTCCGCCGGGAGCCGAATCCCGGGATGTGAGCGTGGCCGTCTGTGAGCTGCAGCGTGACATATACTTTCTAATAAGGTGAATCAGGCACGTAAGGTATTGGAAATTCTTCTAAGACCGTTTTGATTGTCCTCGAGGAATCAGGGGCCGATACTGGAATCCTGGGAGGACAAAAGCGGCTGCCAGATTAAAGTAGAGAGAAAGGATTTCTCTTCTTTGAATCAGCAGCCAATTAAATTTTCAGCACAATAAAAGTGAAGGGCAAACCGTTCCACTAATGGCTCTCGCCTGCTGATCCCATTACCGGCGACACCGCGCTGGGCTCGCGGCGCTGGGACAGCCTCGCTGCCGGGGCTCCAAGGGGAGACGCCGGAGACATCCAGGCGGCTGGGGAGCCGCAGGAAGGCCCGGCAAAGTCCGGGGAATTGGGCCGACACCAGGCAGCGAGCACGCGTGATGGGTTATTGATGCACGTCCCTTCAGACCTAAAGCCTCCTTCAGCTGCAGCCCGAACTTACCGTCTTTGCGTCTTTATCATGGACAGGCTTCTTTAAAATGGTCACTTGGGTGCGGTTTGCAAACGGCTTCTGCTTGCTCGTGCATTGTGGTTTGTGAGCCTGGTACAGCAGGGGAGAAATCTGCCGGGGGGGGAACGGCTGGAAAAAGAGCAAATTCGGTTCCAAGGTGTCTCACTGGGGCAGAGCTCAGCCTCTGCCTAATTTGGACCAGCTACAGAGAAGAAGCGAGGATGGACTAGCTGGCTTTTAGTCATAGTTGCCTGACTAATGAGAGGTGTTGACAAGCTGGGGGGGGTGGCTGCGCGGAAACGTCGCCTTTTTTTCCTGCCAAAGCCTCAGACGATGTTTAATTTGACTGGGAATATGAATGAGCTCGTGCTGGGCTGGAGGAATCTCAGTTTAACTTGAAACAAGCAACCCTCGTGGGACTGGTTCCCGTTTGCCCGGTTTTGATCGACAGTCCCATTTCCGGTTCAGAGACGTATCCCGTGTCCGGCTGGTAACGCCGATGGCGCGCGGCCCCACGCGCTCCGGCCGCAGAGCCGGGGTGCAGGCGGTGCTGGCGCTGCAGGCAGCAGCCCAGGGCAGCGACGTGCGGGAGGGGAGGAGAAAGGCAGCTCCGCGGGGCTGCGGGCAGGGCAGCCGGCAGCAGAGGACGAGGGACACGGCGTTCCCCCAGCACGCTGCCCGGGAAGCCCGAAGGCTCCATCGGGATATAGACGAGCAGCTACGGTCAACGCAGCTCATGGTAGACAAGGCAAGAAGTCCTGTGGACTAAAGAGGTTTTAATTTATGGCTCTCGATTCTTTGCTGAGCTTAAAGCTTTGCAATGACAGAACATTTCTTTCCGACTCTGCCCTTCGCCCCCTTCAAGGCTACTGAAATGTGTATGATATAAAGAGAGAAGATAGATCTCCCAAGTCCTCGCGGATTTTTTTACCAGAAAGACAAAAGGCTGGAGAGTTACGTGTGTTAATTGAAGATAAATCTTCCCTCCCCTTGCAAAATTTGGGACGATTGTTACTAATGACCTCTTTGGATCTGTGCCCAGGATGCAGAGATATCATCTCCCGGCCCCAGTAATGAGGTTGCAACTGATCCTGAACAAATGGCAAAGTTATTTAATAATTATTTCGGAAGGTCTGCTCATGACCTTTCAGCTCGTCAGGATAAGTAGTGCCAATTTATCACCAGTGCCATGTGAAGGGGCTTGATTATTCGAGATGTTTTTCCTGGCAGGAACTTGTTTTTCCCCCGTTTTCCGCACGTTTCAAGGAGTCCACCCTCTGTGAATACAAATACGGTCACTGCCCGACTGCACGTGGCGATGGATTTTTGCCTGGGGACGGGGGCATCCCGGGAAGGACACCAAGTACAAATTTCCGCTGGAGACGGCGCAGATGAGAGAGAGTAGATTTATTCCAGCACACGTCAGCTGAGCGGCTGGGACCCCGCTGGAGCACGAGCCAGCTCCACCTGCGTCCAGAGAGCCTATTCGGTTCCCCGCGGAGCCCGAAATGTGGGGTTTTACCATGATAAAGAGCGTGCACGATACCCGCTGGACTCCGGCTCGCAAGCAGCGCCTCTCCGGGTCCGAACACAGGTCCCTCTACCCCAGCATCCCAACGCCCGCTCCGCCCGGGAACCGCTTCGCGCTGGGTGCGGACGGGACGGCTGCGGGCGGGAGGCGGGGCGGCGGGCGGGAGATGCCCAGCTCCCGCTCCTGCGGGGCCTCGGGCCGGCCGCTGGCGAGCCTCTGGCTTCTCCCTTCGGGGGAAAGCCGCCCAAAGCCTCTTACAACACCGCCTTTAAGCGCCCCTCGGCTGTCCTGTTTGTATAACCGTTCACGGGCAGCCTTGCCTTTCATTTCCTTAATCTTAAATTGCATCAAAAAGGCAGAGATTAGAGGTAAAACCTCAATAAAAGACGGAACAAAAGCCTCTGCCCACATTGGATTCTCATACCTAGCTTTGCCGTGGTTTTTTCGCCTCTTGTCTGACAGGCTGAGTAGCTGAACCTTAAAAAACTGAAAAAACCCCCTAAGATTAAAACACTATTTAGAAAAGGCCGTGCCAGTTTGAAATCACCTGTGGTTCATACATTAAACATCAAATGTACATTAACTCTGAATTATGGTCATGAAAAGCAAATCCTTTAACACCATTTTCTGTGTTCCACGGGCTGGAGCTTAGCATTAACAGTCCTGGTTTTTCGCAGCCCGGTCAATGGAGTACGACTTTCCTGCCTGGTGTTATTCCTCCGCCTTCGGGGGGGTTCACACGTTCCCTCCCTGGGAAGAAACACGGACGCAGGAAAGCAGAAAGCAGAAACAAACCCGTTGGCCGGGCGCCCCTTCGCCGCTGCCAGCTCTCCCAAAGGTTCCCAAGCGGCGGTGGCAGCTGTCGGCGCTCTGCTGGCTGGTGAAGTGGCTTTCCAAACGCCAAGGAGATGATGCTCCTCGGTCCCTGTGAGCGAGCCAGACGATGCCAGGGGGGGAGGAGAGGGGAGAGCGGAGAAGCCCCGGACCCCCTGCGTGCCAGACCCTGGAGCCGACGCGGGAGCCTCGGTCCCCAGGCGACTTCCAGGGCGCGCTGCAGAAGCGAGGGCTGCACCTCGCCCACCCCGAGGAAGAGCAGGGGAGGGAATGTCGCCGATTTTACGGGGCCAGGGCTGGGGAGCAATTCAGTTTTGACAGCGTATCAGCTCTATATTACGTTTGCAACACGTCTCCTCAACAAAGAATCGGGTTTACGCTTAACAGCTTGAGAGAATTGCCCGATAGGCAACACAGCAATAAATAATAAATCCCCCAACTGCGCTTCGCTCCTAAAATAACACAACAATTAAAGAAGAGAAGAGCAGCGGTGACAATGAACAGAAATAAGTCAAAGCGTCAATACAGGTTACGCAGCCAGGCGTCCTCTTGGGTGACGGTGTTTTCCAGAAAGACAACGGTGTCTTGAAACGGTACCCGGGAAGGAGAGCGGCCGCCTGCGCCGAGCGGACGCAGTTATCATCTCAGGACGGCGAGGAGCCGGTTCCTGCCTTCCTTTCAGACCGTTACTGAAAGTTGTCACAACTTGTCCTGCTTTTCTCTTCTTGTTATTCTTACTATCATCGACGTGTAAGTAAAGCGCCCCGGGAGCGTTCCCGGCGCACGCAGTCTAATCCCGGGAGATTAATTTATGAGCGCGGAATAGGGCGAACCGAACCGGCGGCTTCTGCAAACGGCTGCCGGTGACAGGCAGGCGCGCCCGCCGCCGCAGAGCGGGCAGGGCTGCTGGAGGCGGCGGGGACGGCGAGGGCGGCCCGGGACGACGGGCGGGCGCCTGGCCCTGCGCTCGCACCGCGCCTGTCTTCCCGGAGGCTCCCCACGCGCCTCGCGAGCCCGGCTCGAGCTCTCTGCTCGCCCCAACGAGCCGCAGCCAGCGCCGGGCTCCCGGGGCTCCTCCAGCAGCGCGGCTCGGACCGTGCGTGGGGAGAGGGGGACAGGCGAGACCTGCCAATTATTTTTCTCTAGCGCAGGCGACCGGCGGGAAGGAATACGGCCCATTTGTTTCAGCCCTAGTAAAAGCAAGCAACAAAAAGACCTTCCTCGGCGCGGGGTACAGCGCAGACACCTCCCCCAGCAGCGCGGCTCCCGAGCTCTCCTCCTCCTCCACTAAATCCCAGCTCCCGCAGCGGGACTTTAACCTGATTTATTTTTTATCTTCCGAACATTTACTTTCTCATGTATAAATATTGAGTTGCGCGGAGGCTGGAGCAAAGGCGCGATGACAGCGGCGGCGCTCTGACAGGGTTATTCTTAAATACCAGCTTTAAGAATCACAGGGCTCCCAGGATCTTTTATTTCTCAAAGTCTAATTCGTTTTTTCATTTGTAAGAGACATAACAGAAATGTCGCCTCCGAGTTCGCTGATTACTTCCCCCTCTCTGCCTGCGGTTCGGCGAAGGGAAGGAGTTATTGCCTATAAATAGGAGAAAGCCTCATGCGACGCGTTCGGCGAGCAGCCCCTCAGCCCCTCGAGCTCAGGGTGAAGCATTACCTCGGTGACGCACTCTGGGAGTCCTAGCAGCTGCTTTTGGGGTGCCCGCTTTACAAACGGTCGCAGCCTTGGTCATTAGCACTGCCTTGGAGCAACGGCTTCTCCATCGGCAAGAGCTGCTGCGGTCTGTCCTTATTTTACGGCATTCCCCCCCTGCCTTGTGAAGGCAACGAGTACCCGCGGGGTTGCAGGAAGGGGGGCGCAGGCGACGAAGGATTCCCGAGGAAGGACGGCACCCCGTGTTCCACCCTAACGAAAGCTGCTATTTATTACCGACCAACCGCGCTCCTCCAAGCGACGCGCTGAGAATTTCGTCTCCCGCCTGTTGCTTTCCAGGATACCCGGCGCTTTGTAATTGCTGCTCATAAAGGCAGCGGACAGTATTGCCAAGGAAAATAACTCCTAGCTGTAAATCTTAATAATGAAAATCAGCAGACCTTCGCTTTTCTACTTGGACACGATGCCCTAGAGAAAGCGGCGCGTTGTTGGAGCCTCACCCGGCCTTGCAGGAGCAAAAGCAGCTGGGTCAAGCCTTCCTGCAAATTCCCGCCTCTGCAGCATTCCCGCTTGGCTGTCCAAAACCAGAGACTCCCAGACCTGCTATTTTCTTTTCAAATGACAGGCCGGGAGCTTTCGCTGCCATCCCACCAGTCCGCGTCCACCCCAAGGCAGTCACGGCTGAACACGTTAAAAACACACGAGACGCCTGTTTCCCGGCCTCCGTGAAACGGAGGGGAATTCTCCACAAAACCAGCCGCTCGCGCGTTATCAGCAGTGTGTGTGTCTGTGGTTTTTTTTAAACCAAAGTACGTGGTTATTGGGTTTTGGAAAAAAAAGAACAAACCCTACGCTTTTTTAAGCAAAGTTTTCTTTCCAAACAGATATTTTTCTTTGCCTCAGCAGTTTCTGTGGGCAGAAGGATGTATTTTCTGAGCGATACCAGGAGCTCTGCCAGTGTCCGAGGAGCCCCTCGTGTAGGGGAGCACCAAATCCCCCTGGCAGGCAGCGCCCGGAGCCCTGCGCTCGCCGGCACCCAGGGCCGGGGAATTCAGCCCACACCTTGCGTGAGAAATGCCCTCACACAAAAGTTGTCATTTCACACCTATCAGTCATTTGAAAGAGAGGGTTGGGGTTTTTTTCCCTTTTTTTGTAATCCGACTGCATGCAGTTCCCTTCCCCTCAACACCCTTTTCCATCAGGAAAACTCTGCCGCTGTAGCAGAGACAGAGTCGGGCGAGACAGAGCTGTCGGGCGCGAGCTGGCAGAAGGGAAAGCAGGCGTCCCTGCCCAAACGGGTCCTCCGGCCTGCAGTCACAGCTCACCCGGCACGCGAGATGCCGCTTTTGAGAACATTTAACGTGGCTTCGATATAATGATGTCACGTTATTCGCAACGACAACGGATCACTCCTGGAAAAAAACCAACCCCAGGTGCGGCGCCGGTCCCTCGGGGCTGGAGGACTTACGGCTCCCGACAGCGGCCACCGTCCCCCCCCGGCCGAGCTCTGCGCAGACCTCCCCGCAAGATTGCTGGGGGATGAGACGGTAATGAGAAGAGCAGTCAATAATTCAAGGGTTATTGATTGAAACCAGCTCTATTCTTTTTTAATTTATATTTTATCCAACTTTTTTTTTTCTACCTGTTGGGGTTTTTTTTTCCCCTTCATCTGAGGCCTCCGGGGCTTTCTCTCCTGACAAAAGCCCCTGCTCACCAGAGCTGGCTCATATTCAACTTATTATTATCTTCTCCCATTCTTTAAATTGTCCAGGTAATTCATGTGGCACTTAGAGACACGGAGGACCGCGGTGCCCCGGCGAGGCACAACTCGGCCGCTCACCGGCTGTCCCCAGCCCCGCGGGCAGCACCGCTCCGTGGCTGGCAGGCAGCCCGCTGCCGGGCCCTGCCAGGGCGTCCCCGGCGCGGCAGCCCCGGCACGGCGTCCCCGGCACGGCCCGGGGAAGGCAAGGGCTGGGAATCGCCTGGCAGCATCTGCGCACCGGCTTCATCCCGTTCCCTCCGCTCGCGGCTACAATTCAATTATCTCCTCCCATCCGTTTCACCTTGAAGGCAGCGCACCAGCTCCCCGTCACGAGCAGTTTCGGGCTGCGATGGCCACAACAGGACGATTTTAACCTTCGTACGTTACATTTCATAAGTTCTAAATGACCCGTGGTTCTTGCCTTTCCATTTTCCTCTCTCCCAGACACGGCTCTCGCTTTTTTCACCCGCGGTTTGGAGTACGCTTGCGTTTCCTTGCCAGGCAGGGGACCGGGCTCCTCTCTAGCTCAGCGTTTCTGAATTTTTGTTTTGTCACACCGCTCTGTTCCTAATGAGCTGTTAATGATATGGCCATTACCTATGCAAATTAAGAGAGCGGCTTCAGAGGGTGTTTTTTACCTGGAGAGAGAGGCTGCTCCCTTAGCATGGGAGATAATAAATCATGCTAGTGTTTTATTAAACTGCGGCTCTTACGGGACCTGCTTCTCCGCAAACCACCGCGAGCTGCAGCGGTAAATCAACACCTTCCACAAAACGGCACTGGACAGTTGGGCAAGGAAGAGCCAGATCTACCTCCGTTTTAATTAGACA
The DNA here is from genome assembly GCF_035582795.1 of Mycteria americana. Classification (NCBI taxonomy): domain Eukaryota; kingdom Metazoa; phylum Chordata; class Aves; order Ciconiiformes; family Ciconiidae; genus Mycteria; species Mycteria americana. The sequence continues at coordinate 880,737 of NC_134383.1, forward strand.
AACAAATAAAACGTGATGTCTAAATACCCTCGGCAGCCACAGCCAGCCTGCTCGGATGCGGCTGGCCTCTGCTCTGCCGGCGGTTAGATGCGAAGGACCGCTCCGCGCTGCGGGATGCTCGGCCAGGCTTTTGCGCTGCAGCGGGCGTGGGGACGGACGCCGCGGGGACGGACGCCGCGGGGACGGACGCCGCAGGCGCGGGGACAGATGCCGAAGGCGCGGGGACGGATGCTGCGGAGCGCCCTCTCGCCTTCGCCCCCGACGCCGGCAGGGCCGTGTTCGGCACGGCGCAGCATCGCGAGCTCGAGGCCTCCAGCTGTTGGCCAGCCCAGCCTGCTCGCGGGCGAGCCCCCACCGGCTCCAAAGCACAGGCTGAAGTAGCTCCAAAGCCACCCAGAAAAGAACCTTCTCTGCCCCTCGCAGCTTTAACTTTTGCTTTGGAGACCCAGGCTGCTGCGGGCAGCTGGGGTGCCCCTGCCACGCCGCCGGGCACCGGGGCAGCCCCGGGCAGGGACAGGGCCGCCTCCTCCCACGGGAGCTTCCGGCTCTACGCCATCCCCGCGGCCCTTTTCCCCGGTTATCGGTATTGCCTCTGACACTGATACGATGGTACCAGCCCCGCCAGACGGGCGTTCCCCTGGCTCGGGCAGGCAGGAGCTGCCCGCTTCGGCTCCGGCTCACGACGGCTCCGCTCTCGCCCGTGGCACAAACAGCGCTCGCACGCGGCGCCCAGGAAACGCGGGGTTTTCTCCCGAGCCCCCCCCAGACCTCACAGCCCCGTCTTGGGGTGTCCCCGGGTCGCGCCCGGGCGCGCAGCACGCAGCTGATGCCCAGGCACCCCCCGAGCGGTTACAGGAAGATTAGATGTCAACTTTCACCTATCTTAAAGCCTGGCTAGGTTGTAGGAATTTATCTCGAAAGCACTTATCCTTCCTTTTCTTTTTGCAGGCTTTAATTAAATATCTCTTTGTTTGAAGGCAGCTGCTGGTGGCTGTGAGCTCTCCTCTGCTTTATCAGCAACGGCAAGGAGATAACGGTCCAGAATCTCGCCTGACCTTTCCTCAGCTCACGAGAAACGGCATTCGGTGGCTTCATTCTTCTATTCTTTCATATTATCTTCTGCTTTTTTGACTATCTGCCGCGTGCTAAGGTCTCCTATAGCGACTGACGAGTTGCTATCAGAAATATTAAGAAAAGAACCTAAAATTTCCCTGGCAGTTTAAGCGCCTCAAAAGCGGAGGGCTTGTCTCTCGCTGGCCATCGCAAGCAGTTGCCAAGAGGACGGAAGGTCAGACTTTAATGAACTGGGGAGAATTAAACAGAAGAAATGAATCTGAAAGGTGCCCCGGTGGCTTAAACCGCGTTTAAAGCACCTGACCTTTGGAAAGAACGAAACAATTTCGTTTCGGAAATGTTCAAGGCTTGGTTTTTTTATTTCCTCCTTTGCGGCCTGATGCTTCTCGGGTGAATGGATGTGCTGGCCGGGCCACCAGCGCCTCCGGAGCTGGGGCCAGGTGCTGGATGAAGCCGGACACGAGAAGGCCACGGCGACCGGTTCCCTGCTGCCCGGGTCCCGGTGCAGCTGAGCCAGCAAGGCGACGGCGAGATGCTGTTACATCTCCTCCGCAGGACCCAGGCTGGCCGGAGGAAGGTGCCCGCCGCGTCCCAGGGCTCGAATCCCTCACCCGTTTCTTCCCTGGAGCTCGCACGCGCGTGCAAAGCCCGTACCCACGGCAGCCTGCGGCGCAGGTCCGAGGCGTCTGCGCCGGGAGAGCTTCGGCAGCGGGGCTGGGCGGAAAGGGTTTAAAACAAGATTTCTAGACATCTTCTGAAGTCGGGCCTGGGCAGAAGGGGCTGGCGCAGGGACGGCCGTGCTCTCGCACACGAAGGCATCCTGAGCTGTTAGTTTCTCCGGTACCTTTCCCAGGCCAAACAAACAGATAAAGCAATAGGTACAAATAATAAGGTTGGTTTCTTGCAGGATAATTGTTTCAGGCAGTTATTTATTAATGAGGAGAAAGAACACGTCAACAGACAGCGGGTCTAGCTGTAGAACTACCGTTAGCGAAGGCGCAGGTTAGAAGGGAGCCGGGGCTGCTGTCAGTCTGCATTTGCTTAACTCTGTGATGGCCTGTTAATTACCGCCGTTTGGATGTGCTCCTCTGCGGGGCGAGCGGCGTGGGCAGCGCCGGGTCCCTCTTCCACGCTGAGCCGGTGCGTCACCGCGGCGGGTGGGCGGGGGATTGGGAAGGGGCTCCGGCACTTGCAAGGGCATAGCCGTGGTACCAGAGGGAGAAGGAAAATCCCCCCGGCGCCGTACAACCTGAGCTCCGGGCTGCGGGGTAGAAACCTCACGGCGATACCCTGACGCGGTGCGAGGGCAGAGCGAGAGCTGCCTTGCGTCCCGTTTCCGGGTACCTCGTGTACCGAGCTTGGTCTCTTTCCAGCCCAAGGGTCTGCTCTTTACGTCTCCCCTGGTCGCTGGGGCCTTGGGCGACGGCGTGCATCTAGACAAACCAGCCCCGATGCCAGCTCCTGGGCTGGTGCCGGCTGTTGCGGGAGCACGCAGCGCTGGCTCTCCCGTCCAGCCCCGGCCGGGCTGGGGACCACCGGGGCTCCCGGCTCAGGCAAGGGCAGGACTGCGGATCTGGCTCTGCCGCACGTGCTAACGGCTTCTCTGCTTTCTGCAGGCGTTCAGGGACGATAAGGACGGGGAAGCAAAGGTGGTAAAATACAAACTCATTGAAAATATTCCTCAGCATGACGCGTATCGGCAGCAGCACAGTGAATAAATCCATTTTAATGGAATTATCCATTTCAGTTCCCAACTTAATTGAGCTTTGCCCTGTAACTTAGCACAAGGGTGCCTCTCTTAATTAACCCCATGCAGGCTGCAGAGTGTTTCACCGCTGCTTACACACACATCCAGAGGTTAGTTTGAGAGCCGATACCTACACAACACGATTTATCAGGGTTCGAGAGCTCAGCTGTCGCTGGGAGAAATGCCGCCGTTTCTGTTTGGCAGCGCCGGATATGAAATTGCGTGGCTGCAGAGCGCGAGGAGGAGCCGCAGGATCTGTCGGCGGTTGGTTGTGGGATGGAATTGTCAAGCGTCGTTACCGCGAGGTGTGTTACGAGCAGAGCCCTTAACAGCCAGAGCCTCGCCCGGCGGAGACGCGCTCCGGCTCCGGCCGCCTGCGCTCGCGTCACGCTGAAGGTAACACGTCGGGCTAAAAATCAGCGCTGCTCTTAGAAGCTCTCACCCCGCCTCGAGAGCTGGGAAGACCCCACGCGTGCTGCTCCTCGGATGGAAAAGTTGCTCGAGCTGACAAGTTTCTTCCTCAAAGACAGTATCTCGCACTCTCAGGGGCCAGATAAGCCCAAGGAAGCCTGTCCAGCTACTTAATAAGTCATCGAGGATGTGTAGTTTAATTAACTTACCCAAAATTCCTCCTTTCTCTTTCCCATTTCTGCTATTAATATTTTTCTCTATCTGATAATGCAGCATAGCTAATTCTTTCTGGCTTTATAATGAAGGATACCGTGATGAAAAAAGGTTAGCGGCGCTTCAGACAGCTTTTAATGATCCGGCTGAGCAGGTGAAGGCGCTTCATTCCCTGCTTTCTCCCCCTGCACACACCACCTTTGCTCGGCCATTAACTGGGGGGCTCCTCCTGCACCTCTCTGCTTTCCAGCGGAGGAAGCCCCGATGCTGGCAGCCGTCCGCCCTTCCCCGCCGCTGCCAGCCGGGGGGACGGGCGCAGCCCTGCGGCTCGTTGCGGGGGAGGAGGACGGACAGACCGCCGTTTTCCACAGCACAGACAAGAGGTCGGGATGCCAAGGAAACTTCCCCCCCCCGTAAGCGGCAGCACAGCCGAGGACCTCTGGCTGCGTGGGGAAACAGGCGCTCGTGCCGCCCAGGCCAGCGCACGCAGGGCCTGGCGCAGCCGATACGTCGAGTATTTACGAGGCTGCGAACGCACCGCAGCGCATCCGTAAATCAGAAGCAACTCGGAGCAAAACTTTTTTTGGGTGTAAACAGAATCACAGAATCACAGAATCATATAGGTTGGAAAAGACCTTTAAGATCATCGAGTCCAACCATAAACCTAACACTGCCAAAAACCACCACTACACCATGTCCCTAAGCACCTCATCCAAACGTCCTTTAAATACCTCCAGGGATGGCGACTCAACCACTTCCCTGGGCAGTCTGTTCCAATGCTTGACAACCCTCTCGGTGAAGAAAAATTTCCTAATATCCAGTCTAAACCTCCCAAGCCAATAAACAAACTTTATTTTTACAAAATAAAGTAGGTGCCTGGAATACTCATCGATCGGCAGGGCGGGTAAACCGGCTCGGCGCGAGCAGCCGCGGGAGGGGCCGGAAAGCAGCGGCCGGGCAGCTGTTTCGGTCCTCGCCGCCGCCGGGCAGCGTTCATAACCTCCTGCAATGACCCATGAAAGCAGCCGTATTGCGCTTTCCCGCTGAGCGTTGCTTTATCTTGGCTTCCACCGAGCTATTTCTTTTCATGAGCAGCGTGACCCCCGACGGGGCTCTCCGCACCATAGCTGCCAGCATTGCGCAGGCGGGGAAACTGAGGCACGGGCAGCGACGGGTCCACCGCCCTCCCAGCTCCCGCTCCGCTCCCGGCCGGCCCTCGCCCGAGCCGGGCAGACCTATTTGTTTTCCTGCTGTAAGTCCTGAATGGAAATGTCATGAGGACAATCACCATGGTGACATTTCAGCAGCTCCATATAGAGCTACACAGGAAATGAATTTTAAAAATCCCTATTAAAAAAAGGAAGGGCAAAACCAATTTTCTGGGGGAAATTCGGTCTGAGAGGGTTCACAGACTTTTTTTTAAAGGGAAAGGTCTCCAGCAAAGAAAGTTTGAAATGTCCTGGGTTTGAGGGTTTCATTTCTTAATGCAAGAACGGACCTTTTTTGAGAGGGATTTTTGTGTATGTTTTTTGTGAAGAAATTAAACTTTGTTGAACCGCCATTTACCCATTTTTTCTGCGAGAAACGTTTCGTATTTGGCTGCAATATAAGGTCATTGGATACAATGGAAATGCTTCCAGCCTGAAAAATAAACAAGGGTGGTATTTTCATACGATGGGGCCCCAAGACAGCAGGGAAAAACATGAACGCGCTGTAGCACAAAGACAGGTAATTTGAAGTATTATATTCAATCCGCTAACTCTAGAGAGCATCGATTAATGCCAAGAGCCTGAAACGATGGGCAGGACCGCACTAGTAAAAATAGCATTATTTATTTTAGAGGTTGCATATGCGAGAAAATTTACGATAAACCTTTTTTGCTCCAACTAACCTGTTTGTTTCTTCCATAAAGACATGAATGGGAAGATATTGGGCAGCTATGAGAGAGCGGCAGCGCATGCGCTTGCAATGGGGTTGCTCCCGTTCTGGTGTTGCCGACGGTCTCTCCTTCACAGGCACATTAAAGCTCTTTCCCAAAGAATCAGCTCCGCGGGACGCCCGCGTGGCACCGCTGCCGGGCAGCCCCGAGCTCCTCCGGGGCCGGGAGGGAGATGGCTGTACGGGCCCGCGCTTGCTGCGCGCTCGGGGCTTTTACGGGTGGGTTGGATGAGTTGTTGCTGTTTTCATTAAAAAAAGCAGCCGGGATGTCCGCATCCGCACGGGCGCTGCTCCGGAGGATGATCCCAGCCCAGGGTTTATTCTCCAAGTCGGCGCAGAGCTTGGCAAGGCCAAGGGAGAGGCGGGTGATTATTTTAGTCCCTTGTTCCTCCGACTGGCTTGTGCATCACAAAAGAATGCTAATGTTCATGTCTTTATGAAAGCACTCGAGTTCATCAGCTTTGCAAAGAAGAGAAATTAAATCAAGATTTAATTGGGATATGCATGTTTTATTCATGGTACTATCCACAGGAGAAGCCAGACAGCTGAAGGTAAAGAGGAGGGGGGGGGAAAAAAATCTTTTGAAAAGTTGTTTCTCTCTGATTAAACAGAGATAGTTTCCCACTTCAAAGGGAGGGCTCCTTTAATGTATTTTAAATGCTCAAATGTACCGTTCCAATGCCTCCGTGCACCAGACTGGCAAGGGCAGCGCGGGCCCCTCGCTCCCCTCCTCTCCACGGCCTCCGAAAGGGACCCGCTGCCCCCAGAGCGGCATGCGTGGCACGGCTGGGCACGCGTCCCGCCGAGGGAGCCCGGTGAGCCGCTCACATGGTCCAGCCGGAGAGGGGCACCTCTGCCGGCAGCAGATTCCACGGCCTCCAGGATGACCTGATCATTTGAGCCACCAGGTTGGTTTTTCGTCCTGCTTGTCCCCCGACTCCAGCGCTGGGCGTGATGGCGCTGGGTGCTGCGCATCGCCCGCGGCCATCGCCCGCATCCCTCCTGCGGTTCTGTCGGGCGCTCGGGGGGAGCCGGTGTCAGACCGGGCTGCACTGCATGAGAAATGGGGAAATTTGGTGGCTGACAGGTTCTGGAAGGCACATAGGGAAGAAAAACCTGGCTTGAGTTTTCAGATCCAGCTTTGCAAGTTCAGCAGCGGGGAAATGAAGCGTTTCTGCCTTCGCTGTGGCCGCACCAGGAAGCGGGGAGAATGAATTTCGTTTTCACCGCCTCACTGCTGAGAGAAAGCCTTCCCTTATTTTTACTTTGCATATTTTCATGTGTCTTCATTTTCAGGGCAACAGCAGGTTCCAGTTCAGAAGTAGCCAATGCAAAAGGCTGTGTCGCTCTGGTAGGAGTTTTTCCAGCTGGCTTTTGAGCCAGGCATGTTTAGCCAGCGGTCCGAAAAGCAGCTTGCAGTGGTGCTCCTCGGAGGAGGAAGCCGCAGCCCCGGGAGCCAGCGGGAGGGAGGACAAAGCCCAGCGCCGTGGCCTCCTCCGGCCCCGGGTCTCCGGGCGGAGAGGTAGCAGAGCGGCCGGGCGATGCACGCGTCTGCTCGGGTCTGCCCTGCGTCCCGCCCAGCGCAGGGACCTGGACTAAAGCCCCACAGTCGTAGTGGGTGAGCATCCCCCATTTGTCTGCGATGCTTTTTCCCCTTCAAAGCTTAATGCAGACACTGTGAGAACGGCTTTATTTTTCTTGTGTTCCTTTTAGTCAGAGGAGAGGAGAGGGCAAAGCCAGCAGCAGGATGGGAAGGGCAGAGAGATGAGCCTGCGCAGGCAAAGGACCAGAGGGACAAGACCGAGCTGGTGGGGATGGAGGAGGAGGTGGGAGAGGACGCACAGCGCGTCCAGCTAAGACGGGACCTTGCACAAGCTTAACGCCAAGCAGGTACTCAAAGAGAGCCCTGAAATGCATCGTCTTGAGCGAGCACTGAAGTGCTTTCCCCATGCAACACCTCTCCCAGCACCGTGCTCCCGAGTTCGCAGCGTGTCAACTGCTCTCGACGCGGCTGAGGACGCTGGAGCGGCTAACAGCCACCGCCTCGGCTGCTGTGGGCTCTGCCGTGGCTACAGGAGGTTTTTCTCCTTACTAAGACACGTCTCTGCTGGAAACCTCTCCCTCTCCTGCCTGGGTACTGCTCCCTCGAGGCACCTGATGGAGCGGGATGCTACGAGGGGATGCGGAGGGCAGACCCGGGAGGAGGCGGGCGGCGGGCAGGGACACCCACGGGGCAGGGAGAGGGAAGAGGGGTGCAGGAGCCACGCAGCCGGGAGATGCAAGAGGGAGGGCGAGGGAGGGTGGGAAACGCGACACAAGGGCCACCAAAGCAAGGCTTTAAGGACACAGGGAACTTCTGGTTCGCTTTTTAGATTGAAATGTGTATGCGAGGCACTGAGAGATAGCCGTTGTAAGGGAGGAGGGGGAGCTGCGCAGCAGCGTTCGTGTCGCTCCTGGTGGGAATTTTTCTATAAAGGACCGATTGTTCGGCAACGGCGCCTGACAAAGATACAATTGGAAAAGTGGAGGAGAAAAAAAGAAAGGAAGAAAAGAAAATCTTCTCTGTAACTTGTGCCCTTCAGAAGCAGCCCCTGTCGCGTTCGGCGCCTGGCAGAGCCGCCGCTGCCTTGGGAGCCTCAGGTCTTTGTTAAGAAAAGGACTTTGTTAAGAGAAACACCAGTTCTCCCGAAGGCTCATTATTCAAACTGCTCCAGACCCAGCGTCACAAGTGCCGGTGACTTTGGAAGATGAACAATCTTATCTCCCGGGTGAAAAGGACCATTTGTTGTTTACTGTCCGGGAGAGAGAGCTCACAATAGGCACGAGAGGAAACTTGGAGAATATCTGAGCAAAACTTGGCGGGCGATGTGCAAAGCGGAGCGAGGAGGGAGCGATACCAGCACAGGGCTTCCCCGGGGAGGCACGCCACTGCACCGGGGCTCGGCACGGGCAAGGGATGCTGTCCTAGCAAACGCAGCACGGGCAGCTTCCAGGGGAACAAAACCTTCCGTAGAAGTTGCCATCGGTTTCCACTGAGCGAGTAACGGGCAAGGACGGGGCGGGGGATCCTGCCACAGCAGCCGCTGCAGCGACTTGCGAGCATTTCTCTTCAAGGGGAGCCAGCCAAAACCTGCCGGGCCACAAACTGAATGATCACGAGAAACGCTTACTTTCTCACTGACCTCGTTGGGTCCGAAAACGGGCAACACGGGAGGTGGCAGCATGAGGGCTGCCTCCTGCGCCCGCTTTCTCTCCTGCCGCCCCACCTGCGGCGGGTGAAGGGGCCGCTTGCCAGAAGGCTGCGCGGCAGAGATCCACGGGTTCATCTGAAGTCGGCTCCTGTGTTCATCCCTGCCGTACCCCAAACCGGGGGCTCTGCTGGAGCCGCCTCCTAGAGCGAATCAGGTCCCCAGAATTCCGTTTAGCCTAAATATTTCAAGCTTTGTGCTTTTAATGAAGTCAAAACAAGAGTGCACTGTTATTCCTTGTTTCATCAAGAATTGTGCACATATAAATGTGCACATGGAGCCAAAATATATCGCACATGAGTGACACATGGGATTTATTCTAGCAACTACATAAACCGCTCCTCCAAGGAGATGACTCCTGTTTCCAAATAACACATCCAAGACCCTCGGGGAAAACCTCGGGGCAGAGCGGGGAGGCGGGGGTGAGGGGTTGGAAGCACGTGGAAGGGAAAAGACAAGCTGGTTTTGTAGCTGCAAGAGGGGAGCCGCGCGCTACGCTTTTGGCTTTGCCCTTCGCTCACAGCCAGGTTGCCCAGGCCCTTGCAGCAGGCAAATACGAAGATGCCCCTCTCCCTCCCTCCCTCATTCTGCAGCACCCGTCTGGGTCCCAGCCCTGCAGACAGCACTTGGCCATTCCCCCGTGGCTCAAGCCCCCGGGGACCAGCATGCCAGGGACCTGCAGGACCGGGCTCCGAGGCCACGTGTTCTCCTTGCAGGCAGGCGCGGCTCTCCTCTCTGCCTGGGGACCAGAGCTGCAAAAGATGCTGGTGTGGATTCAGCAGCAAGGTGCGCTGGGTTATCCTGTCTTCTGGGGACAGGGAAGGGACAACTGACATGAAAAGCAGCTTTTCCATGCACGGGTTACTGCCCACCTCCCTGCCGGGGGAGGATGGGAGCGGGAAGCACAGAGGAGCATCACAGACCACGGGGTCCTGCTCCGTGGAAGGCGGCGGCCGGAGGAGGGATGGAAAGCCAAGGGGAGAAACGCGCAAGCTGAGCACCCTCGCACCCCCTCCGGAGCCAAAGCCTGGCCAGCGCCTGCGGCGTGCATGCTGGCAGCAGCCCTGCCTGGCTGTCCTGGGGCTGCCCGTGGATTTGCAGGCAAGCGTTTGCCTTTGTCGCTTGTTTATTTTGGAGACTGCAGTGCCAACTCCCTGCTCAGCCAGGGCACGGCAAAGATGGGCTTTGCGGTAGCCGGAGCAGCACGATCCAGGTCCCGGGAGAGAAGGTGCCTGGGCAGAGGTGCGACTCATCACGGGCAGAGATCTCATCAAGAGAGGCTTCGCACCCCCTCTCCCCCCTCCTGAATGGCATCTCTTAATGCTAAAAGTCCCTGTGGTTTATAATTACCAGTTTGACAAGTTCACGAGTTCTCTGTTAATTATTATAATTAGCTCTCGCTCGGTGAGAATGCAGGAGTTTAACAACAATATTAACAATGGGAGAACTATTACCGAGAATTAACTACAACGAGCTGACTAGCAAGGTTCCTCCTGCCTGCCAGCGAGACCCATTAGCGGCGAGCCCTGCTCCCCCGTCCTCCCCCTTGCTTAACTCGGCCCTGGCTCGAAACTTGCTTGGAGAGCGAAAAACAGCGGTTCTGTCCGCAGGAGAGCTTTGGCAGTACCAGTACTGGACGGGAAATGCAAGCTCACCCCGGGCTGCCCAAAACAGGGTCAAGATTCGGACCAGCAGAGGAAATCATAAGGCAAGGCTGCCAGGGGCCACAGAAAGACAGGCGGCGGCCGTGGAAGGACAGACAGGGGTCCGCCCGTGGCACAGCCCCTCGCTCGGAGCAGCGTCCCTGCAGGGGTAGCGCGAGAACCCAGCCCCGTGAATTTCTGTTAATGCCCGCTCTATTTGACGTGCTCCGCAGCTGCCGAGTCGAGGAAGTCGTAAGAGCCAGTGATTAAATTCCTGCGAAAGCTGTTCCTCCTGGGAGTACACAGCACGAGACGCTAGCCTGAGCAAATATTAGAAAAATATCAGTTTTCGGCACCCCTCATTTGCTGAAGATGAACGGATTGACTTCTCAAACATGGCGAGATCCCGAACAGATCAACACAGCTCGGCTTTCTTCCTAATTTCCGAGTTCAAACGTATACAAAATGTTTATCTGAAGTGCAGAAGAGCTTAAAGAGGCAAGCTGTGCAAATAATTAGTTATCTTAAGCGCCTTCACACCTGAAACAGAAGGCTGGAGGTTTCTTGGTTTGCTATTTATTTTTTTAATTTATTTAATCACACCCTTGCAGAGCAGGAGCAATCACCGAGGAACTTTGGGGATCGGTATTGCCAGCAGAAAATGCCCTTTGACGCCCGCGTAAACCCGCGCGGGACCAGGGACCCTTCTCGCAGAGGAGACACGCACAGTCCGCGCCTGGGAAACCCCAACAGCCCCCGGGGCAGCAGCAGCCCCGCAGCCGGGACCCGGCTCAGCCGCCGCTGCAAACGCCGCGGGGCCCTGATGAAGCCCCTGTTAAACGCGGAAAGGAGCGTGGCCCAGACCCGGCGAAATTCCTGCACGAGAAACACGCCCAGGCCTCCAGCGGGGCTGGTTGCCTTTCCCCGGTCCTGCCTAGGGCCAGAGAAGCTCTGGGTTTCTTTCCTTTGCTGGAAAACATCATCTGCTTTTCAGACAAGAAGAGTTTCTACACTCTTAGGCTGCTTGTGAGAAATACTCCATTTCAAATACATACACACATTTTTTAATTTTTTTTTTTTTAACTGTAGACAGGGTTTGAAGAAAAGATCAAAATCTCAGGGAACTATTTTGAAGCTGTGGGATGAAGCACTTCTCTGTACATGATATGAATTTCCTTGGAGTGATTTCTATTTGAGGGATTTACAATTGCTTTTATATCCCAAAAGCAGAATGGGGAAAAAACGGTTGAGCCGGCAAAGAGCTTCTCAGGACAGCGCAGCCGTTGCCCACCTACATCCCTCGAGGGCTGGGACCAGCCTGGAAAACGCGGCGGCACGTAAAGGACCGGGAGCCGCTTCGGGTCCTACAGCCTTCCCCAGGCCAATTACTCAGCATTCAGCCCTTTCTCCCCGCTTCACCGTTAGCATCAGTAATGTATTCATGAAATTCCCCGGGGAATAAATTCTTGCAAACATCTCGACACCGCAGACAGAGGTAAGAAAAAGGCCTCAAACGAGTCAGAATGTATTTCACAAGTGGAAACGCGGAGACACAGAGGAGGAGACGGGACCGGGCGGGTTGTGCTCCTGCGTGGAAAGGATCCCTTCTCTTCCTGGGGAATTATTAAAGGTTTCGCACCGGGGAACAAATAATTTTAAGTGAATTAATCCCTTTTGCTTTGCCCTTGCAGACAAATCATTGGTTAGTGGGAGCATCAGTGCGGAGATGCTGGGTTACTCCTCTCCCTAAGCCTTCTGGGAAACTCCTTTGAACACTTACAACATCAGAGCATAGGACCTGATTTGTTAGACAAGCCTGACTTTATTATTTTTTTAAAAGGGGGATATTATCTTCTGCCTCCAAAGGAAAGGGGAAGAGGAGAAAGCCACTGATACAGAGGGGGGTAGAGACAGACACAGAACCTCATTATTAAACAAAATAAATAAAATATACTAGCAGAAAATGTGTCTTGGCTTTATTACTATATTCTGTCCTCTAAATATTTCATTTCCAACTAATGCACAAGCCAAATGGAAAATTTCAAGCAAAACTGCACTACTTAGAATATGCTTAATTATTGATTCAGCCAGGAGGGAAAAAGAAAAAAACGGAGGGGAAGAAAAGGCACCGAGCCGTTGTCGAGCCCTCCGTCCCGGAGCTGCTGTTCTAAACCTGCGCAGCTTCCCCCCCTCTCCCAGGGGAAGGGAGCGCAGAGCGTCCCGGCTGCCTGCAGCCCAAGCTCTTCCTCGGGCACCAGGCGAGGAAGAGGAGGGGAGGGAGGACACAAAGGGGCGCTGCTCGCTGCCCCACCCAGCCCCTCGCCAGGCACGAGCCAGCTGCCAGCAGAGCCAGGCAGGGCTCGGGCTCACGCACCGCGTTTCACCAGCCGCACACGGCACCGCTGCGCCGAGCTGGCGGGGTGCTCGCTCGCCCCGTCTCCTCTGCCCTGCCTGGCCGGGGATCGCCTGAGCCGAGGCTTTGGGTTTTTGCCGAGATCTTAGCTTACATCTTTTTGCAACCAGAAAGGCTTCCTCGGGAGCTAAAAGCTGAACAGCACATTAGGGTAAAGAGCCTTGGGGCCTGCCAGCATCCCTCCTTGCAGAGGGCCAACGCCAACCACCTCCGAGGGTAAAACCCAGCCACCTCAAACCCCCGACTTTCAGTTAACCCCTTCTGAGGGACCACCAAGGCTCCCCGTCCCCGCCGGGGCACAGAGCCGGCCGCACGCAGGGCAGACACACTGAAGTGCCAGTGCTCAGTCCTCCGACGGGACAGCACAGAGGGTAACAGCCCACCCCCACAGCCAGACACTGGCAATTAATTTTTTTATGCCAAAGGTTTGCAGTCTGGGTTACAGCCCCTCACGGAGGGGTCCTGCCTTAGACACCTCTTGCCAGCCCACCGGCAGCTGACGCAGCGAGACACGTGGGATTGGGAGCAACTCACCCTGGTCACCAGCATCGCTGTCACGAGAGCCAGCAGCACCAAAGCAACCCTGTCCCCAGCCGAGCCAAGGGAGCTGCTGCTCTGCACCAGGCTTTTATACAGGAGCAGGAGCAGCAGCAGCAGCAGCAGCAGCAGGAGCGGGAGCAGCAGCAGCTGGGGCCGGGAGCCGGTGGCTCGCTGACGGGGCTAACTGAGCACACCTGCACTCCTGGCTGCAGCAGGGAAACCGCCTCGGAAAGCAGGGAAGGGGACGGAACATAGGAAATCGATGGCAAGTTAAGGCCGGAGAGAGCAATTAGGCCTGGGAGCGCTGCCGCTAACTGCGCCAGGAGTGAGTTTTTAAGTGTAGCTGCACCGGATTTATACACTTACACGGGGCTGGAAATCTCTCAGAGAAAGCAGTTTAATGGTGCTGCCATTTACAGGGAGAAAAACTGAAGCCGGCGTGCGTTTGCAAATGGACTCCAGGGAACCAATTTTCTTCCCCTGCTGGGATAAGTCCAAGCCACCCGTTCTGAAGTTACAGGAATTGCACTGGAAAAACAAAGGGGGAGAGGCTGCGGCTGCGGACGAGCACGGGAGCTGCCGGGGCCGAGGACGGTCCCCGTGGGGCGGTCACACCGGGGCACGGGACCACAGGCCCCCCGGCTCAGGGGTGGCCGGGTGTTTCACCAGCCTGCCCAAAGGCGTGCGGCAAACCCCAAAAGTTTAGGCAGAAATAGCAGATGCAATGCCAGCTCTGGCGAAGGGCTTGCAGTCCCTCCTGGCAGGCGTTCGTTGAACTAAGACGACAGTTGGTCATGTTTTTTCCTGCGTTTCCTCCCTCCATAGACCTTTTTATTGGGGCTAGGTAATTTTTTGTGAACAACTTGTGGTCATGAATGAAAGCTAAAAATGTGGTCTTGGAAACATGGCCAAAAGCCGTTTCTAATTCACAACAAACGTCACACGTCCCCCTCAAAAAACCAGTTCAGAGTCTAATTCCTTACGTGCTTGTCGACGCCGCCACCTATATCCGTCCTCCACCTCCGACTCTGGGAAACCACCCACCTTCCCATATTCAAATCCTTTCTAATAAGGTAATTTCTCCCGCGTGACATGGGTTTATTATAGGCACAGCAGCCGGGTTAACCCTGAAATTAGCCTTAGCTGGAGTTTTCCTGCCGCCCCCTCCCGCTGGTGTGTTTAGCCTCAAGCTTGTACTCGCACTCTCGGGCACCCCATTAGCTAACTGAGACCGTACGTACAGGCTCGGGCGTCCTTGAAAACACCCTTATCCCCACAGCGTCTGGAAGCTGGGCGCTGCAGAAGGGCTCCCAGCACCCCCAGGAGACCGCAGAAGGGGGGAGCGTCACTGGCGGGGTCCCACGCAGGGGCTTGGGGGAGCACGGCAACGCTCGGGGAGACACTGTCGGCGCTGGCATGCCGAACACACGGTGCCCTACACCTGAGAGCTGGGGAAGCCAGGCGAAGCCGGCTGCGCGGTCAATTAGGAATTTCACTGAATTTTCAAATTACGGCCGTTTTTTTTTTTTTTAAGCCACAGAATTATGCCGTGTTACAGAGAAAGTGACAGGTAATTTGGGACACCGAGGATTTCTCGGGCTCTATAGTTAATGGGGAGTTTAGCACCAATTCCTCTGTAATTTGCACTTCTGAGAAACCGCGTTATTATAAAGTCAGAAATCTCAAGCACTTTCAACTGCGGGATCTGCCAGACTGACGATGACCAGGAACTGAGGAGGCCCGAGTCCACAGGTCACCCATTTCAATATCTGAGGCTGGGTGGCTTCCAAAAACGGCCGCTCCAACGGCGGAACCGAAAATTGGAGGTGACATTCAGAAGTCTCTGAAAATTATAACCCTGACTTCCTCCTTGAAAAGCTTATCTGAATCCTGGCTTATCCTTTGATGAGGTTACTGAAAAAGCATTCTGCTCTGAGCACTTGAAAGATAACAGGCAATATATGTGAGCCGGTGTGCTTCTCCCCAGGGGGGAAACGCTATCGAACACGCCAAGCATGGGACACTAATTAAATGGTCTGAATTGTGCTGGACATTAAGGTCCCGGGGTGGCTTGCTTTAACTCCTTCCCGTCCTTGCGCACCCGGAGCAAACGCGCGCGCTGGCGCAGCCAGGCTGCCGGGAGGACGTGCTCCCGCGGTCCGGCGTGGCCCCGGGCGTCCCGCTCCGTCCCGCTCCGGAGCTGGCCTGCAGGCGTTTCCACGGGGCAGAGCCCCTCGTGGGAGAGCACCGCCTTCGCTGGTCCCAGCCAACGGGTCAGCATCCTTAAGGAGCCCTGGGAACTTCCTTGACTAAATAAACCGCATCCAGACAACGAGCCCACTTGACTTCTGGGAAGACGCTAAGCCGGGGCTCCGGCTAATCCTGCCCATTGGTAAAGACGTGGCGAAGTTTAAATTTTTGCTTACGTCTAAGCAAACGCTCTGGTTTCTTGGATGCTGAACCCATGGTTCTAAGCAAGTGTCTTCCTGAGCTTTAGGAAGAAAGGAAAAGCAAGCGGAGCCAGAAATACTGTCATAGCAGCGAGAAATGGTGAATTCAGTAATGCTTAATGGGCTGGCAAAGGGGCTATGAAAATTGACCCAGCTCTATTGGTGAGGGAAAATAATGGGGCTTCCTTTATGAAGTGGAGTAGCAATCACAGCTCAAAGGGTGGAAAGGAGGAAAGATAATGCACTAAAATACCAGGTATCAGGGCAAAATCGGTATTAATTATGGGGAGCCAAAGTTCTGCCCTCGGAACAGCAGCCGCGGCCACGTTCCCGGGAAAAGGGCTCTGGCTGACGTCTCGGTTAGCATCCCCCTTCCACGCTGCCGCTCTTCCCCGCAGCACGGCACACGGCACGGCACTCATCTGGGCACCGGCTTGGGTAGGGCCGGTGGCAGGAAAATGCTACTCTAGCAACGTAGCTTTATAACGACAGCACATTACGCTCTATGCAAAGCCTCTTTGGAAAGCTCTAGCGTGCCTGCGAGACGCAGGGCCCTACATCACGTGCTTTTTTGTCACTTCTCTTCCTCCAGCAAAAGCCCCAAATCTTTGAATTCGTGGCAGGCAGCATTACGGTACTGTTTTTCTTTGCTTTCAACTTTGAATAACTTACGACAATTCCGTGCCAAATGTAAGCTGGAAGCAAGGTTTGGAGCGTGCAAACCAGTGGTTAGTAGATGGGAAGCTCCTTGCGAGGGAGGTTTGCGTGACCAGCTTGAACGGGTCAACCCCTGTGCAAGTATTTGGTACGGTTGGTGGGCAAGCGCATTCGCCCGGCGCCGGGGCTTGTTCCCAGACAAAGCTGCCCTCCTCTTCCTCCTGCCCGCAAACACCCGGCGCGCTCCTCTGTATCCAGCGCGGCCGCTCCGCCGGGATCCAGCTTTGCCTCTTCTCTGGTGAGCCTGTAGCCCAAAAAGCAGGGAAAAAGAACAAAAGCGTTTTAATGGCATAATTTATTTTAGCATTAGCTGTCTCTTCATGCTGCCCCAGCCCCCAAAACGCCTATAATCGTTGTCTGGTTCCCTGCCACATCCCCAGCCAGCGCCTTCAGCGTTTCAGGCACCGCTGCGTGAGATTAGCGGGGAAGTGTTTTGAGTCCCTTCCTTACATCAAAGGGATTGAAAAACTATAAATTTAACAGAACGCCTTACGCAGGTGAGGAGAAAAAAAGCAAGTTCTGTGAAAAAAAAAGGACGGCTCGTTTCTCCTCGTTCTGGGGCAGGGCTTAAGGCAGCTAATAAGTCTCCGGGGAAAAAGCCCCGTTGTTTAAGCGGGCACCGGCCCAAGAAAAGCGAAATGCCGACAGGTGGGAGAAGCGCCCAGGTTCACCGCGTGTGGGGAAAAGCGTCCGGTCAGAGAAGGAGGTGGGGAGGCGGTGGGAAGCCTCGGGCGGCCGGCGCAGGGTCAGGGCAGCGGCGAGGCTCCTGGTGCACCTCTAAGAGCAGCCCCGAATCTTGCATCGGGTCCCTTCTCCGCGAGGCGCCGCGTAAAGAGAGACCGAAGGAAGAAGGGAAGATGAGAAATGCGAAGCAAAAGATGAAGCTGGTAGGATCGAAGGTTAGGGAAATGTTTTGCGAACTGCCTGTGACAAGCTGCCATCGTTGATACATCCCTGCCCGCTCGCCCCGGCCGCGCGCCGCCGAGGGGTCCGCCGGCCGTGCCGCACGGGCTGGTGCCGGGGCGATTGCCGGCAGCCCGCGCTGGCTGCCTGCGATGGCCGGGACAACAAAGCCCAGCAGCGCCGGGGGGAAATTCTTCAAAGGGCCCTTGCCTTGAAAACGCTGAGCGTTATTTCCACGGGCCCTTAAAGAGAATAATTCATTAGTCGGCTCAGGACAATCAATATCGTGCGCCGACAATTTATACACCGATTCTGTTTACCCAGCAGACCCTCTTTGATAATATTATTTATGATTCTAAATAACTCCATCGGTGTTCAATAGAGCTGGGAGTACCTGGGGGACCGGGGCACAATCAAATTATGAAGACATATGGTTTACTCAGCGCTGGAAATGTTCAACTGCATTTCATTGCCGTTAGGCCTGCCGCAGTGCCTTCCCCAATCAGTTATACAACCTCCTTAATATCGTTTGCTGGATGGGAAGGCTTCTTCAGGGAGAGGGCTCTCGCTCAGCTGACGGAGAGATGTGGCTGTAAAGGGAATTTTATTGCGGCTATTTCTGCATTTGCGGAGCTGAAGGACATGCTGAGCAGCTCAGTGCATCCCAGGCCACCGTGGCAATTAAACTCCTGCATTGCCGGGGAATCGCGGAGCAGGCAGGGAGAGGCGGAGGCGGAGGCGGAGGTGGAGGCAGAGGCAGCGGCAGAGGCAGCGGCAGCGGCAGCGGCAGCGGCAGAGGCAGCGGCAGAGGCAGGCAGGGCTCTGCCTGCGAGCAGCTCCACCCCAGAGCTCTCCCGGCGAGGCCGCCCCGGCGTAGGCGCTGGCTGCTATGTATGCGGCACGGCACGCTCCGCATCTCCGGGCTGTGTTTATGTTCGATGCATATACTGTGTACGTTTTAATAAAGCCTTTCTGATATACCCACGAACCGGCCAGATGCTGAGTCATTATTATCGACAGAACATTGCATAAGTACTCTGCTGAGCTTCCTCTGGGCTTTGAGGGTGTATAAAGCTAACACTAATGCTATATTGCTCTATAAACTCCAGTCCTCCCTGCAGAGAAGCAATAATTAATCAGACGATGCATGATATGTAACAAATTAAAAAGATAAAACTTCCCAACAAAAATTATGGGACTAGAGAGACGCGGGCTGTGCTTTGCAGCGAGCTGTCCCCGGCATCCCATTTCCCTCGCTCTATTGGCATATAACTTACAAGGGCCGGATCCTGCAAGCGCTGCGAGGCAGCCGGCTCCGCAGCTGCCCGGCGCTGCCCTGGCGCGGTGTTCAGGCACCAAGCACCGGGCTGATTTCGGCGCGTCCTCGGCGTTCGGCCTTCGCAGGGGGTGGCCGCGAGGCCGCGGGGAGCCAGGACCGGGACGTGGGCGCTGGGGGCAACAGCACGCTCCCTGTAAGCCGGGCGGATGAAAGCCAGCGCTTTCTGCTTCTGAGTGTCCTGGAAACTCTTCTCGACACCGATCCTGCTCGTTCCTGGCTTGCAAATAGCCGGGGCTATAAAATAAAGCGGTAACAGTTATCACTGTGGAAATACAATCTCTGAGAAAATCCCACCAGAGTAATAATTAAAACAGATACTGAAGACTCTGACAACCCTGGATTTATTTTCGGGTTTCAGCTATTTCTGCTACGTGATTCCCTTTTGAAAAATCAGCATCTCCTTTCCGTAGGAAACCCAGACATTTCAGGACCCGTTTTTGTTCCCCTTGAAGCAGAATGGAGAAGTAAACAGTGACGATTCCTGTGGAACGGAAAGAAAAGACATTCTGAACTCAGAAGCGTCAGGGGGTTTTCACTTCCATCTTCCCATGCAAGCCTGCAGCGCTGATGCAGCGCCGGGTTCCAGCAGCAGCACGTTTTGGTGGGGAAGCTCCAGGCAGCCCCTGTACTCGGGCAGGACGAGTGGGACACGGCAGACCTCTCCCTGCGGCTCCTGGGCCGGCAACGCCGGGCACACCCCTCTGTATTTGCCAGCGGAGATGATCAGGGAAGCGGCCAGTAGCGGGGCTGATGCTTTTTTCCCCTTCTTCAAAACATTTGGAAAGAAGTTCAGGCCACCTCTTTGGGCACAGAGCCTGGCTCTCCTGCCGCCACTCCCCGCGGCAGCCGCCCTCAGGCTCCCTGCCCGGCTGCCCAGGCAGGCTGCTGTGAGCGATTCCTGAAACCCGCTTGCAGCCCCAGCGCGCAAAGAAAACCCGTCGGCAGCACTCACTGATCGCGCTGGCGGTCGGCAGGGTCTGACGGTGAAGCCCTCTTTGGAAGAGCAGCCCCGCGAGACCCCCGGGACGGCGATATTGGGACCGGCCAGAGAAGCCCTTCCCCGCCCCTGCACGCTGCTGCTGGCGTAAGGAACGCGGCAGCGCATGCGGGAGAGGGGCGAGGATGGACTTGTGGGTGCACGGCGGCCGCCTACCCGTGCAAAACTGCGGGGTCCCCAGTCGCCAGGCTGCCCTTCAACGCTCTGCCAGGCTCAAGCCTAAGGAGGCTTTTAGGCTGCGTCTATCACGCTGCTTTTGTAGCCTTCAAGGAGGTGTTTGGATGTCTATATTTAGTTGTCCTCACTTCCTTTCCTCCTTGACATTCATGAATTTTAGATGTCTCTCACTCCGGGACTCTGAAGGGCGTCTCGGAGAAACGCGTGGTGGCCCCTGCGCTGCACGTCATCCCCCGGTGAAGCCGGGCAAGGGACGGCCCGCGGGGAAGTGGCTTCAGCCTGTCTGCTGGGCCATCGGTGCTCGCCCAGCCATGGGATGCTCGGGTACCGTGGGCACCGCCGCCGTGCTCTCCAGCCTTTAACCGGCGAGTGGGGCTGCTGCTGGCGCTGCGGCTGCCGGAGGGAGGGAGGGAGGGAGGGGAGGAGAGGAGAGGGAGAGATGACTGGGAGCGGTGGAAAAAAACGAGCTTACAAGGGATCAGGGAGATGCTGTTAAAGTACATGGCAACTTACAGATGAAACAGGCAGCAGCTGCCTTGAGCTGAAGGCCAATTTGGCAGTGGGCTTGTGCGGGAGTGTTGTCAGAGACCGAGCCTTGCTTCTCTTCTCAGAGAAGCGTGGGCGGGATGGGAGACCCTGCAGACCCCTCCATCACTCCTTGCGCCTGCTTGCCGGGACGGGGTCCCGCTCCCATCCTCCTCACCACGCTCCACTTCAGTAGCACGCCAGGTAATGTACTTCTCCTTCCTCCTGCTTAATACCCCGGACTCCTTAAATGGCGCTGAATCTAACTGAGTGGTGGATAAACATTAGTTTCACAGCTCACAAAGCAGAACTGCCGGCTACTGCCAGTCTAGACGTAATGAGTTCCTCCCGGGACCCCTGGGAGCGTTTAGAGTGGGCTCTTCTTTACCCAAGCTGCCAGTCAAGCCGGTGCCAGGGGGGAAGCAGCGCCGTTAATCTCTTTCCCACCATCCCAGCCATAGCTGAAATCCCTTCGAGCATGTAACAGTTTTATTTTAATGTGCCGTCCCACTGGCACGCGGACGGGAGCAGCGTGGGCCGCCCGCACGCCGGCTTCCTGCTGCTTCCCCACCACGAGCCCCTGCCGGGGAGGCTTTAATTTGGGGGGGGGGGGGGGGCAAGGTGGGGATGAGCCGCCAGGATGAAGCAAACGACGAGGGAAAAGCGGTCGCATGTTTTACTTTCCACCCAGGCTGGTGTTGTCACCTCTTTGGGTATCCTTTAATTAACAACAGATTGCCGTTCTGCGGAGAGAGACTAATTTAGCACCCAGAAGAGGAGCAAGGAAAGTTTGCTTGGCACCAGCGGCCAGGGACGTCTCCCACAGTGTCGCGCTTTCACCAGGACGCTAAATCACTTGTCAGGAGCTTTTCCCCAGCAGCCAGAGCGAATCAGCTAACGAAGGTGATGTCACGCGGATTTTCAGGAGCGCTCCGATGGACCGGCCATGGCTGCTGCTGCTTCCCCGGTACCTTGGGTCCTCCTCTGGGAAGTAAAACACCGCCCACGCCCGCGTCCGCTCCCCTCTTCCAACCACAACAGAAATCCACCGGGAAATCAAGATGGGACGCTACCGTCAGGTGAGGTGAGCTGGGACGGATCTCGCTTGCACCCGGAGACGCAGCCACCTCCCTGGGCTCCTACCGTCACCAGCGACGCCGTCTCCCGTGATGCCACGCCGAGGACCCAGGGCAGACCCCGCGGGGGCACGGGGCACGCGCAGGCAGCGGCAGCTTCCCCGATCCCCACGCGGGCTCTGCACAGAGAGCTCAAGGGCCAGCGAGCTCTGCAAATAAATGGCCGTTGCAGGAGCGGCCTTTCGGCACGCCCTCCGAAGCTATTGACAGCTATTAGTGCCCCGCTCTTCGGCGCTGCCCGGCGCAGGCAGCCGGCAGGCAGGGCCGTCCTGCCCTTGGCCACCACCGTCCCCGTCAGCTGCTCGGTCCCGGGCGCTGGAAACGGCGGGGAGCAGGGATGTGGCACATGCGGGTGCTGTCCAGATAGCCCGTGCCTGCTACGGAAGACCCAGCGACAGCAAGTGCTTGGCACGACGTCCCCTTCCGAGAAACACCGGCTGGCAGAGGAGAGGTGGAGAGAATCACACGTAGGATTCATCGATTTCTCCTCTCCAGACCTCTTCCCAGAACAGGTTGGACATACGAGCTGGAAAAAAGGGAAAGAGCCGCTGTCAGGTCCTTTGCAAAAGACCAACGGACTAATTGCCAAGCTCTAAATATATCCCCGCTCCGCATGTCAGCCCGGGGCTTCTGCTCCCCCGTCCTCCACGTCAGCGGAGCAGCAAGAGCGCAAGCGAGCCTCTAATCCGCAGGGATGGGCAGGGAGCCAGCGTGGAGTTTTCCATCCCTAACCTCTGAGAAGATGGACACCTGTGTCTCTCCTCTCTGCCGGGCTGTATTTAGCAGCCGTAATTATACCCTTTCAATCTATGTATAAATAACTGGAATTCCGGGTAAAATGTTGGGTTGCTTGATTTACATCCCCAGTCAGTCGATAAGGTTGCAACAAGGATAAATCATGGCAGAAGTGCATACTCAGAAGATCTGAGAGGAAGAGAGAGAAACTTCTGCTCCCCCCCCCCGCTCTCCCATTACTCATGCTTGTTTATAAAGTGGCTGGGATAGTTTTGGCATTAAATAAACATTGTGCGATTGCCCGAGTATTTCATCATTGTCCTCAGTGCCCACGGAGAGCTGCGGGAAGGAGGCACTTGCTTTTCCTGCCTGCTTCTGTTTTCAGGCCACCAAGGACAGAGCCGTAGAGGAGGCTGACAAATTGAGGCTGCCGATGAGGGTCCCCGTCCCCTCGCCCCCGCCTGCCCCCCGGCCTCTCCGCCTCGATCTGCTGGCTCGGGCTGGAGTTTTCGGAGGTGCCCGGCCAGGACCCAGCGAGAGGCGGGGGATGAGCTTCGGTTCCCCTGAAAACCCCAGCCCTGCTCCTTGAACCCTCCACCCCAAGGGCTCCCGGGAATTTCCTCCGTTGAGTGACCCGGCTTTTTTTCTTTTCACGCCAGACCTGCAGCCAGGCATTCATCCGTAGCCTCGTCCTCGGCTGGGGGAACACGGAGACAGCCCCCCGCCTTGCCACCGATGCGCAGCCTCATTAGTCTCAAGCCAGACCATAAATTGGTGCATGCAGCGAGCAGCCAGCACCGGAGGAACATCGGCGGATGAAACAGCAGCGCTTTGCGGTGAGCGCCAGACCATCGCTCGTCCCGCTCCCTCCCAAGTGGAACGCCGTCCGTCGCACGGCCGGAATTGCCGGGCCGGGGACGGAGAGGCCAGCGCCGTGTGGCATCTCGGCAGCGGGCTGCAGAGCCGTCCCGGGGAGCGGGGCGGTGGGGATTAGGGGGCTGAGGGCGCTTGCAGCGTACTCTGCCCTGCGGTAAGGAAAGCGCTGCCGTTCTGCGTCTCGGGGAGGTCTCGGACTGGTGCGTGGTTTGGAAGGGGCCGGCCCTGCCAGGCAGCGGCAGGGAAGAGCCACGGCGTTAACTGCGGCGTCTGCATCTTTGGACAGCAGGCTGCGTGGCAGGGAGCGCAACGGTAGATGGACGAGCCCGTCCTGGATGTTTTTCAAGTGGAGATTAACCACTGAGTAGGTTCTTTTTATTTAAGATGCCATATGTCTCTTCCTCTAAATACCTCCTCCATCAGATACCGCTGTGATTCCCAGTCTGCCTTCCAACCCTGCCTTTGAGACAGGATTGCAAACACTTCATAAAACCGTGATAGATCGGCGATGGAAAATGCTTTGAAGCCTCCTTCTGTCCATTCCCCCGTGCACGTCATGCCCAAACATCCACGCAGCTGCTTTGCCCGCGCTCGCTCGGAGCCTCGGAGCCGCAGCGTGCCCGGGAGGCGTGCGCGTCTCTGGGAGGTGGCTGCCGATTCTGGGCTCGGGGCAGAGCGCTGGTTTGACTCCGGTGACTCATTTGATTACGCTGCAAATTCTCTTCTCCGCCTGCGAAACGGGGATAGCAACGCTCTCCTTTTCTCCTGCTGTGAGCTCCAATATATCAAGGATTGTGAGGCACTTAATACTATGTAAATGGGAGACATATCAGCTGTGCCTCAGATAAATGAATTTCACTTAGATTGATGGGTGTGAAGCACTTCCAAAATTAAGCCTATTCTTCTTAAATCAAACAGTTTCCCCAAGCCAGTTCAGCTCCATTGATGTAGAGGAAGTCATCAAGTTGCGATTCATCACCGGGTTCAGTCAAAGACCTTCAATACCCTGACCCACCGCGTGCTTCCTCCTCTTCGCAGAGAGCGTCACAGCTTGGCCAGCCGCACGAGGAGCAGGACCCGTCATCTCTGCGCACGGGGCATCCGAGGCTCGGTCCGCAAAGCCCGGACACGCTCTTGGTGGGACTAACACCACATCAGGTGTCTAACGCGGAGCTTGGAGAATCACCTGGGTGTTCAGGTGATCACCAGGGTCATCTTCACAGCGTTTGCGTATCAGCAGATTCGAACTACAGAACGCTCTTTTCCCCAAACACTTGCCTGATCGTCCTCGCCCTCACAGCTGAGTCGGCAACGAAGAAATCAGACTTTAGTATCTCTGAAATCCCCGCCTCGCTCCCGTGGGTCCCTGCACCTCTCCTGCAACCTCCGTTGCAGGACCGGCACTATTTCTAGGGATTAGGGCTGGAAAGGCAGCGCGCAGCAACCCGAGTGCTTGCTCTGATGCTTACGCTGAACTGTACTTGTGCCATTAAATGCCCTGTAACATACAGATAATATCATAAACCTCGTTTCATTCAGTCAGCAAACAGTAAATCCCTCCCACACATGGGAGCATCACCGTCAGACTGCAGCTAGCTGAGTAACGCTGTAGTAAACCGCACCAAGCTGTTCACTACAGCTCGGCGTTGGCCCGCGCGTCGGGGCCGCCACCCCTCCTGACCTCGGGGGCTGCCGGAGGCGAGAGGGGTCCGTGGGCAGCCCCCTCCTCTCCGGGGCTGGAATTTCTCCTCTCCTCTCTGCCAAGCCCAAGCGCCTCCTGACTACGGGTATCCGTCTGGTGTTTATGTGTGGAGGAGCTCAGCGCTCTCCAACTTCTTAACTGCAGATAATCAACAAAGCTGGGCAAATAATTTAGCGCGTATAATTTATTCTATGAATTTTGATTCTTTGCCCACAAGCAGCTTGTGCTTCTCACAAAGGTATTGGTCCTATGAAATTATGCGGGGGAACTGCCGCCTTGGCCTATAGCTCGTTCAGCCGGCTGGCAGCGAGCGTTTGGCACCCCGAGCATTGCAACGCTGGCCGCTTGCTTGCTTTCGATTAGGTGCCTCGCTCACATGGTATTTCTCCTGCTGATAGCCTGGGAGAAACCTAACCTCAGAGAGCACATCCCTGGGGCAGAGCGCTGTTCGTGGAAACCTTACCCGCACGCCTAGGACAGCCGTTCCCAATCCCCGACGCAGAATTAGGCACGCGGAGGGTAGGTACAACAACCGGTTAGCTGAGCGATCGTCGAAATGTGGTCGCGTCATCCATATGTTTGTATCAAAATGCCCCATACTGTCATTAAATGAGACTAGATATACCTCGGAGCAGCAGTAAGCACAGCTGCGCTGGTTTTCCCCCTTGGCAGAGGAAGGAGAGGCTGCTGCAGCCTCACGCGTAACCGCAGCACCAGTTACAAGCCTGCCTGAAATTCAGACGTTGAAGCCGTGAGCCAAACGGCGTCAGCTTCGGGCCACGCGCGCTGCGCGACTCGCGTCCCTTCAGCCGTTCCCCGTGCCGCGCTCCTCTCCAGCGCGCTCGTGCTCCCGTGAGAAGGCGCTTACAGCTCTGCCGCCCAGCACGGGCTCCCCGGTGTGCGGGGCCGGTAGGTGCTCGCCCCTACCGGCCCCGGTGCTGTGCCCAGCCTTAGCTCCGACTACAACGCCCGGCAGCGTCTGTGCGCGCGGCAGGCGTCGGAATAGCTGATGCAACTTTTCATTAACAGTTCCTCCAAGGTGGGAGTTGACGCGTTTGTAAAAAGAATGCCGCATCAATGTGTGACCGTAAATCATCCTACTGGCTCTGTACTAAGATCTCGATTTTTGCCCCTGCCAGCGGCAGGGCGTTGAAATGGCTGTCACTCCACGGATGCCCTTCATCCCCTTTCTTTATCTTCTAAACATTGCGATCTTGTCGTCTGCAGGAAGAGCTACGGCCCTTCAAGTTAAATGTGCCTGCCAAGAAAAATGTTGATTTTTTTTTTTTTCCTCCACCTACCTTCAGATATCTGATTAATTCAATGCGAGGAGCAAGGAATTAAGCTTTTTTTTAAAAAACTGAATACAGAAACATTGATGTAGAAAAATATCGTGGCTGTTAGAGCTGTCTTGTGACCAAGACAGCCTTAAAATGTGTTTTAGCCTCACTTGGCATGCTAGCTTTTAGGAGCTAAATGGAGAAGTGAACTAATCCCAGGTCTTAATGAATAATGTGCAAATCCAACTTTCATTTTCAAGTGTGTCCATACGTTCGAGAATGAGTCACAAGGTGTTTGTTGTGCGGTAGAAGAATAGACAAGCTGGGAAGGGTATTTTTATGTGTTTGTGAATCATTGTATATGATATTTTCCTCCACTGTGCCTCTCTGTCCTAGCAGTTTTCTGCAGTGAAATCCATTCAGCTGTACTGGCAATGTAGGCACTTTATAGAAAATCTTTAATAGTGCTAGCGCAAATGGATGGCTCTTATTTCCTCTCCGCAAAGCGGCGATTTGCAAAACCACTGCCGACAAATATTTACCCCCCTCCCCCGAGCCGTTAAAGAAACACCGGTGGCGATGCCTCCCGGCACAGGCGGGCACGGCAGAGCCGCCTGCGGCAGCCATCCCGCGCCGGCACCGCGGAGGGCGCGCGCCGGCCCGGCGGCCGCCTCGGGAAGGCGCGCACCGCGGGCGTCTATAGCCGGGCGCGTACGTGAACGCGGGCACGGAGGGCACGGGGTGACGGGGGGGTGCGCAGCCCTGCAGCTGCTGATCCGCACGGGTCGACGTGGAAACACGCTCCCTAAAGCACGTAGGCGCGGGCGCGCGAACACGCGGCCGCGTGGGTGCCAGCGTCTATCCAGACACACGCGGGGAGAGACGGGGAACCGCACGGATCCTTTCCAAGCCTTTCCATCCTGGCTGTCGTGCCTGTTTATTTGCTGGTACGCTCGTCTTGCTGGAATTTTTAACATTTAATTAGCTGAGCCAGCTGCTTCCGCTTTGCAAAGGGCCCTTTAGTTCTGTCTCGTTTTAAACGCGGGTTTCTTTTGTTAGCAGGATCAATCCAGGCTCTGGCCGAGCCGCACGGCCCAGACGCCAGCGCCCGCCGCCGTTCGTCTGCGGCACCGCGCTCCCGACGCCGGGTTCGGGGACACGCGGGGAGCTGCGGGCCTGGCACGGGTGGGCTCCAGGCTGGGCTGGCGTAACAGGAAAGCACAGAGCTGCCGTACGTCTCCTCTTCATCCCTCTCGAGTGAGTTGGAGCTGAGCGCGACCTTACGCTCTGCAGATTATCGTGCCTTGGAAACGGGGTGGAAACCAGAGGACTCACTGAGCAGAAGAAAGAGATTTCTACCCAGTAGGGGGGGGGGGCACGGATCCCGCTCCCCCAGCAAGGCAATTCTCACCAGCTGAAGCATAATCGCCGCCTGTCTGGATGAGAGATGTTGAATTTTTACCAACGGTGCTCAAAATCCCGCCTAGGGAAGGGCCACAGGAGAGCTCTCCGGTGAGAAGGGGAGGCTGCATCCCCGCGGGAACCTGCCGCCCCGCGCAGGGACAGCCAGAGCCCGTCCTGGGAGAGGGACCCGCCGGTTTGCAGTGCCGGTTATGCCGGGACCCTCACCCGAGAGCAGACCGCCAGCAGCGAGCTGCACGCCGACTATCAATTTTCCACTTTGTTGGCCTGTGCAAAACCCTCTGGGAAAACCAGGGGGGGACCAAGAGGTCCCTTCTGCGGAGCTGCAAGGGGCGGCTGGCACTGGTTCTACTGGTGTTAGCAGAGAGGCCAAAAGGGCCGAGCCCGGGGAGGAGGCGTCACGCCAGCACGGGGCTGGGTCGTGCACGACCAGCAGAAGGGTGCTGGGAGAGCCCTTCCCACCCGCTCTGCAGGCGCGCAGGGACCCAGGCACAGCGAAATCAGCTGCTGCTCCGGGCTGGGCCGAGGCGGGCGGAGACGGTCCCCGGCGGGCCAGCCGGGAGCCAGAGCCGCGCCTGGTCCCGCCCCGGTCTCCCAACACCCGGCACAGCGGGCAGGAGAAGGCTGAGTGCCCGCAGGCGACGCAGACGGAAGAGACCCCCGCGCCCGGCGCGGGCTGCCGTGCCCGAGGGTTGCTCTGACTTCTCTTGGCCCTGGAAGGAGGTCACGGCCTGCCCTTAAATCTTTTGCTGAATTACACGGCAGGCACGCAGCTTTAACTGCTTCCTAGGTACTGAAGCCAGCCAGAAGCTACATTTATTTTCAATGGGTGTAAAATAAGCGGCCTGAAATTTGGGATGGATACCCAGGTGGCAGGTTGTCTGAAGGGCGATGTCGTGCCCTTTGCTGGGGCTCTTCCCCCACGGGCGGCATCCTTCCTCGCCGGGGAGGCTCTGCCCCTACCTCCTCAACAGCATCTCAGCTTCACGGCTGCCTTTCGCTCCACCTTTCCTTGATTTTTGCTAAGATTTGCCTTTCCTTTTGGTCTTTCGAGCCCGGACTTTGCCTTGCTTGCTTCGTCCTACGCCACACGCCCATGTTTTCTTTCTCGTCCTCTGTAGCACATGGAATTATTTTGTTTCCGTCGTTTCACTCATTTCCCTTCAGTATGTTGCTGCTTCCCCCTGGCCCCTCGCCCCGCTCCTTCCTTTACGTTGTCTGCCCGCAGATTTGGGAGGCTCCTTGCCGAAGGGCTGAGGATGAGCGGCTCCGGGCGTCGCCACGGGCCCTTCCTCCGCCGGCCCTGCCCCGCGCCGGCACGGCTAATGCAGCCCCGCCAGAGATGAGGAGAGGGACGCTGGCCCCGTCACGGTGCCTGCAAAAGAGCCCATTGATTTCAGGGGAGCTGGGATTTCAGGCTGATTATCGCTACCGCTCATGAAAATACTTCTGAGGCGTTTGCCTCTGGAAAAGGGCAGATCGCCTCAAATGTCAGGTGTCAGCAAAGCCTTTCTGCAGCCCCAGGCAGACTCCCCTCTCCAGCTTCAAATGACACAAAAGGACCCCGTGCGATTCTATTCATACCAGATGCGATCTCCCACCTTTAAAGCCGAGAGAAGTTTGCCTGAAGAGAGACACGTGAACTTTTTTCCAATCGTTCTAATCATTCCTTTTTCTCCTGGGAAATAAATTTTTAATTGTTCTTATTCTTCCGCATCCCCTTTGAAACGCATTTGTGTTTTCATTGAAAGTCCAAGACAGAAGAACACCTAAAAGTTTTCAATTTTCAGACCCCGGCAAACCTATCGCTTCTGAC
This sequence comes from Mycteria americana, assembly GCF_035582795.1. Lineage (NCBI taxonomy): Eukaryota > Metazoa > Chordata > Aves > Ciconiiformes > Ciconiidae > Mycteria > Mycteria americana. The sequence continues at coordinate 910,039 of NC_134383.1, forward strand.
ATAAACAAACAAAGCCCAAACATGTTTAATGAAACAGTTTTGGTTTTCAAAATGAGTGTTTTCGTTTTGATCAAAAAGCCATTTGTAGCTCCCATCCTGAAGACATTTTCCCCAAACCCATTTAATCCGGCTCTAAAAACCTCTTTGCAGAGAGAGGCGCGGCGTGCGCTTGTTTGCCAGCCTGCATTTGCTTCCCCCTCGTTAGAGCTGCCAGATGCCAGAGCTGGGCTCGGGGGAACGAAGACGCTGCCCGGCGATGAGGGAGCGCGGTGCTGATCGCAGGTTAGTCCTCCGACAAAAGGACAAGAGCAGAGCCCGGCAAACAGTATCTGGCAAACAATAACGTGCGTTTTCCCTCCGTTTCCCTTCTCTGGTTGTTGGGGAGCTAAACTTTATCATCTTCTCCCGCGTGCGTCCCAGTCATTGCGTGGCCAACCCCGCGCAGGGATTTCGGTCCCGGCCGCACCTCCCGCGCCGGCACATCTAGCCCCAGGCTTCGGTTGACAGCCCTTGTCTTTACGAGCTAAAAATTCATTTCTAGCAGGCACTGACTTCAAAACTGCTGTCCATGCAGTTGTTCCTGCCAGCAAACTCATTAGCAGAGATATTCATTGAGAGCGAACATACAGGAGAAATGAACTCGGCCACCCAGGCGCTGCCGACTGCGGCTCCCGGGGTAAAGAAACGGCTTCGCACACACGCATGTAGTCCTGCCCGCCCATCACGCCGGACGATGCCCACCCTTCGAGTCTGAAACGCCAAAGCAAAGCAAAGCCAAGCAAAGCAAAGCAAAGCAAAGCAAAGCAAAGCAAAGGAGCCTGCGGTGCCCTGCAATGGGGTACCCGGGTTCGGGAGAGGCTGAGAGTGGGTCGCCCGCAGAGAAGCGGAGCAAAACCCAGCTGTGGTTTCTGCACCAGCAAAGCTGCGACCTCCTTGAAGGAGCCAGGCACTGCTGCCAGGTAGCTCAGCAGCTCTTGGCGGGAGCCGGCCCCCTGCCAGGAGGCACATCCACCCCCTCTCGCTTCCCAGCCCCGCACCCCTTCACGTACCCGCAGCGTTGCTCCCGCGCAAGCGCCCAGGGGAGACCCGCACCTCGCCGGTCCCCGCAGCCGCCTTTCCCGCTGCCGGAGAGCCCCAGCCGTGGGGCAGGGAGCATTTCCGAACCACCCGGCCCACCCCTCCGCTCGCCCCTCCTTACTCGCCCTCTGGCACGGCCCCAGGGATGGGTGGTACCCGGGGCGAGGGGCGGCGTGCCGTCCCCCAGCGCTCCCCCGAAACGAGAGCGACGAGCGTTAGCCGTCCCAGCTCCTCAAGGGCAGCCTGGCCTCGGTCCGAGGCGGTGCCCGAGGCGGGTCGCTTCGGCGCTGCAGGGCTACACCGGCTAACAACTCCTTCGGCACGGTTACGCTTCGGAGCATCTCAGTGAAAACAGGAAAACAGAGCATTAAAGTTGAGCGGAAACAAAGCCAAGAGGGTTCGGCAGGCCTGACTTATGCGAAGAGATGAAGGAACTTAACGTATAGGCCCGTAAAAGAGGAAAGGGGCAGAGGGGAGACGTGGAGAATATGAGAAAGCGAGACAAATAACAGTAATAATAAAACTAGCGTTATTTATAAATTGCTCGCTCAAGGGCTCGGAGGGACCCAAGCAGACAATTAAAGCACGATAATAATAAACAATAATAATTAAAACCTCATAAAACACATCATAGGAAAAGGAAGCAAAATATTCTAAAGCTCATGAAATCCTGCAGAGGACATAAAACAAAGACAAGGGGGAAAACTTATCCGAGGTTGACTGAAAATATATCACAGGCAGGAATGGGTTTCTGCCGAGGAAAGAGTCGGCGAGAAGAGAGGCTTAGGGTGGAGAGAAGGGGAGGTGCCGATGCGGTGAGCGAGGGCCGCCGGCGGTGACGGAGGGGCCCGGGCAGGCACCGCAGCAGCAGCAGCCCGGTCTGAGACGCGGGACACGCGCTCGGCCGCCTGCGGCAGCACGATCGCGCGGCCGGGCATTGCTCGGGGTCGGGGGCCGTAGCGGGGCGGGAGGGAGAGAGGAGCCCCGGGGCTCCCCCGGACCTGACGTGCCCCTGGAAAGCACCGCGAAGCCGTTTGCTTTCAGATAGCCTCCAATCTGCTAGCTTTCCCCCAGCCGTCGGATCGCGTTCCAGGAGACAGCGGGCATCAATTCTAAACCCCGCAGGACGCCTCTAAAGGATGCGGCATCGGTAGGCTATGTCATGTCGTCCCCAACTTCCACGCGGCTCGGGCCGGCGGGAGGATAACGCCTCCTGATTAGGAAGTGAACGACAAGCGTGAGCTCTCGCTCTCTTTCTGCGCGCGTTTGCGCACGTACGTGTGCTCAGATCCTTCTTGTATATTCCGCGGAGACAGGAGTCGGAGATCAGGGGAGTCTAAAATGCAGCATGACTGCAGCAGATACAACCGGGAGCGTGCCAGAATGCCTCTGACAAGTTACACCAATTATATACCAGTTATTTGTCACATCTGTTAACTCATCAGTTTGCATTTCAGGCAGGAGGCTATGTCTAAAGATAAGAGGGCAGCGAGGAAGCGGGGCAGATTGACGGTGCAGAAGGGTGCTGTTTGCGAGTCCTCGCTCGGCGCCAGCTCTCCCCCGCCCCGGGATGACGCTCCATGAATATGCATGCAGCGTGGCAACGGGGTCTCTCTGCGTTTTGACACGTATTATACGTTGGAATAACTCCGAGGGATTTCTGCACAGTATAATAATGAGCGTGCCCGGTAATAGCCGGCTCTGGGAAAGGAGACAAAGCCAGAGTTACTGCACCTGCGGTTTAATAGTTGGAGAATTGTGATCTTAGAAAACCAGTTTGCCCTAACGACATCATCCGTACAGCGAAAGCCTCTTGTTTCGTTTAAGCTGGCGGTGGGGGGTGTTTGCAGCCAGAGGACTCTCCGAAAGGACAGGTTTCCTGGCAGCGAGAAGGTCGCCCAGCCCGCGAGCGCTGCTGCGCGCTTCTGCGGCACGGAAATCTCCCTGCCCTCCATTCGGCTTCACGATATCGGCCGAGCCTCGGGGGCGGGGAGGCCAGCCGAGGAAAGGCTTTTCTGGGGGGAGCGAGTCTGAGCGCAGGGAGAACGTCCCCCCTCCCCTCGCCTTCCCGCATGGCGGGCTGTCGCAGGAGGAGCGGCGGGCGCATCCCTCCACCGGCCAGCTCGCGTGGGATGGGGTGGGGTGGGATGGGGTGGGGGAGTCCTGGGAGGCCCCGCGCAGCCCCTTTCCCCCCGGTTGCAGTCGTCACCCTCCAGCTCTCCCAAGGTGGCTTCGAATCACGGACGCCGCGCACTGGGTGTAATTACACAGACGCGATTTGAGCAGCACGCCGGTCCGTCCGGGCTGACACCTCGCCCCCGGCCGCAGCCGGTGTCCCCCGCTTCAGAGGGAGGTGAAACCGTGACCGCTCACAGAGTCGCCTGGGCAGCTGCGCGCTGCGGGGGAGACCCTTCCCGACCTCCGCAGCCATTAGCTCGCCACCCTCGGCGCGAGAGCTGATTAGCCCTCTGTCTCCTATGCACACTTACAAATGTTATTATTGATCATAAAATTAGGCAGCTCCTCTTTAAATCCAGCTACAGTTAACTTCACGACCTCAGGCGGCCGCTAATTCCGCAACTGCCGACGTGCCGGGTGAGGACGGGCGTACCTGCCTGCGCCCTCCATCAGCGAGCGGCGGCACGCTCTCCCGCGCTGGCGAAGCAGGCAGCATCTGCCTCTCCTTTGGTTCACCCTCTTCTCAAGCACCGGGGGCGGGCGTCCTCTGCCCCCTCTCCTTGCCCGACTGGAGGTGTGCCACCTTTTCCCCGGGCAAACCACGCACCTGCACGGAGAGCCAGGCCCGGGAGCAGACGCGGCCCCGGGGAAGACCAGGACGAAGCCGCGGGCACAGGCGTGGATGCTTCCAGATGAACCCGTCTCTCCCAAGGGAAACAAACAGGTCGCTCTTGAGGGTTTTTAATTTCCTTCCCCACGGCGTGGCCGCGTGCCTTTTGTACAGAGCGCTTTGAAAGACTTTGGGAAGCAATTCCAATGTTTTCTGTAGGCGTGGGGAGATAATTGAATGCTTTCAAAGACTGCTGTATGGCAGGGAAAGTTCAATTTTTACAGCGCGGCGCATCCTGCATGCACCGAGTTTTGTGCTTCGGCATCATCCCCCCCCCCCCCCCCCCCTTTATTTCCTAGAAGCTGAATCACTCTCAGTGTTTTCCTGTGGCTTCTCTCTGATGAAGCACTTAGGGTTGAGAAGCAAAAACGGACTGAAAGTCAACCAAAGCCCCTGCCACGAGACAGACAAATAAATAAATAACTGGAAGCGGGGACCGCTCTGCCTCCTGCGACAGGGAGGAGCGGGCGCCCGCTCCGCTGGCAGCCCCAACAGGCAGAACGTCTCTGCCGAGCCATTTTGAGTCCTAACGTTGCAGAACAAGCAGCAGCTCCAGGCCGTTTCCTTTTTCTTTTTTTTTTCCCCCCCCTCCCGCTCTCTTTTCTCAAATGCGTGCGTTCAGACCCAGAATAGAAGTGGTGTGTCGGGAGGAGGGGGCTCTCTCTCCCCTTAGCGCTCGCCCGCAGCGTGGTTCGCTGCGCTCGGTAGCGGCGGGGACGCTTTGCACGGGCACGGCCGGGTGCCCGCCGGGCTGCACCGCGGCACGGAGCTGCCCTCGGCTGCAGGCACCCCCCGCGCGCCGCACCCGGGGCTACACGGACCCACGGCCGCAGAGCTGACGAGTTGAGATACCTTCCTCTTTTGAGAACACAGCGGAGGAGGGTGGCGTTTCTCCCGCGGAAGGATAAATATGCCCTGGTTAATGCCTGTCCCTTTGAGGAAGCAGCAGGTGGAAATGTTCGGGTGAAGGTTGCCAGCGGACTGGAATTTAAAAGCAGCCAACTCCGCAGCACAGCCTTTCCCTCTCCGAGCTTCCCCTTGCTCGCGAGGGGCAGCGGGGACGCCGGGGCTTTGCGGGGGAACGCGGCTTTTGCGTTCGCTGCTGGTGACGGTTCCACGCCAGCTAATTGCATCCAGCTTATCTCCGGCCCAAAGAAAAGGCTGGTTTAAGTCTCGTTTCTGTTGGAAGGGGCATTGCTTGTGCACAGCCGCACGCATACTTCACAGGCTTTGCGCTGGCCTCTGAAATGGCAGAGAGACTCCGGCACGAAACAAGCCTACACAAAAAATAAATTGTATTGTATTTAAATATTCCTTAAGTCATTTTAATGTATTTAAGTCTTAATTCATCTTCTCGAAGTTCCTTTTCGCTACCCTAATGTGATGTATTTGACAGAAAGATGAATGACATTATTAAAGAATCTCTCTGGCAAATTTCAGTAATAAAATCTCCCTTTCCCCGCGCCCGCTTCTCTCCTTTTCCAGACGCACAGACCTTTTGCTTCCTTCATCTTCACGGATTACGCCTGGCTTTCTGGAAGGGGCTCCAGGCCACCTCCCGGATCCGTCCTGTGCAGGTAATTTAACCTCAGGTGCCTACGTCGGGACGCCACGGGAGGGGACCCGGCTGCGCAACGCCGCGCGCCCTTGGCGAGAGCAGCCTCCGCGCGCGCGCGGGGGGTCCCGGCGGCAGAGCAGCGCGTAGGTGACCACGCACCCTCTTCATCCTCGCTGGCAGCAGCCTCAGCCACTGGTTTGAAGGCGTCGGGGGCCGCCCAGGCTGAGCCTTGCCTTCCTCCCCGCCAGCCCCGCGCAGACACCCTCTGAATTTATGCACTGCTTCCCCATTCCATCCTGATTTATCCCTTCCAGCATGCCAGAGAAGTCACATACATTAATCATCCTGACTTTTAAATCATCTCCTCTAAATCATTTTTCACGCTGGGAGCCATTTGCCGCGAGCACCGGCCAGCCCCTCTCTCTGCTGGATGCGGTGTCCCAGCCGGGACGAGCGGGCTTCGCGCCCCATCCTCTCCGGTCCATCCCCGCCGACGCAACTGCTCTAACGCGGACCCGGAGGTCTGGCCAGGATGGGGCTCCGCCGCGCGTACGAGGACCGCGAGCTGTGCTGGGACGTAGGGCTCGGGAGCAGAGCGCGCTGCTCCTTGGCTGACAGAGATGCAGCTTAAAAATAGAAAAAGTTGGGTCAAAATTGCCGAGAGAAACTCCAGGCTTGGTATGTGCTTAATATGAAACATTGAGGAGACGGCTCAGAACGGAGCTGTTGGTGCTTTGGGAGTCGGAGAAAGAGCGGGGAGGATGGCTCGGCTCTGCTTCTGTATTTGGCTGTACGGAGGGAGATAATATGAGGGGAGGCTTTTGGGGTCACAGCGGGGTGGGGAAGAAGGGGGATCCCTCTGCTAACGTGCTCTCGAGGGCCGGAGGGGGAATCCTTCAACTCAGGCAAGCAAAAGACGCCATGGACCCCGAATACCGTCAAGGGGAAGCAAGGCACCCAGGCAGCCCCAGCGCGGGGGGGGCTCGCCCGCCTCCCTCCAGCCCAGCACCGGCACCTCGCCCGGTGCCTCGTGTTCCGGGCACGTGAGGGATTTTATTTGCCAGGCTTTTTTGCCTTTGCAGGTTTTGCTCTTTGCCCTGAACTGGAGGAATTTTACTAACTTTATCTTCCGAATCCCAGCACGCAGAAGAACGGAGAATAAAAACGTGTCACGACCTCATCCGTCTGACCTCAAGCAGCAGAGGCAGGCTGCAGGCTCGAACGCACCCTGCATTTTTGCCCAGCATGTGGAACCGCAGCCGAGGAGCCGGCACAGTCCCGCACCCAGGTTTCCAGCGGAGCCGGAGGCCGGGAAGAGTGGCGCGTCCCCGGGGTCCTGCCCCGGTCCTGCGGGTCGGGGTGTCGGAGGGGGATGGCAGACGAGGAAACCGCACGAGCACCTCAGCAACAGCGAGGCGGCGGGGGGTGCGGACCGCCGAGGGTACAGCCGCAAGCTGCCCCGCGAGGGTCTCGGCGTCGTGCAAATCCGCAGCGGAGGGCAGGCTCTGCCTGCGGTGCCGACGCACTGGGGTCACGCCGGGCGAGAGGAAGGCGGGAGGTTGACCCCCTCTGCAGAAGCATCTTGCTTGCAACAAAGAGGAGATCTTCTGCTCTCTAGCTGTTTAGACTCTCCAAAGCTTCAGTGATCTACCTAGATTAGGCCTCAACAAGCTGAATTTCTGCTCCAGGTAGTGCAGCTGCTCCTCGCTGAATAAAACATGCCGTTCACGCTGCTGCGCCCCGAAGACGAGCTCCAAGAATTCTTTTATTTCTTTTTCTATTCAGGGACGTGCTTATTTTTTTGGCAAACGCCTGCAAAGAGGGGCGCTGCTCGTCGCTCCTCTTGGGGGATTTCGGGCAGGGAAGGGTGTTGCTATTTTCCTAAGATTCCCATCGCTTGCCCGGGAGATACGGGGCGCGGGATGCTGGCACCCACACCGTGGGCTCCCCAGAGCCGTCAGCGGCTCCTCCTCTGCTCCCCTGAGGCAGCAGCCGGGGGCTTCCAAGGGACGCGCGTCCAACGGCGCCCACGGAGCAGCACGGGGACGGCGTCGCTGCTGACTCCCCTTCCCAGGCCGTCCCGCTCAAATTGCTGCCGTACGATTTCCAAGGCTTGGGGCGAGCCGAGAGCAAAGCCAAGGCCAGACTCAGGGCTTGTTTTCTGCCCGCTGCACGTAGCTCCATTTATGCTTGAGCTAAGGTGCGGCAAACTGCTCGGTGGGGACGTTTGTACGTCTTCGGGCTGTTTAAACTGCTATTCATTTCCATGGCTGTTGTTACCGTTTAAAAATTATCTGCCAGATAGCTAGAGGAATTTTCTGCCTGTTATATTTGGTCCAAGCTGTCCGCTCGGAGTCTCCCGGCTTGCCGTTTTCATTTACGTACGGGGAATTGGGCCAGAATGGATTGTTTCTGCTTTGTGCTGAAGTTTTTAAGTAATAGAAAAATGCCAATCAAGTAATGGCGGCGGCAGCGCAGCTGCAATTAAATGGCCAGACAACGCAACTTCTGGATGGGATAGGTGTTTCGGCCCGCGTGCGCGAGGGGGAGCGGTGCCATATGCCGGCGCGTTCGCAGCTGTGTTTGCACATGCACGCGCCCCTGGGCAAACATTATCCCCGTCCTCCGAGCTTGCCAACGAGCTCCGAAACCCCTCTGCAGCACTACGGCAAGCGAGAGCCTTTTTATAAACATGCAGAGATCTAAGTTTGGCATCTGCTCCCATAATGATATAGCAGATCATTACAACTTGTGACATCCCACTATAAACAGAAAGCTGTAAAACCCTGTAATTTAGCAAGCTGGATCAGGTACTCGTGTGTTTTGCGTAATCCAAAAGATAGTGGGTTTCAGGCTGAGTTTTCCTTTCCTTTTTCCTTTTTTTGCTTGCTTCCCTTGTCTTCCCTTCTGGTTGACATGGTTACAGAATCCTGAGGATGGGGTAATAGGACACGACATGCATTTGGGTAGACTCAGAAATCCACTGATGCCTCCTGGAAAAGTATGAAAAGCACGCTGTTTAGAGACAATCCAGCTGCTTTGTCTTCTTGCACGTCTCTCCCTCCCTTTCTTATTTCCAAAGAGGTATTTGCACGAAGACGTCGCTTTCTGTCCCGAAGCCTTCCGCCCGCTGCTGCCCTTCCCCTACCCAAACCCCCCGTTCTCTGCTTGTGCCATCAGAGCGGCTTCTGCTGCGCCCCACTGCTCTGGCAGAGGAGATCTGGGCTTTGGGTGGGGACATAACCAGCGGTGGGAGCAAGCGCTTACAAAACATAGATAGATGGAGGCAAAATTGTTCCTAAATTGAATGTTTTTCACAGTTTTTCCAAGCAGTGTCTGCAGTACTTTAAGATTATTCTCTCCCGGGGGGCCTCGTAATAGCTGTAAATACTCCAAATAGCTTTCAAGGCTAGCCTTATGACAGTTCAGTTCTCAAGAAAATACATGCTAATGTGCAGCGCCATCATTATCGGGGAGACCTCGCCACAGACACTTTTGTGTCTATGCAGAAAAGATTTCTGATTGCTGGTGTTTTGCTAAAAGTTAAATACATCCAGGCTTTGAAAGTCACCGCGAGCGTTTCGAAGCAGAAATTGCCCAGTAGCGGCTCCCGTCCACTGTATCCCAGCTCTGGGATTTGTTTGAAGTCTAGGGATCAAGATTTCCAAGAGCTCTAAATCCCGCCGGAGGTCCGTGGGAACGGGATGCTCTGCCGCACCGCATCCCTCCGGCGGCAGAGAGCCCGCGTGCCGCGCGCTGCCGCGACTCGTGCCCCGCGTGCGCTGGGTGGCGGGCGACGGCACCAGCCCTTCCCGCCTGCTGAATTCCAGAGTTTGTAGTTGCGGTCCGTTTTCGTAGGCTCTCTCGTTCACATCCATGGAGCTTGGGCAATATACCTCAGGGTTTTGCAGAAAGCACAGGAGACCAACGAGTTCTCAGAAGCGGGTTTCCGTAGACAGAGGAGCGGGTGCTGCCGCTTGGGCACACGTGGCCTCCTCGCTCCGTCTCCCGGAGAGTTTTGTACCTTGTCATCAGCACTGACATGCAACAAAATGGAAACAAGGCTATTTAAAGGTTCCCCTACAGTATGGCGCTTAAAAAAACCACGCTCAAGTATAAATGTCAATGGGACTATGACTCTAATGCAGGCACATAGTAAGCTATTTTACTTAATTGAGGCTGAGGGCACTGAAAGGGAAAAGAGAAATAAATCAGGGAGCCCTGCAAATGGAAGCAGCGAAGCCCCAGCAGATTTACCGCGCCTGCTCCGGCACAAGGTTGTTCGAGGTGGCCTGAGGCAGGCTGATGGAGGAGGCATCCACGGGTCGTCTTTAAATCAGGGCTCGTGGGGGAAGGAGCGAACAATGCTGAACCCGAAAGGAGGGTCGGGCTGGAGCACGGGCCACTCCGGAGGCAACGCAGCCATGGCTGCAAGGATGTCCTCGGGAGGAACGGCGCTGTCGCCAGAACAGGAGCCCAAGCCTGAGCCCAAAGCTTGGACCATCTTCCCTTCTGAGATGGGTTTGCAGCTCCCCTTGGTGGAGGTAAGCGGGGGGACAAGGGAGAGTCGGTCCCCGACTCGGAGAAGGACTTTTAAGGTCCCGTGGAAAGAGAAGTCCTCGCTGTCCTGCAAGGCTCCCCAGAAGCGATTATACCGATCCAGCAGTCTGCAGGGTTTGGGGTTATTTATATTGGTCTTGAGCGTGGGATGTTGTTTACAGCTGTCTCGGTACAGCGGTTCCTGCAGAATCCAATTCTTTCGTCCCAGGGGAAAACGAAGGTGCTGCGCTTGCAACGGCAACCCAGTTCCTCCAGGAACCACTGCTGGGGGTCACCTCTCCGGCATCCCCCTGCTCCGGGGGAAGCGGGTCTCTCACGAGCTCGGAATTCGCCCTGCAATTCCTGTGTCCCGTTCTTCTGAAGTGTCCTTTGCTTTCAAGCTGTGTTTATCATGCATGATTGATATTTGACATTACGATGTACCGGGAACGCACGCAGCATCGCTCCGCTGGGATGCGACGCTCTTCTCGCAAACACATCCATCAGAGCTGCGAGTGCCACCCCGGCGAGAGGGCAACGGAGGAGCCGTCCCGGGGGAGAGAGAAAGGCTGGAGTCCCGCCGGGGATCCCGCTGCGCGTCTGCGGGCTTGGGGAGCACAGGGAGAAGCAGGGAGTTAAAGGTTCCCGCTGTCGCGGTGCTGCGGAGAGCCTTTCCCAGCACGCCAGCCCCGTGGCATCGCTGCCGTCAGACAGGCTGAAGGATGCTGTCTGCGCTCCACCACCCCTGGGCTGCGAGTGCCCTTGAAAGATGGCTGAGAAATCCTTGACGAGAGCGAGGGAAAGGAGGGCTCCGGCGTGCCTGGCTTTCGCAGCCGAGGGGAAGGAGGGAGAGCAGCAGGCGCGCGGAGCCAGAAACACCACCGTCTTCAGCGGGCGGAGATAACAGGGCAAGTATTGATCCCAATTTCCCCTTGCTGTCGTTGGAGAGGCGACGGCCGGAGGACTGTATTATCCTTCCGCTCCACGCGTGCGTGCGCGTCACCAAGAGATGGGATGTGATTCATTAAGCAATTCTTCTAATAGTCCCAAGGTACAAGTAGTAAAATGGATTCAGCTAAATAATTCGAGGGCCTGATGCTCATCGCCAAACGAGACCTCTCGGGCTCCGGCAGAGGAAAAGGCTCTCGTGAAGAGCCGTGGGGATGACGCCCCACGCCACGGAGGCCGCACGGCGAGGATGCCCGTGCCCCGAGGGAAGGGGCTGGCCGCGGCATCCCCCCGGGGCTGGATTCAGCTCCGCAGCGGACTGGGGAGCTGGCCGGAATTAACAGGTCCGCATTGATTTTTGTTTAACTTCCCATTTATTACAATGCTGTGGATAGAGATGAACTTTCGTTGCTCGGTATTTATTATTGTTTCACCTGCCTTCAAATGGAAACTGAAGGCGCTTTGATAAATGAACCGGGAGCTCTGCCGTACCTGCGAGGAAGGCGCGTTCCTGCACATCCAGGCTCCCCGAGGCTCTCCTTGAACCCGGCCAAGCAGCAGGCAGGAGCCAGGCCAAGCCGGCACCTCCTCCCCGGCAGTTCACGCTCCCAAAGCGGATCATTAATATGCATTTCTCTGACGTACCGTAAGTCACTTGTGGCGAAGTGCTGCGTCTAATTGATTTGAGATGCATCAGCCGAGCCTCACGACCGGCTCTGCTGGGCCCGTATGCAATAAGCGCAACGCGCTGGAAAGAGGGGAATTACTCTTGACACTGGGATTATATCTCTGCCAACAGCATCAATATTCTATTAAAGATATGTGATAATATAACACTAATTACCAATTGAGGGGCCATTAAAGGCAGCCTACAAACAGCAGTTCGATCTCACCTTTCAGATTAAAAACACCACAATGATTTCCTGTTCCTTGTACTTTATTTCTGTTTTTTCTGCCCATGCATAATGCAGCAATGCAAATTGCCAGCGAATACCTAGAAGACTGCTGCCTTCACCTGCCGTCCAAGGGTAATGGCTTCCTAAGCCCGCGCCGAGCCAGGAAGGAGATAAGTCATGGCCGCGAGTCAGGATAAAGACCAAGTCCTCTCCCATTCCCATTTGGCCGCATGCCTAAGGGCAACGTCAGAACGGCCACGGCTTAGCAAGAGAGGAAAACGCAATGGGGGAGGAACTGGGAGCAGACCAGCCCTGCAGACCCTTCTGCTAAGCCCGCACTCAGCCTGCGGAAGAAACGCGGTTTGTCTTTCCACGCTCCTACTCCGTTCCCAGTGGTCCGGCTGGCACCGGCAGCCATTTCTCAGATACCAGTTTAAAAGCTGACTGTAGCACGCTGGGGCTCCGAGCCGCGCAGAGGGCGGACGTCCGGCACGGCACCCAAGGCTACCGAGCGCTGGCGCTTCAATGGCCCCTCCGTGCAGCACCTTGACAAGAGGTTACAGACGCCGCTAACCCCGAGGGGTCCGGAGACCCCCGCCCCACCGCCGCGCTCCTCCGGCTGCAGCCCCGAGGCAGCGCTTCGCGGCGGCCGGGCCGGCGGCTGCCCGTCTCCACGAGGAGCACGGCAGCGAGGTGCTGCTCCCTCTGCAAAGGGAACACAAGGCTCCAGTATTTCTGGAGCAGGAACAAGCCCGTTAGGGGCTTCCAGGGCTTCTGGGCTTAAGGACGTTTGTCTGATTTTACAGACAGGTTTTTTCCTTTTTTTTTCCCCTAAGGCTACGGAGGGCAGACAGCCTACGACAGTGGTCACGAGGTTAATGAAACTGAAACCAAAGAGTATAAACTCCAAAAAAACCTCACGCTGCAGGGGCAAATCTGATCCTGCCATCAAGCCGCAGCGCCCAAAGCTGTGGGACGTTTTGCAGGACGGGGGCCTGAAAGACCAAACCGGACTCCTGGGGCATCCCTGCCAGCGCCAGCGCATGGCAGCGGACGCAGCCCCCTCTTGAAATTCAGCTACCGGTGAGAATAACGGGAACATCACAGCTAAAGTGGGAAGACGTTTTCTGGGGAGAAGCAGAGGAATTGGAATCTGCCTCCTAACATCCCAGCTGACGTTAACGGCACGACTTAGCTCAGAGCAATCCTGTCGGAGGGCAGCATCGAGGAGCACGCGTTAAATAAACGTCTGATAACCGCGGGACGCTCGGGGAGGGGATGCGGGAGCGGCGGCCAGGAGCCGCAGCGCCCGTGCTGCCGTCGCCTCTCTGGGGCGGCCTCAGCAGAGGGAACTCCCCGAACATTTGTTTTTCTGCGTGCAGCAGCGCCTGCCAGCCATGCATTATTTTAATGAGACACAATAATATTCTATCAGTTCTACAAGCTATAGATTGAAGCCACAAAGAGAAATCGTCTGAACCACCATACGATCAATCTTGTCAAAACATGTTCATTTAATCCCTTACAAATGAAAGGAAGATGTGTTTAAAATGTCATCCTTGGGGTCTGGGAGCCAGGTTCCCATAAATCAGTCAACCCAGGTAAACCGTATTATTTAGGAGCTATTTGAAAGCAGACGTGCCGAAAACACTTTTAAACTATGCACACAAGGTTTACATCATCTCAGACGTAAAAATTATACGCTTTTTTTTTTTCGTTTTACCTTTCCGTGACTAAGCGCCCACCGTGCAGAGGTATACAGGGGAGAAGATGGATGGGGGAGGTTACGCAGGGACGCAGACGACTCACGGCAGAGCAAACGCACGGGTAGGCACTAGTAAGCTCGCGGGTCTGACAGAAGGGACAACCGCGTAAGACATGTCAGGCGATACCTTACGCTGCCGGGGGGATTCAGCCCTCGCCCAACGCAGGCACTGCTGCAGCCAGGACCCAGCCCGTGGCGAGCGACCGGCGCTGCCGGGAGAGGCGTCACGGCGGCGGCTGCGAACGCGCTGCGGTAACGCCGTCCCCAGGAGCAACGCCGGGGGAAAACGCGGGCGCCCTCGCTTACAGCAAGGTCACTGCTCTCCGGCAACAAACACATAAAAAAATGAGCAATCTGGGACCATTTTCCGCAACGCCTACGGAAGGGGCTGACCTCGCAGCCCAGCTACGGGGCTGGGGCGAATCAGGAGCATCAATTTTCTTTGTACCGCTGGGTGAAGCGCTTCACCTCCTGAATCTTGTTTAGCTTATGGGCTTACTAACCTTCGCCCTTGCCAGCGGTAAGTTGTAAGGCATCCCCTGACACCCAAGCCAGCCGCCCAAAGGAACGTATGGCACATCCCGCAACAAGTACCCCCAGCTGTGCCCCGCAAGACCTTTTCCCGGGGGACCGAGGTGGTGGGCTGGCCTTTTTTGGGTGAAGACCCACACGCCCATTTAACAGAAAAGATGTTTGACAGATATGACAACGGACGGGGATCGGTTAGGTCCTTTATTGGTTCTGAAGGTGCTTATATTTAAAACAATTTGTTAGGCTCCCCGTGATTTACTGCCACGCTGGAAAATGGGGCTGAGTATTGATTCTTTGCCTTTTCTATTGCAAATGGGTGTAATGTTTTATAGTATGTCAGAATAATAGCAGCGGGCACTTTATCAATGTCAAATGTTAAAAATGATCAGCTATTGTGATGTAGGAGATTAAATATGAAAGCTTGATGGGTATATAAAAGCAAAATGGCAATAATAAAGGGATTTTTATGTTCAACTCGTTGCTCTCCCGAATCTACCTGGGGAGCTATTAGAAACAATTGTGCTGATCAGTGACATGGCACCATGGGTTAAAGGACAGGAAAGTGCTGGGTTGAACTCCCCAGGGGGTCTTTAGATGTTGCTCGGCTGATACGGGGGCTGGAAGTTGAGCCCTGCCCTTCCCCGCCAGACCCTTTGCAGAGTTTCGCATCCCTCCGAGTTGCGCGTAGCTGCTAAACCCGAGGCTCGGAGACGGGACGTCCACCTGGCACTGCGGAGCCAAGCAGCCTCCCGCAGCCCTGCTCTCCCCAGAGGGGACGGGCCACCAGGAACAGAGCTCCGAGGAGGAGGACACCGCAACACGACCACCTGGGATTTCACAGAATCACAGAATCGTATCGGTTGGAAAAGACCTTTAAGATCATCGAGTCCAACCGTAAACCTAACACTGCCCAGCCCACCACTACACCATGTCCCTAAGCACCTCATCCAAACGTCCTTTAAATACCTCCAGGGATGGGGACTCCACCCCTTCCCTGGGCAGCCTGGTCCAGTGCTTGATAACCCTTGCAGTGAAGTAAAATTTCCCAATATCCAGTCTAAACCTCCCCTGGCGCAACTTGAGGCCATTTCCTCTTGTCCTATCACTTGTTACCTGGGAGAAGAGACCGACCCCACCTCTCTACCCCCTCCTTTCAGGCAGTTGTAGAGAGCGATGAGGTCTCCCCTCAGCCTCCTTTTCTCCAGGCTGAACAACCCCAGGTCCCTCAGCCGCTCCCCATCAGCCTTGTGCTCCAGACCCTTCACCAGCTCCGTTGCCCTTCTCTGGACACGCTCCAGCCCCTCAATGTCTCTCTGGGAGTGAGGGGCCCAACACTGAACACAGCATTCGAGGTGCGGCCTCACCAGTGCCCAGTACAGGGGCACGGTCACTGCCCCAGTCCTGCTGGCCACGCTATTCCTGATACAAGCCAGGATGCCATTGGCTTTCTTGGCCGCCTGGGCACACTGCTATAGCACACTGCTATAGCTCACTTTGCAGCCGAGTGAGCTCTGGACTGCAGAGCCAGAGGAGTTTAGGGCTGCCTGCACTATGCAAATGGCCCCCTCTCTGCAATTAGCCCAAAGCGGACCAGAAAACCCCGTGTTTCTCATTGTTCCCGCACTTCCGTAACCCAGACAAGCAAATTAATTGCAGAGTCACTTAACGTATTGATTGGAAAGGCTGAGATGCAATAGCTAATGCAAAGCATTCAGCTAGGATGCGGCCCGGGGACCTGCTGAGAGCCGCAGCGTTGGATTTCAGCTCGCTCTAAAAACGGTTTGCAAGATGCACAGTACACCTATGTGGTTTTTTAAAACTCAAAGAGGGAAGGCCTTTCCATGAGGATATCTTCAAGACTAACTGGCCCTTACGTTTTTAAAAGCCGAAGCATGAGCATCGGTCAAACACCTCTGTTCTCCACCAAGCAGAGCCCAATGAGTTGAGCTGCTTGAAGCTGGCTGCTCACGTAGCTGGGGGAGAGCCAGTGGCAGAGGCAGAAGCAGCTCTTTCGAGAGCAGAGGAGAGCTTCCCACAGCACCAGTGCAAGGTGGGAACCCGGAGAGGAGCCTGGCCCCAGCAAGCACCAAAGAGCCCCACCTGCGCGCCCGACGCCGTGCTGACCTCCTGGGCTTGCTCGCAGCCCTGCGCTCTCCATCGCCTCGTCCGGAGAAATCGCTACAGGTCTGCTAGCAGCTTCCTTGCTGAAGCCCTGCCGTCAAACTCTTCCAAAAATAATCCTTCCTCTCCGCTCCTGTCCTCTCTCCCGCACGCAAACCTGCCCCTCGGCATGAGAGCCCTCCGTGCCCCCAGCACCAGCCCTTTTATAGCCGTGGCAAGCCCTAATTCCTGACAGCCTGTCTGCAGCTCCCCACTCACAGCAAACAGCTGGGCTCCTGCACCAGCCAAGGCTGCCCTTAACTCCTTCCCCGCCGCCCCTGCTCCTGCAGTCCCCTCCGCTCCTCGAGCCGCCCGGAGCCGGCGAGCAAAATTAAAGAGCAGCTACATTAGAAAAAGTGGTAATTTGCCTGGTGAGGGTCGCAGCTGTCTGGACAGGCGAAAAGGAAAAATTCTACCCGGCGGAAAACCACCGTGCCGGAGTTGCGTGCTCCGGAGGCAGGCGACGGGCGCGGGCAGCCGTTGGAAGCTAAGGCAAGATGCGAGTGCGAAATGGCTGCTGCGGCACACGCCGTGGGCCATCGCCACTCGCGGCAGCTGCCAGCGGCAGCGTGAGGGTGCGGGGGGACGGTGAGGCTTTAAATGCCGATTTCTGGCGGAGTGACAGGTTCCTGGGCTGGAAGCGAAGCGAGGCTCCTGCCTCCTTACCCAGGAGGAGCGCCAGAAAGACGCGTCGCTGGCACCGCCGCGCTTGCTGCAGACAAGCGCTGCTCCCCGAGCGCAGCCTTCCCGGCACCCCGGCGGGAACCAGCTGCTGCGGCTGCTTTTGATCCGTCCCCCGAGAGCCGGCGCGCTCCCCGCGCTCCCCGCGTCGGGAAAAACAGCCAGAAAGAGGAGGCAAAACTTTCAGGACTCGATCAGTAGAGACAACTTCCGCTGGTAATCATTAACAGTCTCACCAATACTTTATTACAAAGGAAGAGTAAAGAAAAAAAAAAAATAAAGCCCAATAATTCTTGAAGCCTGGACTGCAATTAATTCTTTGGAGTTGTTGTAAGCAAGAGGAAAAAAAAATGCACAGGCGGGACAAATGTTCTCCTAATTACCTAAACACTTTATTAACCAACGCTAATTAAAGCATTTCTTGGAGTCTGACAAATGTCTGGAATTACTCAATTTAGAAGTTAGTTTTGACTCCAGTAATTTATACAGCACTGGAAAGTTATGGGGGGGGAAATATCTTTCAACTCATGTTTTTTTATTAAAGCCGACAGCAATAATTAGTTATTTGCTACTAATGGGGCGGCCCCTGGAGGGAAGTTCGCCGAGATGGATGGCTTGGGCTCATGCCAGCGGTAATTGGTCTGAGCCTTGGTCAGACGCCGGCAGGTTGTCCCAACACAGCCGCTCCGCGCCGATACAGTCCACCTTCCGTCCCTGCCTCCGGGCGCCCGGGCCAGCTCCGCGCCGGGAAGGGGTCGATGGGCATCCGCCGACGAAAGTCACGCTTTGGAGACGGAGCTGCTGGCCCCCAGGCGCGGCAGGAACGGCAGCAGCTCGGCTTCTCGGCAAACGAAGCTGGAAGCCGGGAATTGCGGCTGCAGATGTCCTGGGAGCCCCTGTTTTCCTGGGAGAAAGCGTTTTGTGCGGGGCTGTCCTGGCAGACAGTCGTTGCCCGGTCAGTGACGAGCCACGCGCTCTGAGTAGAAGTAACCACATTAAAAACTCCATTCGTTCTCCTCCAGGGAATAACTGATCATCTTTTTCAAGGGCCAGCGTGAAGAGCGTTGGGCCCGAATGTAAAGCTTCACCCAACGAGGAGAAGATGGGTTGAACGCTGAACAGTTACCACAGATTTTTACATCGCTGTTTCTCGTCAGTCCCCGGCCGCTGGACTCAACCGACCGCAGCTCTTCTTAAAAGTAGGCTTCTAGTTTCCACAGACACGGAAAGAGCCCCGAACACGGGAAACTAATGAGCTCCGCAGATACAGAAACCAGAATGCAAAGAAAGAGGATCCAGATTTCCTTTTCATCTCATTGTTTTGAACTTGACACGTAATTTTGGATGCTTGGGTTGTCAATACCTTTTGTTTCTCATCCTCCCCATAAACTGCAAATGATCTAATTAGAGAGTAAAAGGAAGAGAAAAGGGGGAAAGCACGAGAAATGGAATAATCTATGGGGGAGAGAAAGCAGCCGAGATGAAAAGCTAATGAAACGACAAACGTATCGGCGCACAGGCAAATTAGAGGGTATTTGGCGGTAGACAGAGAGGGGAGGGCAGGCCAAGGGCGAAGCCAAGGGTGAAGCCAAGGATTCGGGTCTCATCCTTGGCCTCCCGCACCTCCGCCTGGTCCACGCGCTTCCTCCCAGGCTGGCGCCCGCGCGGGATTACGGGCGTCGCGGAGGGGGCTGCCCCAAGCTGCCTCCGCAGACGGCACCGGCCACGCCGGCTCTGTGCTCCAGGGCTGCCTTTCCGGGGGCTAAAGGGAACTGCCCGGTTGTGAAACAGTCCCGCGTGCAACCAGAGCGACTCTCCGCAGCCTGACGCGGAAAGATCTGTTTTCCTTCTCTTTTCGCAAGAGAAAGAGGAGAGACGTGCCGTCGGCCGAGAAAGGCGCTTAAGCCGCGCTCGCAGGAGAGGTTAACCGGGAAGCCTTGACAGGTACGCTAATGCTCTGCTGTTTCGGCTGTAGGAACTGACATTAAAAGGCCTCAGTTAAAGACAGGGCTCAGCGTCTGAGCAGTGTAATGAGATGTTTCACATTGCCCGACCTTGTAGGAACGATCGCGGCTTTCCAAATGTTTCGGGTTGCGTTGGCCGCCTGCTCTGACGACTGGAGGTGCTGCCAACCCGAGCGCCTTCCCCCCGCGCGCGAGCTGCACGGCAGCGACGGGGTCTCCCGCCTTGCAAAGTCCCCCCGCACCCGAAACCTCTCGTCCCAGAGGGGAGCTCTCGAGCGAGGACCCGGACGGCCCCGTCCCAGCCACGGCATCCCGGCCCCCACGCCTCGGGAAAGGCTTCGCCTGGCGCAGCATCGCCCTTTCCTCTCTTTGCCTTCTTTACTCCCGTTCCTCCGGAAACAAATTAGCGCGGCGCATTTTAGCAACAGGCTCTGGGGACTCACACTGCTTTGGATAAATAGATATACGGGCAAGCGTGCATTTAATATTGTAAAGTCCCGGGGAACGGCACAGCACGCAGCGCTCCGCTCCGCTTGCCTGCCGTGTTATTTACAGGTTGCCGCGCTCCCAGCCGGGAAAGCCTCGGGGCCTCCATTTCTCTTTCTCTCCCGGAACTGCTCGGGGAGGCACCGCCGGCCTCGTTGGCACCGAGGCACAGGCAGCTGGGAACGCCGGCCCAGCGGGAACGGGCGCAGAGGCGGGTTTGGAGCTGTCCCGGGGGTTCCGAAGCTCGGCGCCCGCGCGGTTCGTCCTGCCTCGGACATCCGCATCCCGCGGGAAGCCTGGAAAACTCCGAGCTGAACTTCAGCGGCGCAGCGAGAGCCCGGCCCGGGCGGGCAACCCTCGGCAGATCCCTGGCGAGACCCGTGGGGTTTTCTCCAGGCTGCGGCCCCTGCGCCAGCCCCCGCCCCCCCATGCGTCCCCCGGGCCCCCCGGTGCCCGCGCAGCCCTGGAAACACCAGAAAGGCAACTTCGGAGCAGAAAACCCACTTTATTTTAAAGCTTTTAAGGGAATATTGAGAAGAATGGAAAGGGGTTTTGATCTTTCTTTTTTCCCAAACTCAAAAAAAAAAAAAAAACAAAAAAAAAAAGCTTTTAAAATAAATAGCTGACAGTGTCTCTTATTTGAGTAATTCTTTGCCAGCAATAAATGTGTCACTCTAAAGTGCTTTATTTAGAAATAAAAAAAATGTTTTTCTTCGTAGAGCGCTCCACATTACATCAAGTTAAAGGCTGGAAGTGAAATTCTCCTCTTCTCGCCGCATACCCCTCCCTGCTTGATACGTTCATATATTCTCCTATAATCTGATCTAGGTTATAAAAATGTAAAAAAAAAAAAAAAAGAAAGAAAGAAAAAAGAGAGAGACATCTGGCTCTCCCACACATCTGACATTTCCCTTTATGCCTGGTTTAACTTTTTTATGACTGCCTGGGTTCGCTTCATTGGAGAATTTCTCCCTTCAAATGAGTTTCCTGTTTTATGTTAGAAATTTTCCTTTAGACAAACCTGGTAATTTTTCAAGCTAAAATGTGTACGTTTTACGTACTTAGGAAGTTTAAGGATCCGACTGATGGGGACATAAATCTGAGTTTATTCACGCTGGAGTCCCGGTGTCTAACTGATCCTTTTAAAAAAAGAGAGAGAGGCAAGGAAGAGCCTGGCATTTTTTTTTACTTGTTTTACAGTAGAAAAAAACCCCAAACTGTCAATGCGGTGAGTAATTTATTAGTGTCTGCTCACGCTTCCAAGCCTCCTGTGCTACTGCCGGGGGAAGGCAGTACTCGTGCTTCTCCGGCGTGTACTCGTTTAATAGAAAACGAGTTTTATAGAAGAGGGGGCTGGCGTGGCCTCCTCGCTATTGACTGTTCCGGGGCCACCTTTTAATCAGGGGCGGTCGCCGGGGACGCCCGGGGGGCCGGAGCCCCGGCTCTGCTGGCGGGTACCGCTGCACCCCTCCCATACCCCTCTCAGCCTCTCTCCAGCTCCCTGCTGACGTCGAGCTCTCGTAACGCAAGATCACGTCACGAATAAAGGCAGGACAAGGCCTATCGTTCGGTAATGAGGAGGAGGAAAAAAAAAAGAGATCAAAAAAGGCAAGGACTGAAAAGACCAAAATTATTTCTCCAATGGAGTAGGGAAGAAAAAAATCCGCAACGCGCCTTATGGCAGCGGAGAACGAGCGCTGTGCACAGGCGTGGGCCCGCGAGTGGCGTGCAGGTTGTTTTGAACAGCCGGGTGACATTGTCGGGAACCTTCCGTCGTGCCTCTGAAAGGCGCTCGCCACAGCGCATGAGAATCACTCGTTTGTGTCACCGCGGACCGGGGGAAGATGCCGCCGAGGTCGTGGGGTTGGTTGTTTTTTTTTTCAAAAGGCAATGTCCCCAGAAGAAGACCTTCAAAGCCAGATAAAGCTCAGTTCTGAAAGGCATTGAAAAAAGGCAGGAAAGCAAAAACTTTAGGGAAGAGCAGCAACGCAGGTTTGGAGCGACCTCCTCCTCCTCCTCCCCTGAGCCTGCTTCCCTGGCTTCGGTCGCAGCCCCTGGAGCCGCTCCGGCACTCCGGCCACCGCGCCGGCACGCAGGCATCCTCCTCTGCCTCGCCCGGGGTTTCTGCCCGTGGACCGTCCGAGGAGCCGGCGGCACGTGCTGCTGGGGGCACGGGCCAGCGTTGTCCCCTCTCCTCTCTGTAGAACGCGTCCATCGCGTTCTGCTGCAGTCTAGCAGAGAAATCGCCAGCCCCTACCCTCCAGCTAACGCTGCGGATTGTGCAGGGAAAAGCAGCTGGGGAAGGGCTTTTTCTGACAAACGCACTTCCATTTTCATCCCAGTTCCTCCTCGGGGAACACACCATATTTTCTGTTGGTGGTGGAGGTGGCTGCGTGCCGCCCCAGGACCAGGGCAATGCCAGCAGGACCCCGGGTCTCCCGTGTCCCCCTGCCCACCGCAAAGTGGCCTTAGGAGAGAGCGGCCGGGGGCCAGGGGGCTCGTGCAGACTCAGCTCGGGCAGAGGCTCAGCTTTCGGGTTTCGTCCAAGTGCCTAATTAAATTTTCAGAGCACTAACTGCTTGGGATCCAACACAAATAGCTGCAGAAGCCAGAGGGGAGGCAGGGAAAGGATTGGGGGGGGGGGGGGGGAGGAGGGAGAAACCTAAAATAAATAAATTAATTAAGCAAATAAACAGGGAGAGCAATAACAGAGGGAAAATAAACTAAAACCACCGGCAGCCCTGGCCGCCCAGCACTCATTAGCAGTGGGAGAGGAGGGAAGCGTCTCGTTGTCTAGGGCTGTCATCCTTCATCCTGACGAGCACTTAGAGAGTCGCGACCCCTTTCAGCATCTCCATACAGACAATCAGCCCCTCGCATCGGTCACTGCCGCTCGCTCGCCACCTCCCCGCCTTATTACAGGGATATGCGGAAAGAAGGATATTATATCATCGGGGAGCGGGGAGGTGGGGGAAGGCTGCTGCCCACGCCGCCCCTCCTGCCTGCAGCTCACTCGCCGAAGGTGGGCAGGGAAGAGCACGCAGAGAAGGCGAGAGCTGCCGAGCCTCGTCCCCCGACTGATGCCCGCAGCCCGCGGGGTACCCCCCGGCCCCCCTCGCCCCGGGAGGAGGCACAGGGAGCGGCACAGCTATTTTTACACACGCCTACGTGGCTCTCGGCCGTCTCTGGGAGGCCGAGCTGTCGGCAAACAATGATTTCAACCGGGTTTAAAGGGGGAAAAAAAAATCCGGTGTCATCTGCTGAGAAGGAGCCCGGGAGCAGTTTGCGGAGAGGCCAACAGATGGGGGCTGGGGAGATGGCCGCGACGAACGAGCAGTCGGGAAGGAGAATTTGCAACCCGCTGTGGTTTCGGTGCTCCGCAGACTGAAGCTTTCAGCTGAGGCTGCTCCCCGGCAGCACAGCTTGTTACCTTTCTGCCTGAGCTCCCTTTGTGCTTTATTATAATTTGAAAGCGTGGTTAGTGCCTGCGAGAGAGGCTGAATTGACAGCCCCAGAGCGATGCCTCCAGCACGCTGCCCTCCCGCTCCGCTTGCTGCCGCTGTTTGCGTGTTTGCCGAGCGCTGACAATAGGCGGATCGCTGCCCGGATAATGGGAGCAGCCCCCCGCTCGGCAGGTTGGTCGCCGAGAGGCAGGAGGACACGGCCATCCCGGGCTTGTTCCAGCCAGGGAAAGCCACAGCAGCAGGGGCGCGGGGCGAGCGGCCGAGAGCCTCTCTGTCCTAATTAGCGCGGCCACTTGATGACTCGGCAGCGCAAGGACCGTGCTTGCCAAAGGAGGGGACGCTCTCCCGAAACTCGGGTCTTGGCTGCATCGCCTTGTAACGCGACATCGTTAAGCCCGTGCAGCGTGCCGGCTACGGGAATACCTCACGCCTTCCCAGCAGCCCCCCCAGTCACCCCGCTGTGGTTCACGCTGGCGACGGCTCGCCTCGTGCCCAAAGCAGCGGCGCGTGCTTCTCGGCACCAGCTCGCCTAGCGGGGCGCGTCCCTCCTCTAGCTGTCCCAGCGTGCTGCAGCTCTCTTGCGTGGGGTTTATCACGAGACAGAACAAGCAGCGTCAGCGTTCCCTCTCAATAAAGCAATAGCTCTGAACACACCGCAACGCCTCTGGATTTTCTCTGCAAACATTGCTCGTTGCCGGGAACTCGTGTTCCGCTGGACTGTTTGCTCCTCGGCAACAGAGAGGAAAGTTGGCCGGGTGCTTCAACACCTCTAGAGCAAACAGCGTGTGGTTATTTAAGCAAAAAAAGCAAACACATCTTTCCCTGAAACGTGGAGGGGAGAAAAAAAGAGAGGAAAGAAAGGGACACGCCTGCATCCCGTAGGAAGGTGCGGAGCACCCGGACCACGCTGGCAGTGCTGGGACAGTCTGCTCCTTCCTCCCGGGAGCCGAGCGCCGGCCGGGCCGCGGCTCCGGCTCTGCCGCACTCGGCGGGTTCGTGCCCCTTTTTGGGGAGCCCCGCTCCGGCCCGTCCCTGCGTGGGGTGTCACGGCCAGCAGGCAGTGCCGCCCTGGAGCCCCCGCGGCACCTTGGCTTTGGAGCTGCTGCCACCGCCTGGGGCCGGGCTTTTAATTTTTATTTATTTATTTCCCTCATTTTACGTAGCAGAAATTGAACCTCCGTTCCAGTTTCTTCCGATTCCATGAAGGGATATCGGCTACACTGTGAGTCCAATTTATTCTTTTCTATGTATTCATTAAATCCCAGTTAGTTACTGCATTATTTAATGGAACGGATGATGTAATTAAGCTACAGGCAGACATTAACAACCAGAACCGCCGGGGAGGTTTAGGATCCTTTACTACCCTGCTCCCGGTGTTATACGGCTTCTAATTTCATAACAATTACGCTAACCGGTTGGCTCAAACCGCACACTTCCCGCATACCGAATACCCAAAGCCCAGCTGCGGAGCAGCCCTGGGTGCCACATCGCGTCGCCCTTCACTTCGGCCTCGCTGCAACATCCCCGCACGCATGCCGGGAAGGTACCCTGCCGCCGTTCCGCAGGACGGCATTTATGCTTTCTTTGCTTTGCCCAATGTCCTCTACCCATCCAACTCAGAGCACAAATTCCTCGAGAATATTTTCTTTTTTTAATACAGAACGCCCATGCTGGCTTCTTCTGAATTAATCCCGATTTACAGCAACAGAAACCAGAAGGGCTCTAGCCCCCTCTCACATCCATAAGCGAGATGCGCGAGCCTCAGGTTTCCGAACGTGGGAATAGTTATCTCATTTTATCGCTGGGGGCTGGAAGAAGAGGAGGAATTTGGGACAGTTGGCAAATTACTCCGAGATTCATAGATGGGGCGATGTATTACCGCTCTTTGGTGCGTCAGCTCCAAAGACGTGAACGCCTCTAAAGCGCGTGCCTAACCCATTTTCCACTTGCGTGCGGGTAAGTTATTCCAGCGCAGCAGGGAGCCTTTAAATAGCCAGTGGTCCTGCCCAGGCACTTTCCTGTACAGAAATCCTCTTTTTCCCCCGCACAGTGAAATCCGCTCTGGACCCTCCACTTCTGGTAGAGGGAAGCGTAAAGCAAGGACATCAGCTGGAGCACTCGCACCTTACCCCACGGCTAAAATAAAGGCAAGACCAAGGGGTTTCCAGCCTTCCTAGCACCGGGGCGCGTCCCTCCTCCTTGGGCTTGCAGAAAGCCCCTCCGCTCCCCCCAGCAGCTTTGGTTTCCCACCAGGCACGGTGCAAACACCCCGGCAGATGAATACTTGCCTGCTGAAGTTTGCCCACCACCGGGAAGAGGACCGAGAGTGGGCTTTGCAAGCCAAGGAGATGCCCATCTCCGGGCGGAGGCTGGAGCAGAGAGAAGCTGTCGTGGGGTAACGTCCGTGCTCTGCGCGGGCAGCCGCAGCTCCTTCCCCGCTCCCGGAGCTGCGGCACCGGCACGGTGCCCGACGCCGAGCTTCCCAAAGGCTCCGCAGGACGGAGGCGAAGCTGTAGGAAGAACCGCCGACTGCCATTGCGCGGGGAGATTGCTTCCTAGTGCCTTATCTGCCCAGAGATATCAGCAGCCGGGATCTTATCACGCTGTAATTACCCGGCCTAGATTTGCACTAATTGGCTCTCCGGAGTAAAGTTACCTCCAATCTGCGTGCTATGGGTGCTGGCTCAGGAAGCGGTTCGCAGCCCAACAGGTTAGGTGGGATGGTCTAACGAGGATTAGCTGCAGCTACCATCGAGGGAGTGAGGGACGAGGGGCCCCACTCCCCAGCCTTGCCAGAGGTGGGTTTGCAAGCTCCCGAGGAGGGCAGCGCTTTAGGGAAAAAGCACGGCTTTCGGGCAAACCCGTGGCTGCGGACTCTGTTACCATCTGTGCACAGCCCGGACCCGGAGGACAGAGCAGGGCAGCTCACAGCTCTTGCGGTGGCTGCTCTCCACGGCCGGATCCTGCTGGGAGGGCGGGCAGGGAGCTGCTCCGCAGCCTCCTGTTCCCAAGGTCCCACCCGCTGACAGAAGATCCCGTGCCAAGCCCCCTGCGCTCGCTCTGCCGGTTCACAGCCTGGCGTGCCTCCCCGGCGGGCTTAGCTGAGGTCCCGCTGCCGTGCCAAACGCGCGCAGCCGTCGGCGAAAGTCCCTGGGGAAACGCAGAGCCGGCCCTGCGTACCTGCTGAGGTCTGGCAGCGGAGGAGCGGAGCTCCCGAGCCAGGCTCTGCCTCCGCTCGGTGCTTAGCGTGTATTTGTCTCTCCGACTTCAAGCGCTATTTCGCAGGTTAGAGCTTGGGACCCTGCTTACTCCAGCGGCGTGATAAAGAAACAGACAGGTAACTGAGATGCCGCTCCGCTCCGCCGGGACTGGAAACCCTGCCGCCCTGATGAGAGGCGGATGAGGAAGCCAGCCGATGAGGCGGGGTCCCACGGGCGCACCCTCGTCTCCCAGTCTGTTTGCTGACGAGCTGGCTTTGGGTGATGTTTGGTTTGCGTAATGTCGTCATATAATAACGTGAGGGCCTTGGCAAGAGAAATTCCCGCGCCTGCCCGCAGGACCGGGGGGCTGGACGGGATCGGGGGGAGCGCGAGCCCGTGCCCCAGCACTGACACAGCCCCTGGGAAAAGGGCCCTCAGCTGCTGGTGGGGACCCTCAGAGACCCTCGCAGAGGCTCCTTGCCCTCCCTTGGTGACCAGTTCCAGCATCGCTCCTGTAGCGATCTAACAGCTGACCCGCAGACCTTATTTCCACCAATCTCAACTGATTTCTTCTCGGTGGAGTGGCCAAGTGCCATCTTTCCACGTCTTTTTTCTCTTTCTAGAATACCGTATGTTTTGGAAGGCAGGTGTCTCACGAACAAGCCTGATCCCTTCCCTTGCAAGTCACCTTTTCCAGCGTGCTCTACCAGGAACGCAGCTGTGTCCTCCCACCTTGGACAAGGTCGTCTTCTCAACGCTGCCTGCTAAAATAGCGCAATAAAATTACCTCGCACGAGCAGGACGCTCCTGCTAATCGCAGCTTCCCTGGTTTAAGTGCTGCTACGCGAAAGGTTTTGCTGGCCCAGTTTCACCGCTCTGCTTCCCACCTCTGCCAGCGCAACGTCAGCAGAAGGGCGCAGAGCGGACGCGCTTGCTGCAAATGCAGTCCCAGCAGCTGCGTTTCGGGCTTAGACCCCGGCAGACGCAGAGGCCGAGAGATGCGCAGGCGGGTGCCGTGCCCTCGCCGAGCGAACGGCTCGCCCGGGACCCAGCCCCCGCCGCCTCGCTCTGCCGAAAACGCCGCTTCGTGCCTTGCAGGAGCTGCAGGCGGCACCGAGGGCCGGCCTCGCGTGGCGGAGCGTGGGGGTACGCGTCCGCAAGGCGCCCCAAAATGAAACACACCGTTTAAGCGCGGAAAATTACTATTCTATTTTATTGCAGCTGCAGCTAAAAAGATAGAAAATAAGAAAATCATAGAGGAGAAGCTAAGTTAGGGATTTAAAAAAAAAAAAACCCAACAACAAAAACCAAACCTGTTTTCTTTACTGAAATGAAAACGCCTCAGAAAATCACAGAATCATCATCGGGAGCCGGTAACGCAGAGCGGGGGCCCTTCCCTGGGGCGAGATTTTTAATAACTTCCTAGCTCTGGGAGGCTGTTAGCGAATCTCAGCTGGAAGATTTTTGTCACCCAGCTGGATCTTGCAGTCTTGTTACATCATTAACTCACCGAGATAATTTTGCAAGAGGAGTTTGTTTGGGCTTTGTTCGATTTCCTTCCTGACAAACCTTCCAGGTAAAGCTCTGTGCTTTTTTGTTTTCCGAGGGAAAAGAAAGCCTCTGATGTGACCATCGTTCTGTCCCGCCGGACCAACGCGGGCCGGCACGCTTGTCCCGGGTTAGGGGCGTGGTGACGCCAAGTTCCGTGGCTCCTTGGCCGGCCTCTGCAGCTGAGCAGCAGAAGGGGTTCCTGCTCCATGGCTTCTGGCCGCTCTGCCAAGCGCCGTCCTCGAAACACCGGAGCTCGGTCTCGGCAGGGTGCAACGCAAGCCGAGGGGCACGGATGCTGGTGCGGCACCAGCCGCCCGCTTGCCGTGTCCTGCTCCTTAGTTTATGCTTAAATTGCCAGACTTGGGAACGAGAAGAAATTTTTCTTCCCGATCCCATTAACAGCAATCATAGTAGTCTTCCTTTTTTCTTTTTATCTAAAGAAAGTCCTCGCTATTGCCAGGGCCTAAGGTCAATGCTTTCCTTTCTCCCGCTCTCACTGCCACACATCTGTTGTGCTTCTCTTTTTCTGTAGATCTGCAGTTTGTAACAGATGCCGCGAGAGGTTCCGTGGCCTCTGGTAAATGAAGGTTTTCTGTAAACTCCTCTGAACCGTTGTGTGAACGCCTGAGATAATGGAGGACTTTTTATCCTGCCGCCGCGCTGCCTCCTAGATGCAGGAAGAATGGTCTTTGCCGCACGTGTAACAGGTTGGCTTCTTTGGGGTTTTTTTTTTACCTTCCGCTGAGGACTTGGGGATTTGACGCTTTTTTCCTTTAATATTTAGTTTCAGGAGCCGAGCGCGCAGCAATCCACCACACAAACGAGACCTGCGATTTTGGGAGCGTTTGGGCGTGCATCCATCTCTTGAGTGCCATAACTCTGGCCAGCTTCTGGTCTAGCAGACCACTTACAAAAGTAAGACCGGTCATATTCTTAGTCCTTACCAAATTACTACTGGAAAACGACCCTACAGCCATGAGTTTCCCAGGTAAACTAACAGCTGCTCTTGCACCAGCTTTAAATAAGTTGCCTTTTAATTCTCTCAAGCCTTTGCTTGATCTTGCGGCACAGGGAAGGATAAATATTGCTCCTACTGCAGGAAACAAAGTGGCCTTGGCTGAGAAAATACGGCTGGGGGGAAAAGCGGCCTGGCCTCCGTTATGGATGACACGGGTACAGAGGGAACGACTGCCGAAGGCTGCTCCCCCACGCGCCCTGTCCTGTTACGGGACTCACCCTTGGCTTGGAGGGACTACTTCAGAGCGACGGGGGAATTTGATCTCCATTAAAACCGAATCATTTGTCACTCTGCAAGGAGCGGTGACAAGGAGGACAATTAGCGCAAACGAGGAGGCAACGTTTATGATGTAGAGCCTTATCCATTAGTCAAGTGTTTATCAGCGTGGGTGTTTGCCCGTCCCTGAAGGGTAATGAGGGAGTTTGGTGGGGTCATGGAAAGCCCTCTCCATCCTTCTCCAGAGCCTCAGCTTTCATTAAAAAGATCATAAAAATAAAATAATAAAGTAGTTCTCCGGCTGTCATTTGCAGCAAAGCTCTCCTCGACAGCAGAAGCGGGCACAGCTGACGCTGCTTTCCCGCCTGCGTTTGCAGAGAGCCTGAGCCAGGGCTCCCCGGGCGAGGAGAGCAGCAGTCGGGGTGGGCAGGGGCATCCCCCGCCTTAGGCGCTTGCAGGGCCTTCGGTGCATCGCCGGTCAACGGAGCGGGGGCAAGAGGGATTAGGCAGACGTGCCTACTGAAGAGCCATTGCACTGGCGCCGCTTTTAATCCTCTGCGAGCACGGGGCCACGGGAGGACTTTAATTTCTTTAAGCGTAGACTCAGTTTACAGATTTGGCTCAGGAAATGGATTTCTTCCGAGCAGAACAAAACCGTGGGGTCACCGCAAGAAAGCAGCGTGATAGCAAATGGCACGTCCTTCCTCTCCAGGTAGCCTTGGGACCCCTTCTCCTGTTCTGCGGAGGTCCGCCGCTGACCACCTTCGGTTCTTCCTTTCAGCGGACAGAGGAGTTTTCCTATGTTTGGCATATGCAGTCGTCCTGCTCGGCTCACATTTCCCAGCGAGGCCGAGGCTGAGACCTGGGCTTCCCGGGGACGTGTCCCATTTTCCGCTTTCTGCTCTAGCAGAGCTAGCGAGCCTTCAGTGCTTCAGAGAGGGATGCGCTGTACCGTTCTCTGCCCAGAGCACCTCTTCCGTCAGCCTCGCCCCGGGCTTTCGGTTGTTTGTTATACCTGTGGGTGGATGCGGGACTCTTTGATCATCCGGGATTACTGCAGCATTATGAGCTTTCAAACAGAAGCGGAGGCTCTGGCTACAAAAGTGGGTCATGCACGGCGGCGTGCTGGAGACGCTTTGATGCACAGGGAAAGGGGGAAGGCTGGAGGAACCGGCTGGGGCACGGCTTGCACGGCGCAGACTCCGGCGAGCCCACGTCCACCTGCCCTGGCTGTGCTTTAACCCTGAATTACCGGGAGTTTTCCTCGGTGCGCTTGCAGGCTGTATGGGGACAAAAGGCTTAGAACAGGATGGGAATGGAAGATTGCCTGTTGGCAGAGAGAAGGGGGAGACGCGGGAGATCAAGGCACAAAGCAGCTTCTCCCCTGCCCGGCGCTGAGCCTCTTCCCTTCCCCTGCACGCAGGCACCGGCCCCGCAGAGCTCTGCACCGGGGTTCGTGACGGCAGCAGTTGCTGGGAGGTGGGGATCACGCCCGGCCGCGTCCCCGTCACGTATTCCCTCGGATGCGTTCTGCCGCTAATGAAATAACGTAGGAGACATCATTCTCCGTCACTTCCAGTTACACCCCCCCGTGCAGGAGCCTGCCAGCATTCCCTTCTTTGCGAGTGTATCAAACCTCTGCTAAAAAGAAAGGCCATTAATAATAATTACCCGCAAAGAAGAAGAAAAAACCCACCCTCTCTCTTTCTCTCTCTCTTTTAATGAGCTTTAAAAAAAAAAAGTTTCTTAATTGAAAAGCTTTCTACTTTGGAGACAGCACCAACACTTCAGAGAAGCCCAGACAGCTCCGGCAAGTGAAGATGAAATGAAGGAACGTGTCAGACAGTGCCTTACAGGGGTGCGAGAGACGGACCTCAAAGTCAGGGGTCGCGCGAACGCCATCGCTGAAATTCAAGGAACTATCAACAAGGCACTAATTGGATTGAAAGGAGGCGGCAGATGGAAAGAAACAAAGCAGGAAAACAGCTTTGGAACAAACATCGTTAGAAACAGAAGTTTAGGCAAGCCAGAGGAGCGAGTCCTGGGCCCAGGAGAAGCAGAGCGTGGCTCTGCCGGAGACCCCCCGGCACGCCTGTGCCCATGGCAAGGCGGCACCGGGCCGGGGTCGCTCCTCCTGCCTCTGCCGGCCGTTGTGGCGGCTCAGCGGCATGGGAGGACCCACCCGCCGGAGCGCAGCGGAGCGGCCGGCGTGGGGCGCGGGAGGATGCACGTGGGTCCGTTGGCAGGACCTCTCCCTTCCGGGTCTTAGGCAGCGGCCGTAACTCAATGTAGGGCGAAACTCATCGAGGGCAGGCGGTAATCTTCTCTCGTCTGGAAGGGGCCGGAGGATTTATGAACCCACCTGCCTGGTGGTGAAGTGCCCTCTTGGTAAATGGGTTGCTACGCGTCCGTTCATCTTCCTCCCTCACGGCGGCTGTGCAGGACGGGCAGCGCCCTGCCGGGACCGCGAAGCAGGGGAGGGAGGAGGGAAGAGGCAAGCAGAATACGGATGACAGCAGGGACGTCAGAGGGGACACTGAGCACGGTCCAAGGCTCGCGCTCAGTTCTGCAGGCTGCGACTGGGTGCTGACCCACAAGCACGACAAAGGGCACCGGGAGAATGAATTTTAACCCTTGCTCTAGAGCAGGAAAGCTGAAAACCACGAGCCGTCAGCATGGCACGCGTTGCACCAGACTGTTCCCCGTTTCCAGTTCATAACTATTAAGCTAACGCTTTATCAGCCAGCAAGACAGGCCCCGCTGCTTGAGCATCTACCGCGCCCATTGCTTTTCTGAACGGGTCGTTGAGAATTGCCACGGCCACATAACCTCTGTAAGGTATGATAACCCCCTTCCCCCGCCACACACGTACCTGTGCGGGGTGGCCGTTCTTCCTGCGGCGTTCACCGCCTGGCAGCGGCCCAGCCCCAGGCAGAAAATGCTTCCACTGAGGCTTGATCGATCGCCTCTCGCATTTGGCTACTCACCCTCAGGATTAATGAGACATGGGATGCAGAATGTGGCAACGCGCTCTTCCTAACGGCATCGGCGTGGCCTCTCTCCCCAGGGGCAGCCGAGACCCAAGGCTATAGCCCTGCGTGCCTGGAGCATCAGGGCGTCCTACGCAGCGTGTCGGGCCGCCGTGAACGGCTACAGCTAGTCGGAACGTTTTCAGAAAGCACAATATTTTGAAGAAGATGGGAAGAGACGGGGGGGCTCAGCACCCGGCTGCTTTGACGCTCTTTTCCCACACCCTTCCACATTTCCAGTTTAAACTATTTTGTGCTCTTGCTCGGGTGCAAGACGTGGCCCAGGACATCTCCAAGTCCTGTGGAGACATTGCTCCCCCGCCCAGCGCATGGAGACATCTAACCTTGACCTTGATCTGTGGGCGAGTCTCAGGACAGCCTTCAGCAACGGGCTGGAGGACGCTCATCCATTTTCCACGCAGGCATTTTGCCTCCCACTTCTCAAAGCGCTCTCCGGCTCCCGCTCCCGCTCCCTTCGTGTCTCTCCCATAATTGTAGCCCTACCCACTCGTTTCAGAGGCAGCGCAGGCTTTTCCCGGAGCACCGAGAAAGACCGTAGCGCTTCCCAGCAGCAGATCTTCACCGCTCTCCAACTCCTTTCGGACGGCGAGGATTCGCTCCGCCGGCGTCTGCTCCTGCAGCCGAGGCTTTTCCTGGGCACCCCCTCCACTCTTCACCGAGGCGGGTTGCTGCACCCGTGCTGGGTGCTGCAGCTGCTGCTGTTATGGCTCTATTGCATAATTATGGCATAGCACATATATAATTACCAGAAGGCCGAAGTCTCCGTTTCATTATTTTTATGCAGGCAAAGCTTCTCTTGTCAGACACCACAGCTTGGCTGATACACCCTCGCTGCGCTGTTCCTTAAAGTGGCTATGCAAATTGGACCTTAATATTGTTCAGATAAATGGTTTAAGGAAGAAAATGGATACAACAGTCTGTCACAAAGTCAGCGTTGGGCTCTACCTCCCAAACAGGCTCAGAGAAATTAGCAGGAAGGAAAGAAGGATCAGATAAAATAATAAACCTGCTTACCTGCTCATTAATTTAATCTTTTTTCTTCCCCTCTTCTAGCCTTGTGGTTTCTATAACTGTAGAATAACTAGAGAACAGCAGTCCTAGATGAAAGGGAGACTAGGTCTGGAAGCACAAAGATTAAAGGAGAGTTTTTAGGATTAGTCTTTGATTATTATTTTTTTTATCTTGGGTCTGTGGTGATTATCCCTGCTCCTCTCCAAGCAATCCTTCTGGGCGCATCCCAGGGAGCGCACAGGCTCTCGAGCAAGTTCCGAGCGTTCTTCCAAGGACACGACAGTAAAGATGCCTCAGCAGCGGCGCGGGCAGCCAGAGCCCCGCGTGCCGCTGGCAGCGAGCGTCTTATCTGCGGCTCGGGCGGGACGCAGCCTCCGCCCGGGTCCCAGCCCAAACTTGGAAGCACCTCTGACTTGCACCGCTTCTGGCAGCCCTCTAGAAACAGGAGAGGCACGAGTCACAGAGGACTTTTTTTTTTTTAATTGCAGGGGAACCAGAGGCACTGTGATCTGTTTGGTGCAGGGTTTGGTGCTGGCTGCAGGCAGAGCTCCAGCCAGAGCAGGACGTCCCAGAGAAGCATCCCGAAGACGACAGCCGCCTCAGCTCCGCTCCGTTTTTCAGGGGAGCGCAGCTGGCCAGGCTCACTCCCAGGTTGTCTTTGCCCAGGGTTTTTTTCCCAACGGCTTTGCATTTTCAACCATTTTGCCCATCAGCCCCTTCTCCCTTTCCCCACCCTCCCATCCCCGCGTTGCAGCTGGAAGCGTTCCCGTCAGGCAGGTGATTTAGTGGATGGGAGTTTGCAGGCTGTTAGGCAAGCAGGGAAGGCAAAGCAGTTTCTAAATCACTCGGGATTCAGATTTATGAAAGCAGGACCCGGCTGGGGATGGCGGGAGAGCCTTAGCCCCATGAGGCAGCAGCGGCGTCTCCGAACCGGGCGGGCTCCTCCAGCGCGGGGAGAAGCGGGGAGGTGGGCGCAGGGCCGGCCGGCGGCGCAGGGGCTTCTCCCAGCAGAGGGTCCAGAAGGTGTGGACCTGGGAAGGTCCAGCCCAGCGTGAGGGGACCAGATCCCAGCTCTGCTCGTCTAGAGGAGAACACGAAGAGGCTGCTTTAGGTAAATACCTGCAAGGGATGTGCACCACGGCCGTGCGTACGTGCATGGGATTTTACTGGGAACAGCTTGTTCCTGTTGAATGGGGCTTTTGAGCTCAGTCTGGAAAGCAGGCTGAGCACGAAAAGGAGGGCTCAGGTTCTGGGGGTGAAGAAGCAAAGCGAGTTGTGGGGCGCAGGCTGCTGGGGGTGGCCGCGGCCGCGGCCGGGCGCGAGGCAGGACGGGGAGGAAGGCTCCTACCCCAGCCCGGGCAGACGGGGCAGCGGCTGGGCAAAGCCAGGCACCACCAATTAATTAGCTTTTATTTAGCCAACATCCTCGGGCTGTTTCCAAAGCCAGTGCCAAAACAAATAAATAAAGCAGCAGACCCCAGTGAATTTCCTGGTTAAAAAAATAAACCATTTCCTCGCTAAGAAAAACAAGCAAAGGACATCCCTGGGAGCCCGGAGTACCGCCCGCCCCGGCCGAGGCAGGGCAGCCCGGCTCGGCACAGCCCGGCTCGGCACAGCCGCGTCCTCCTGGGCCGCCTGCTCGCTCATGCGGGGGAGAGCCGCGGCACCGGATCGATGAAGCATCGAGACAGAGAGAAGGCTGAGCCGGGCTCGGCCTATGATTTATGATCTCGCAGACGGTCTGAAGCGGTGTGGTTGGGTTTCTTATTGCAACGGCCTCTCGGTGAGCGGTATCCAATTAGGTGACCCCCTAGGTCTCCCTATTGATTTTTTTTTGGGGGGAAGGGTGTATTTTTCTCATTACGCCTTCGGCGGCAGCGCCGGCCGGGCTGGGGCGAGAGGCCCCGGCAGAGGAGCAGCCTCGGGGGTTGCAGCGGGGCTGTGCCGGGCTCGGGGGCTGCAGGCACAGCCGGTGCCTCGCCGGGCGTCACCCCCTCCCTCCCGGGGCCGGTGCTGCTCTCCTACCTGGGCAGCTGGGTACCAGTCGGGTACCAGTCCCCGCCCCAGCCATCCCGGGCCGGCCGCCTTCGCTGCTGCCCACAGAGTCCCCCGGCCGCTTCGGGCCGGGCCAGGCGGCGGTGTCACCTCTGCCTTCAGGAGAAGTCCTCCGCTGCGAGCCTGGGAGCAAGAGGTTCATTTCTCAAGTGATTCTACCTCCCCCTCGCTCATTAAACAAAGGAGGGGGAAGAGCCTGAGAAGACAGGGCTCTTAAATTAATCAGCACAGTTTTCTAACTAATGCCCTTTGTGTTTTACATAATAATATAAAGCTTTATTCAGAGACAACAGCCTCCTACATCAAAGATCCCTCTCTCCCATTCTGAACTTTTGAGCCCTTCTCCTCGCAATTAATGCAGAAAGATCTAACTAAAGTTTCAGAGAGCAGCTTGCAGATGCTATCTCCAGCGAGGAAGCAGGGCTGGCTCTGCTCGGCAGGCAGAATCACAAAAGCGGCTTTGCTTGCTGTTCCCTGCCTGCAGGGACCCGTTCTGCTTTTGTTCGGCCGCCTGTGCGCCTGTATAAAGGCGAAATTGCTGGAGCAGCCGCGGTGACTGGGGGTTGCGGTGCTCTTCATCCCCCCGAGCTGGCATCACCGCCTAGGAGGCGGCTCAGAGGAGGATGAAGTTTAATTTGATTCTACAATCTCAAAGCCCGTGCCCAGAAAGCTTCGCCTCGCGCTCTGCGCAAATACACGGGGACAGGCTCCGGTGCCCTTATTTACACTGCCGCCTGACCGGGCCTGCTAATGCTTTGGAAGCTCGTTGCAGGCCAACGCCTGAGGGCGTTTGACCAAGGGCACCCACCCCAGCCCTCTGTTAATTCATTTAGTCTCTAAGCTTTGCCACGAAGTTCGACATTTCACCTCGGAGGAGCACGGGCATGGCTCGCGGTTGCTGCCGAGGGCTGAGAAAGCGAAGGCAGCAGCGGGCACGGCCGCCCCGCACCCGGCGCCCAACAGCCTGGCGGCAAGGTCTCCGCCATCTCTCCGGCCGAGATGAAGACTCCTGCTCCTTCCCCCTCATCCTCCGCACGTGTCGTCCTTTCAGAGAGCCTGGCCAGCCCCGGCGGCCGGGGAGCGCGGCTCTGGGGGGCTCCCGAGCCCCCTCTGCCCCCCCTCTGGGCGCTCTCCCCCCACGTTCCCGCAGGCTGAGCTCTCCCATCGCTATTCTTGCATCTCTGCAGAATGCTAATTGCTGCGCCCGACCTCCCCGGGATAACAAGGGGAAACCTCCCCTAATTAGCACTGCAGTCTGTGGGTGAGAGAAACCAAATGTTGACTGTAGAGTGGCTGCACTTACTGTAAATTCCAACATATGCTGTGGAAAAACGCCACCTAAATAAGGCTTCAGAAGCACGGGGTGTTTAAATAATAATGAATACCCACTGCTGTTTATTACAGAACAGAAACGTAATAAAAGGCAAAGCTGCGGCTGCGTTTCCTCCTCCCTGCCAGGACGCGCTGCAAAGGGCCGGCAGCGGAGGAGCAGGAGGAGCGGGAATCCCGGGGACACGGAAACGCGGCAGCGGGGATTCCAGGTGCGTGCACAATATTTACAGGCATTATTTAAGGCTAACGAGGCCTTCCAGCGCCCCTGCGAGCTGGGCAGCTAGCGCTGCCCTCGTTTTGGCAGTGCAGAGAAGGTGCTAAAGGGGCGGGTGGAAAGTTACCTGCCCCGGGGCCACGCTGTAAGAGACGACGGGGAGTTCAAGCACCCTGGGGTCCTGCGGAGGGACGACCTCTTCTGCTCCGGGGGGGCTGAAAACAGGGGGAGACCGAGGGCGTTACAATTCAGAAACCGGAGATACACGGAGCTAAAGGAAGTTGTGGGAAAGTGCGTTGGACAGAGCCTGCCAGCTTCAGCTAGGGCTGAACTCCTCTTTGACGTAGCACCGTTGACTTGCATGAAGCCCCGGCACGGAAATTCAGCCTCCACCATCTTCTTTACAGGTGTGCGAAATCCCTCCTGCTTTTTCACCTCTTCACGCGCATCCTTCCGCCGACAGGACACCAGGGCATGGGAGATACCAGCACCTCCTCCAAGGAGCAGTCCCACCGGACGAGTAACCTTCAGGCGAGACCGTCTGCCGCTTCAGCGTGGGGCTGCTGTCCCCCGGCCTGCGCAGGACCCCCGTGCTCTTCTCCAGCCCCCGTGCAGCGACAAGGCGGTGGCAGCAGCGTGGCCAAAGCGGCTGCCGTGCCCCTCGAGGGGACCCTGCGGGGCGGCTGCGGCAAGGACTTGCAGCCGGCGAGGAGACGTTCTCCAGCACTTCTGGGTTTCCGCTGGTCACTTGCGGTAGTCCAAAGCATATAAAATATTTAACTGCTCCTAATTAGGAGTAATTACCACTTAACCTAGAGGAGGGATGTACCCCGTGTGCCCGGCAGCTCGATACATTTACTGCTGAATAGCCTCCGCTGCAGCTAATTAAAAGAGAAGGGCTCCTGGCTGCCCGGCCTCTCGCAGGCTCGCAGGGAAATGGCCGAGTGTTTGTCTTGGCGAGGAGGACCTCGCGTGACCGAGCCGCTGACACTCGCATCCGAGATCTGCAGGCTCCACTCAAAGGCGCCCGAAAGCAAAGCTGGCCTCGCCTCACCTTTAATTTCAGTGTGATTATTCCCTTGCCTCCTCTCCCCTGCAGCTCCAGCTCCAGATGTCCTGCCCTCGGCGATTTTCCGCTTCTGAGGGGACCTTCCCGCCCGGCTCCGTCCCACTGGCAGCGGGCTCGTTGCCGCTCCTCGCTCCCTCCTGGCCACGGCCGCACGTTCGGGTGCGCTGCTGCCCCTTCCCTCTGCCGCTCCCCGGAGAGCTGGAAGGAGGGAAACAAAGTGGTAATAAGATGCCCAATTAACATTTTTCAATCGGAATTATGTAAGAGAGAAAAAAAAAAAAGAAAATAAAGGGGCTTGTTTACATGGTTATTGCTTTCCTGCTCGGAAAAACCTCAGAGTAAACCACTCTCCGGTAGGTCAGGTTTGGCTTTGCTGTTCCTGCTCCAAGCTGCTCATCCTCTGCAAAAAGCCCCAAGAGGCAAGCCCGTCATTTGTCCCAACCCCGTCTTCCCGCACCCCGCTCTCCCCACGGGGCTTCGCACGTCCAGACAGGACAGAGCATCCCCCCCCCCCAGCTGTCCGGCCCCTTCCCTGCGGTGGCTGAACCCCCGGATTTATCCCAACAGCGTCCCTGGGGAGAGGGACGTTGCCCACCGTTCCCGCTGCACGCCTCGGGACTTGCTGCACCCCGAAATTCGCTTTTACGCGTGCAAACAGAGCGAGCGGCGCAGAGCCCGCGCGCGCCGCCCTGCTTTGCCGGGGCCAGGCAGAAGGGTGCTCGGCACCGGCGGACTGCAGGACCCCCGTAGCAACCCACGAGCACAGAAGGAAAGCAAATCACTGCAGTGCCTCCTCTGCCTCGGGTCGTGCGTCTTTCTGAGGGTCTCCAATAATAAAACCAACTTACCGGGCTTTCTGCCCAACTCCCCGGGGAAAATCCTGACCTCCTCTTCAATCCGACGCAGCCTGAACCAGCAAACGCGCCTCAAAAGCTGCCCTGCAGGTCAGCAGCCCTGGACGTTCTTTTGATCCAAGTGAATTCCACCGTTGGGGGATTCACCTGAAAACTCAGACTGGGAAGGAAATAATTCTCTTATCTGCCAAGAACGTGAAAGATTAAAAATAATAAAGTCCATCTCAAACTGAAGCGACAATTCAAGATCCAGAAAAATGGCAGTGAACGAGGAAGCAAAACAAAGGAGCCAGCAAAACCCCCCCAAATCCAGATAACGCTGACTGAAATGTTTTGTCCCCACAATTTAAGAAACGGTTTGCAGCTGCTTTCCAAGTCTCTTGGTTCCTTGCAACAAATTAACTTCCTTCCCAGAGCATATACTATTTTGACATTGTTTTGAAAACTGAAAAATACAGTTTTTAGCCAATAGTATAACTCCTCAGATTTTCAGACGCACGTCACTTAGCTCAATCCCCTTCTAACAAATCATTTCACTTGGGATGGACCAGCATTAGCTCAAAAGGAAGATGCACCGAGGGATGCTTCAATGGCTTTTTTCCCCACGGCTATCGCTCTGTCCTGCGCGGGTCTGCCGGGGATCATTTGTCCCATCCGCGCCAAGCTTTGCCCGAGCCCCGGCTCCCAAGGGACGGGAGCGATCCCCCATGCTGCTCCCTCTTCTATCCCCGCCTTCTCCAGGAGACCACCACCGGGCGCCTAACCGAGTTTCAAGGACTTAAACGCGTTTGAGCAGAGCCACTGGAAAAATACTCATTTAGACTGGCAAGCGTGCACAGCAGCTCAGGGAAAATGCTATTTTCTCACCGCAGCAACGAGGTTAGAGCAACCTGCAGAGAGACGGGCCCCGCGCCGCCGACAAGCCAGCTCCTCGGCACGCGGGAGGGAGCCTGCCGCGCCGCCGCCCACGTTTCAGCCTGCGCCACCGCGTCCGGCCGTCCAGCCCTCCCTTCTGCTCCCCGACAAAGGCAGCGGGCGACGCCGCGTGGGGCAGAGGGTCCGGCATCCGCGCCGGTCCCTCTGCCTGCGGCACGGGCCACGGGGCCAGTCGACGCTCCTGCTGCCGTTGGGCCGGGCGGCACCACGTCCACCTTGGGCCCTCGCCCTGCAGCGTCCAGGCAGCCCCGGCGCTGCCCGTTCAGCCCTTCGGGACAAACCCTCGCCTCGACCGTTGCAGGACCAGCTGCCTCTGACAGACAAAGGTTTTCAAACCTTGCTGGACCCAATAAACAGCTGTTCTTCCCCGCTCCCGGCCATCAATCACAGCTGACAGCCTTTCCCCCATGGTCAAGAGCGTGCTTTTCACCTTAATTTCTTAGAAGGGCTTTTTCACCGGTTGGAAACTCATAAATACCACTTTGCAAGCCCAGGTAGGGCTAATGATGGATGGCTGCTTCACAGATATGCCAGAGGCTTTGACCTAATTGTCACCGAAATACTTCCTGATTAACTAATAGATAAAACCCAATTAAAACTTCTGCTCTTCCCAAAGTCCCTGCCGACTACTTTTTCTCCCCGTCTCAAACTCTGTTTTAAGTGAGATCCAGGCCAGCTGGACCTGCTCCGGGCGGACGAGGACGCTCTGCCCACCGCCCTCCGGGCAGCCGCGGGGCTCCTCGTGGCGGTGGAGCAAGGGGTGCCGGGAAGAGGCTCAGGGGAGGTCCCGGTGGACCCCAGGAGGGCTCCTCAGCCAGTCCACAGGTGTCAAAGCCCTCTGGAGAGGCACTTGAAACTGGAGGGTAGTAGCAGCAGGGAGGGCATGCTTTATTATTCCCCCTCTTTCTTCCCATTTTCTTCCTACGCTCAATAGAACCTCTGCACAGAAAAGCTTCTTTAGCACATTTGCTTTGATGTGCAATAAGTTAATTACTGTAATAGGTTCATCCTTCTCCCCCACTATTGAATCATGTAGAACATCCATATAAATTGTCATTGAGTTCCTCATTTTGACTCAATTTGTTCTTTAAACGGACCTACCAAGAGTACTTCTGCAGAAGGATTCGTTTAAATCCCCTTTAACGGGTGTACCCATTATTAGTCCTTCTCCCAGTATTCATCTCGGTCCACCCTGCCGCGGGAGGGGGCTCGCCGATGCCCCAGTCTTGCAACCGCTCGGCTGGAGGAGCCGTCTCGGGGAGCGTAAAGCTCTACGGCCCACCTCGCCCCGGGAGCCCTCTGCCAGCAGCCAGGTAAACCCAACACCTCATCTCACGTTTTCAGCGTTTTCTGCCCCTCTGCCCAGGGACAGAAAACATTGCCTGGAGCAGGATTCTTGCTGCGGTCCTCAAGGGCTTCGGCTTGGGCTCTGCAGCCGCCTTCTCAAAGGGCTTGCAGCAGCTCACGCCCGGCGAGGGACTCATTGCTGTGCTGAGCGGTACAGCAACAAGACGGAGGAAAGCCTACGGCCCTCGCCACGTCACCCTCCGCTATCTCCCGGACAGGCGCTGGACTTGTTTTTCATCTTAAATGTCAGCGCGAGGAGGGCTTGGGAAGTCCCAGGCGTTTCACAGGGCGACACGAACGCAGCGGGAAACTCAGTACCTGGGGTTTACTTCCATTTTTCCCCGGTTCTTCCCCCTCCCCTGGTTTTCTTAAAATAATCTCTAGGTAATGCATTCAGTCCCGCTGGGCTGCTTTATATCACTCGCAGTGTTTGCCAGTTGACTCTCTCCCGCTGAGATCAGGTCTCTTAGCGCAGATTAAGCCTGTAGTTCAGGAGCGCAGCCATGAAGCGTGCCATCGGAGCAGGCAGCGGGGCGAGCCAGCCCAGCAGAAGTCACCGGTGCCCGCGGGACCGAGAGCAGCCCAGCAGAAGCAGAGATGCGCCGGCACCGGGAACATCGCGGGCGCAGCCGAGCTCCACGCGACGGCGCTGCGTGCCGGCGGGTCTCCGGCATAGCCCCCTCTGAAAAAGCGCGAGCGGCGAGTACGGGGGTTCGTTCCCGGGGGGACACGTCCGCGCCGGGGTCCGCTCAGCCTCCCCGCTGAGGTTCCCAAAGCAAAGGCCGGCCGGCGCCTGCTGCGACGGCAGCAGTTGTAACACAACCCCCCCTTAGAAGCCTCCGTTACTTTAGCTTTGGCACGGTCCCAGAAAGTTGTTTGCAAACCCTCACACAGAAGGAGAAAAGGACTGAAGACGGCA
Source organism: Mycteria americana (assembly GCF_035582795.1). Lineage (NCBI taxonomy): Eukaryota > Metazoa > Chordata > Aves > Ciconiiformes > Ciconiidae > Mycteria > Mycteria americana. Next base: position 951,728 of record NC_134383.1, read on the forward strand.
AGACGAGCCAGTCAGTGCTGCAGAGGAGGCGAAGAGCAGCTTTCCCTGGGAGGCTATTTCCACCTAGACAGTGGGTCCGTTCAGCAGCCGGAGCGGAGCCGAGCTGCGTCCCTGCGCCCAGACAGCTCCCAGCTCACGCTGCCGCTGCCCCACGGCCGCTGCGGCACCCCCGACCCTCGGCCCCATCCCGGGGACCCCCAGCACCACTCCCAAGCAGGGAGCAGGAAGCCCTCCAGCACATTTCTGAAGGCAGGACGCTAAGCCATCTTTTTTTTTTTTTTTTTTCTTTTTTTCTCCAATTTCCTGCCCTTGACCCAGCTCCACAGGCAGGATCAGCTTGAACGGGCTCATCACAGCTGTTGTAACCTCCGCGGAGCCGCACCGACGGCAGCGCGACAGTGGGAAATTGGAAGGCAAAGGCTGGCGCAGAGAAGGTCTGCAGCTCGCAGGTGGTAGCCGCGCATCAGCTCCGTACGAGCCGGCGCGGTGGCCCCGGTGACCTTCCCGCGAGCGCGGCAGGGACGCGGGAGGTTCGAGCCTTGCTCTCGGCGCGAAATGAGCTGCCGGCTCCCCGGCGGGCCCCCTCGCCGGAGGGCCCGACCCCCTCGCTGCCAAGGAGCTGGCTTACCCCGCCGGCGCGGCTGCCCGAGCCCGGCTCTGCAGAAGGGGCCATCAAGGCTGTTTGCTGCTTTACACAGGCTATCATGTACTGTGTCGCAGCAGGGGACTGTAAATGACTTTATAGTTATTGTTCCTCAAATTGGACACCCCCTTGGAGCTTAGATAATATGAGATGAAACAGCCTGCGGGAGGTTGCAGTCAAGTGGAACAGTGATGGAGGCTTTTTTTCCCCCTTCCCGAGAAGAAACACTCCACCTATTTACTTCTCCTCCACACCTCCTCCTCCTCCTCCTCCTCCTCCTCCCCGTCACCATTCCGAGCAGAGCCACACCTGGCAGCGACAAGGGTGAGCTGGGGTGTAATCGCCAGGCAAACCGAGCTGCCTGAACCCGCTGCGGACGAATGAATTTTGCACGCTAGGGTTTGGGAACGCGGCTTTGACGGCGAGCCCTGGAGAGGAAGGGGAAGGGAGAGAGGGGATGCTGCCGTTCCTTACTCCATTTCCTCCTGAAGCAGGGTTTGCCAGGAAACGTTATTACTGGCAGAGCAGAAATATCATCTCATGGCGTTCGGCTTCACAGAGCCGATGTAACCATACGAGTGCCTGCGCAGAGGCAGCGATGCTGCTGGCGGGAGTGGGAGCCGAAAGGAGGCTTTGAGGTGAGGGAGCACGGGGAAGAAACAGAAATAATGAGGGACTGGGGGAAGGAGGATGTCAGGGCTTACAGCTGTGCGGAGGGAAGGCGGCTTGTTACGGAGGAAGGGGGAAGCGGAGGCCTGGAAGAGAAAGGAAGGAGCATCTGAGAGCAAAGGAGTTCAGGCAACAGCCTGCGTGCCTCTGGCAGGGAGGGAGCGGGCCGACGCAGAAGGGACCTGGACGGAGATGCTCAGCCGGGAAAAGAGAGATCCAGAGTCGAGGAGCACAGCGGGGCGGGGGGGGGAGCAGCATGATGGGAAGCTCTGGGAATCCGCAGGGATCCCAAGCCTCCAGGCACACGCCCTAAAATCACAGAGTGGAAGAAAAAAAAATAAAAATGAAAAAACCCCCCTGTAACAGCGGCATCGCATACGTATCCTGAAACGCCGGGCGTTTGAGGCCGACAGCCATGCCTGGGAGGGGAGCGTTTCTGGGGAGCACGTGGGACTTGCCGGAACGCTTTTTGTGGGCAGGAACGCGTAAGCGCCGATATCACCTTTCTTTTAGGGCATACGGGGTGGTTTGTGTGTCACAGGCGCGCCGGAAGTCGGCAACAGCTATACGCTGCCCGCGGGCAGAGGCGCCGGCTTGCTCTCGGTGCCCTGCAGCCCTTCGCAGGGAGCAGGGCGGCGACGAAGCCAGCGCGAGGTTTTGCAGCGGGCCAAACCAGACCAAACCAGCTCGCCAAACCAGCTCGCCAAACCAGCTCGCCAAACCAGCTCGCCAAACCGCCAGCTCCAGAGCCCCGCGGGAAGCTGAGCAGAGGGAAAACTCCCACCCGCGGGCGAGCGCAGTCGCTCTGTTTGCCTTTTTCCACAGCAGATCTGATGATTTAAATTAGGTCTCGATTCTTGTTTAAATTATAGTTTACTGTTCTGCGCCCCGCTCAGAAGTGAATTACCTTAAGCAGCAGTATTAATAACACGGTTATAATTAAGCTTCATTACTGTAGGCAGTTTGCTGAAACAAATTGCTTCTTCATTATTATTATGGCACCTTTGGTAAAAAGACATTTCCCCAGAATGCGACCTTGATGCTTTATATAGCAAAAGCTGGGAGATGATAGAGATGTAAGGATGAATTAGCATCTTTTACCTTCTATATCAAGCTCATTAAAAGGAAAGCAACTTGAGTCAAAACCAAGCAGCCTTGATGGAAATTTTAATCTGAGCGAAATGGATAATGAATAGGTTTGAACTTTTCCTGACATTTTTATGGCAGTGTTTTATTTATATTATGCTGCTGCTAAAACATAAATAAATAAAGCAGGGGCAGGGTCGAGGACGGACAGGAGATCGGCTGGCTACCCTGGCGCGGCCGCAGAGCCTGCCAGCCCCGCTGCGGCACGGGCAGGGCCGGGGGGGCCGGGCACCGAGCTGCTCCCCCTGCCCCCAGCTTCGCATCCCCGCACAGAGCGGGGTGGAAGGCCGCTCTGTCTTGGGACAGCGAAGCTCCCGCGCTGTCCCTTCCAGCCCCGTAGGCTTCATCCGAAATCCCCAAAGCGCTCAACCCTCTCCCCATAGCAGCCGTTTCCCGGGGCAGGCTGCTCCCTCCAGCGACCCTCGTCACCCTCACTTTAATCTCCTCTTCCATTTAGCCCGACCGCAACGGTGCTGTACACACCTGCATCCCCTTCAGCAGAAGTTCCCGACACTTATGAACGAAGCTCCGTAACGGCTGCGGGAAGCAGTGCCATTAATCTCTCGCAGCTGCCGGCTGCCGCAGCACGGCGCGGCGGTGGCGGTGCAGGTTTTCACGAGCGCGCCCGGGCCCCCGTGTCCAGCCTGAACCACGGACGACGCGCTTTTCAGAAGCGTTCCGTTCCAAAGCTTCACCCAAAGCCTAAGCTTCCCCAAATTCACAGGGTCTAAGGATGCTCAGCACCCTTACGTCTAGACTCAGGGGTCTGCCCTTGTTCGGCCTCACCACCCCAAACCGAGGTCCTGCAGCAACTGGCAGGAACCAAATCCTGATCTCCTTCTGCTCCTCCACCACGCCATTTTTGATTGCCGTGACAAAATCTCTCCTGCAGATGCTTCTTTCAGGCGATGCTTGTTTTGAAAAAACTTCCTCATCCCTGCCGACCACCTACAAGAGAGGAGCCCACATAATCTGAGAGCAAGCAGCTCTCGGAAGAGAAGGGCTCGTTTGGCAGTGGGTGCACAGCTCCTGGCACCCTGCAGCACCCGGGGGCCTCCAGCCAAAAGTCACACCCAGGCGGCCCCGAGATAACTGCTGCAGCAGACCTCACACCTCACCTTCCCTGCAGCTATTAAAACTAAGTCAGACATTAATTTCTGCATTGTAAGCGCTCAACAACTGAAACAGGACATTATGGAGGGGATGCAAATGGATATTTAGAGTCTAGAAAGATACAGGCAAAGCGGTTTTGGAGAAGAGGAGATTAAGAGCGTGCGGAGAGAGGAAACTACCTGTTGAAGTACTACCTCAGAGGGATCATTCCAGGTCGGGGAAGGGAGCACCCCTTGAGCACAAACACTCGCGAGGCGCATTCAGAGCCCAGCGATTTGCTCGGCTCAGCCCAGCCAAGGGAGCTGAGAGGAAACAAGCTGAGCTGAGAGAAATAGCCTCTCTCTTTCTTCCCGCGCCCAAAAGAGGTGCCGAGCGCGTGCCCTTCCCCGGCCTAGGGCAGCCCTGGCAGGCAGCGTTGCTGGGCAGCCTGGAAGAAAGCCTCACAGACAGGCTCGCTCCCTGGAGCGTCCCCAACCACAGCCGCTCCCCTCAGCCAGCCCTCAGAGGGAGGAACCGCATTTGGCCTCTGCCATCCCAGATACCTCCTGGCCCATCGCCAGCAGCGGCAGATAATTCGCCCTCGGTTATCACCATTATCACTTTCACCTACACCACCTGCAAGTCCTTTGCCCACGTAGCAGAGCTGCAGCCTCTCTCCACCCGGGCCAGGGAACTCTTTAACCCGTTGCTACAAACCTCGCCGGCTAAAGCCCTGCCCCGGACCGGGTCCCGGTCCCCCAACAGCCTGCCTCCAGCAGGACACGGGGGTGCTCCGGGACGGGGACTAGCGGCTACGTGTCCCCCCTCGCCGGGGGCTCGAGCGTTTCCATGAACAACAGCAGTAGCACCAGAAGAATAAGTTGCGGTGGCCTTTGCATACGCCATCGGGCTAAAAAGAGAGCAAACCCTGCACATACCTTATAGCAGCCTCCTAGTTTCCAAGCAGGCCTTGAGAGCCCCCCGACTCATCTCTGCTGGCGAGGGCTGAGCTGAGCAGGAGAGCAGCGGGGGGTGCCCCCCGCCCCGTGCTCTCTGCCTCCAGGACCCGGGTGAGCCGGGCAAGAAGGTGCTCTCGCTCCTCTCGGCTTGCCTCTTTCCTGCCAAAAGCAGGCTGCTGCAGGCAGCAGCACCTTAAAGGCTGCCCTGTAACGCGTGGCAGCTGCCCCTCCCCAGCAGGTGCTCTGCCTTCACCCCCTAAATAAGCAGGGACCTGTTCTTCACCTGGCACCCACCAGCACCCCTGGGGTGATGCCTGCGGAGAATCGGCTCTACCCTGCGTACCACAGCTCTCGCATTCTGCGCGCACAAAGCCTACCGCACCGACGACAAAGGCTCCCTCGCTCCAAAGCTCAGCAGCTGCCTCTGAAAACCTTTCCCTCCCTCCCACCGCCCGTCCTACAGCTGCCCTCGCAGCACCGCCTGCCGCCTCTGCGCCGGCTGTGGCTTCCATGGCTGCGGTGGCACGCCTCTGCGCCGGCTGTGGCTTCCATGGCTGCGGTGGCACGCCTCTGCGCCGGCTGTGGCTTCCATGGCTGCGGTGGCACGCCTCTGCGCCGGCTGTGGCTTCTGCCTTGGTCGCGCCCGCGGCTCCGGGGACGCGCTGGCACCAGCCGTGGGGAAACGCGCCGTGTCCAACCCGGCAAAGTGAGAGTCCAACTTTAACGGCCCTTCAAACTCTCATCGTTTGCTTCCGCGCGGTTCCTAGCAGCCCTCTGCGATGACTGTTATCATGCAATTAAACTACCTTCTCAAAAGGTTACCGATAAAAATATTTCTCCCCGTTGTTGAACGGGGCATTCATTGGGTCTCGCCATGACCTTTAGCATGACAGGATTTAACGCTGTCTCTGCTGAGGCTGCGAGCTCGCTCAAACCGTGCACCCAGAAGCGCAGGGGTGCGGGGGGCTGGGTGCCCTCCCCCCGGGGCGGGAGCAAAGGCGGCGTGATGCCCGGAGGAGAGCCAGACCCCCGCTCCCCCTGACCCCCGCTCCCCCAGCACCCGGCTTCAGGGCCCCGCCGTAAATGCTTCGACGTACGTTAAGCTTCCCCTTCCAACGCGCAGAGCTGCTCACTGAACGCGTCCCTAACGCGGGTGGGATGCCCTCCTGGCCCCGCTCCGGGGCAGCTCTCGTGCCAGCGTGCCCGGTCCCGGAGCCATAACGGTGTGGGATCCACTGCTGCGGGTGCCAAGTGCTCCTTAAAAATGAATTTACGTCTCGATGATTTCCTGGGACGTTGAGCCCCACGAGTCGACAGGACGCGATTACGTAAAAAGTTCCCTTTCTAAATTCGCCGTCGAAGTCTCTCCCCCTCTCCGCACATGCGTGCCCCTGCATGTGTGTGTACACACACTCATTAAACAAATGCTAGCTATCAATTTCACTGAGTGCTTATTCGGATAATAGCTATATTTATCATTTAGCATCTCTGGATGCAGTTCAAGTTTAAAATCTATTATGGGTATTATGATATTTAATAACTGTGTTTTATTTTTAAATGCAATAAAAAATAAAGATAAGGAGATTTTTTGAGAGTCCCCTCCTGGGCTCTGAATCCATCTCTGTCACTGACACGCTGGGTGACCTTGGAGAGGTCGCTTATTCTCTCCGTGCCGGAGCTTCTGGATGCGTAAGACGGGGATAATCGTACGATGTGGTGCCCGGGGGCGTTGCGAAGCCTCATTCGTAAGTAACGTTTCCAGAGTGATTTCATCTCCCTAGACAGAAGGGGCGAGCTCTTGTTGGTGTCACATCTGAGAGTAGCTGGACCCCTCCGACGCGGAGCCCCAGCCGCGCGGTACGGGATGGGTCACCGTCCCCTGGCTCGCACTGGGAGAAGGGACAGGGTAGCGATGGGGCCCAGGGTGGGGCGGGGCTGGTGCCGCACACCCCCGCGTTCCCTCCCGGCCTTCGCTCGCTCTTCCCGTACGCGCCCGTACGTGAGAGCGGCATCGCTAAATCCCCTCTTACGCTGGCCAGAAAGTCCCCGGAGAGCCCCTCAGCGGAGTGTTTTCTGGTGAGGCAGCGGCTGGGTGACGGGAGCAGCGGCTGGGAGGAAGGACCAGGGCTGAGGCGATGAACAGCGGCCCCCGATCACCAGCCAGCACCCAGGAAGCGTGGCCACGACATCCGTCACCCTGCGGGGCCATCGTCCCAAGGACGGGGACGCAGAGGCGAACGTCACCGTTGCCGTCGCGCGTCCTCCCCCGGGGAGACGGGGAGCCGGCCGGCGGCCGCGTGCCGGCAGCGCTCCCCAGAAACCCGCTGCGCGTCAAAATAACCTGTCGTGCTTACGTGGCAATTTACCTCCCGCGAGCACGAGGCCCACGCACATCTTCTCCACCCGCTCCGAGGCAGGAATTATTGCCGTTAGCAATATAAAGCCCCGTCCTCGGGTGCTGGCAAGGGCTTGCGGCACCCAAACCCCCGCGAAGCGCCCGGGAGGCTGCCTGGTGCTTCGGCCGTGCCAGGCGCCCGCCTGCAGGCAGCGAGGAGAGCCCGGCCCCGGGCCATCCACGGCACCGGTGGACGGTGACGCCCCGCGGGCTGCCCCCGGACCGGGAAGACCCCCAAGCCCAGTTTCGGAGGCGCGGCAGGCAGCGAGCATTGCTCTCCCACGCCGTTTATCCGGCTGCGGCTGATCAGCAGTCGGCACGGAGAGGCGGCAAAAGGAGGAGACAGCGCAAGGAGGAAGGGCTGGAGCGAGCTTTTCTACTCGGCTGCCAGCCTCATCTCGGCCAGCGCTCCTGAATAGCGAAGAGCAGCTATAGCATCGCTTTGTCTGCCTTAGCAGGGCGAGCGGCTGCCACGCCACGCCACGGTAACCGCAGCCTCGGGAGCGGGGCGTGCCGGGGTGGCTCGCCGGCCTCGGGAAGGAGCCGCGGGCTGCGCCCGCCTGGCCTGCCTGCCGCCGCGAGACCGGGTCACCTCCCGCCCAGGCTCCCGCCCCAACCTCCAGCCTCGGCGGCGTCTCGCAGGGGCGGAGGAGAACCTCCTGCCAAGGCAGCGGTGCAGCGGGATGCTCGGGAGGGAGCGATGCCTCCCCGCACCCTCCCCGCTGCTGCTCGGCAGAGCTGCCCGCGGGCAGGTGGGTCCTCTACCCTCTGTTTCGAGCGCTCGGCGCGGGAGGAAAGCCGTTACCTCCCTCCCCGCTCCCGTGCCCCTGTCGTGCGTTTAAACTTCAATACAGTAACGGCAGGCGCTGGCTCTCGCTGCCTTGGCACAGCTAAGGGACCCGCCTGGAAACGGGCGTCCTCCGTAAGGACACGAGGCGATGCCAGCCCCGCCTGGGAGGCAGAGTGCCCGGTACGTGTTCGGTGGAAAGCACGGGAACCGCCCTCGGGAGCAGGCGCGGCGTACAAGTTCCTAAGTCGGCCACTATTATTACTTTATTATCAATAATAATCCACTTCTTTCGGAGGCGTCAGGCTTACTGCCCCGCTCCCTGCCCTCAGACTGCACGGTCCAGCGGCCTTACACCCTTCCACCGCAGAGTGGACAAACAATTTGCATAACTTAATTAAATTTACAGTAATCTCCACCGAAGTCAGCTGTAAGGGATGGTGTGTACACGGTCTTAAAGCAAATCACCGCCAGTGATGAAAGAGCCTATTTCAGTTAAGCAAATTATGAGGAGGCGGGTGATGTCCTCAGTATAATAATTCCATGTGAATTATTTATATGGAATCTGCAATTACACTGAGCAAAACAGCGTTGTGTGCATAAAGCACACTTAATTATCCAACCACCTGTTAGGAGCGCCGGCACAGCCGATGGCAGCGCGCCCCGTGAATTACCCCGGGGAGCGGCATCCTGCGGGAGGGGGAGGAGCGGAGGAGGCGGGAGGAGGCGAGGACCCCGCAGCCAGCGCCGGGGCCGGGAGGAGCGGGGGGTCTTGTCCTGGCGAGCCCCCCCGGGCAGCCCGCGCAGAAGGGGCTGCAGCGTCAGTCAGCAGGGAGACGCTTGTCCAGCAGTCCAGGAAACTCTCCATTTCAAGCCAGCTTAAAGTGTTGATTTTCACCCTGGAAAGGTCCCGTTTGGGTTTTTTTGGTTTGTTTTTGGTTTTTTTTTTTTTTTAAGCTACTGCCTAATAGGTAGTTTTGAATAAAAGGTTTGCCTGCTTGCATCAGGCCCTGGGGAATTTCACAGGGCAAACAAACTCACTTCAGCAGAGACCCAAGGCAGCAGTCAACCCGGTCCCCAAGCACAGAAAAATCCCCTCTCCTCCCAGCCCCAGCGCCCCGCTTCATGCTCTGACGGAGGTTTTCTCGGGGATAACTCGGCTTTTTGGGTTGAGTCGCTGACCCGGCAGAGCACGTGCTTTCGGCCCATCAAAGGAGGGACCAGTCCTGAATGTTTAATAGAAAAGAAATGAGTGGTTTTTTCTTTAAAGATTTACCATGTATAAATGTATGAGAGTATTAAAGGCAACAATTAACTTTATTGGAAACTTTATATTCTCCAGCCTCATTAGAACTGCCAACAAGATCTATTATTAGTATTACTATGCAGATAACGTAATAAAAAGGGTATTTAAGGTGGATACTTTTGCACCGAAATAAAATAGCTTGTCTTTTGCGCTCTTTCTGCCTCTCTCCCTTCTGCCCTACGTTGCATCGCATCGGAGACCCGCAGCCAGGCCCGAGTCTTTTTTAGCCTCACCTCCCCTCTCCCCAGCCAGCTCGCCGCCCCGCTGCAGGGAGAGGCACTGCAGCAGGGAGCCTGCAGTCTTGCTCCGATCCGGGCCTCGCTGCTTGAAGATCAGTCCGTCTGTCCCTCTCTGGCCGCGCTGGCGAGTGCCACCGAGCTGGGGACTGGTGAGCGGCGAGGGGGGGCCAGCCCGTCCCGGGGAGGAAGAGGAGGAGGAGGATGCTGAGGCTGCTGGGCTTGGCAGAGAGCGTGCTGCACGGACGGCCTCCTTCCCGCTCCCGGGACCGGTTCAGGTCTTGAAATGAGCCAGGTTTCTTTAAATAATCCCAAGTACTCATTAAAACAGCAAGGACGGAACAAAGGACCGGCACGTTTTTGCCGAGGACGACCCCGATAACCCAAAAATATTGGCCACGGGCTGCTGGAACTGGAATAACGTAGATTAAGGAAGCGTTCGGTGGTGTTTGCCTTTCTGCAGCAAAACGGTGAACTTTTGAGGGAAAAAGACACGGTTCATCAGCCCACTTATTTAATTAAACCCCCCGCCTTCTGTAGGGAAAAGAGTCAATGGAAAAATTCCTGCCGCCCCACCGAGGCTTCGGAGCGGCAGCGAGACGCTGCCGAGCCCGGCTGCCTGGAGGGAGCACTCTCCTGCCCGGGCCGCGTTGCAGCGTCAAACGGCAGAGCGGCAAGCTCGCCTCTCTTAATGATGCCTAATTTTTTTCCTGTTTTGTAAGACGCTTACATTTCTCACCCGTGACCCGCTGTTCTTGCCGGGCTTCCAATTTCAGTGTCGTCATCCCAAAGCTTCCTTTCACCGAATCCCTTCAGAGCAACAGGTAACAGCAGGCGAAAAGGCAGCCTTTAAAGAATAAAGAAACAAAAAGGTTTCCTTTTGCCACACGAATGTCAGGGCTCCTTCTCCTCTCGCTACGGTTGCGCTTTGAGCCGTAATTTAAAAAACGAAGCCAAAACTTAAAGCAGAAGTGGGCTGAGACTCCGGCGCGCTCCGGCGCGCTGGGAAGGCGAGGGGAGGCTGGCGGCTTCGTCCCTCCCGCGCCTCCGGGAAAACCCCGGGGGGAGCAGAAAGGGCCCGGCTCAGCGCCCAGCCCGGGCACCCAAAGGGACCGGCGGGGCCGGTTGGAAAGGAGAGAGGCGCTGCCAAAAGCCCTAAGCCACTGGCGAACAGCAATATCTCAGCCGGCGTCAGTCCCCAGGGCGCCGCTGCACAGAGTGAAAGGTGTTCGGGGACCCGGGACACGGACTTTATCATCATAAAAAAGAATCTGTTTAATTTGTGGGTTTAAATTTTAAATAACTGTTGGAGCAGAGCTGCTCTCGGCTCTCGACCTAGCGCTCAGCCGCGCTATTCACATTCTGCTTCTGCGAGAGTCCCCGGGGGGGATTCAAATACCATTTAAAAGAGCTCATTTCTCCTTCCTTTCTTAATATTTCTCCAGCGCGGGGCAGAGGCAGGACAGCTCTGCCTCAGGCCCCGGCTCCCGCTCGCCCCGTGATGCCCCTGGGACACGCGCGGCACCGTTCATCCCTGCGGGGACGCGGCCCCAGGTGCACCCTGGGGTCCCCGGGGTGCCGGGACGGCGTAACGTGGGGCGGCAGCTTCTGCTCCGGCCGAGCCAGGCTGGGCGTTTCGGTTCAGGGGGACCTGGCCTCCCCCCGCCCTCTGGCCCCGAGCTGGGGCTGGACGCGGCGGTGACGGCCGCTGTCCCCAGCGTGGCTGCTCCTCCGTGCTCTCCCCAGAACGGCTCCAGCTCCCTACCTCCCGCGCCTGGGCGCTTTCCATCATGTTTATGGCACCCTGCAGTCTAATTAACAGCGAGGAGTCAAAGGACCCGAAAGCGGTGATTGTAATAAATAATCACTCGTGACCGCGGAGTTAATATTCCACCAGGGTCTCCTCCTGGCTTCCGGAAGAAACGGCGGAGGGAAGGGAAGAGAATCGAAGCCTTGCAGCGTGACCTGCGGAGGACCGCCTGGAGGAGAGCAGCCCTCCTCCAAAGGCTCCCTGCCCTTTCCCGCTTCACCTCCTCCCCGAAAGCTTTAGAGCAATCGCAACAACTTTTTTTTTGCAGCTCTTTGACGCGGTGTCCGGGGTCCGGGACTTAGGGACGCACAGAAAACTGTGAAATGCTGTAAAAGTCAACACGTGCCGAGTCATCTCTTCCGAAGGAATTATCCCAGAGGGAACGGGACCGCCACGTCTTGGACCGCCGCAGCCCTCCGCCTCGCGTGCCAGCCTGTAGCTCCCGGCACACCAGGGCCCTGGTCACACGCCCGTGCAAACGTCCGCGGCTCGGGAGGACAAGGAGAGCGCGGAGGCATCGGATCGCTACCCTGCTGAGGACCGCGAGGTCTTCACCCTGCCTCCTCCTCCTCCTCCTCCGAGGGAGGGTGGCAGAGGATGCTGCGGGTGCTTCGCTACGCCGCCGCGCGTCCCGCCTTCCTGCGGAGCCCCGGCTGGGTCCCCACGCGCCGCCGCGGTGCCGGGAGCGCCCCGCGCTCCCCGCGAGGTTCCGGGGCTGCGAGGGGACGCTGCGCGCAGCCCCATGCAATTATCTGCGGAGAGCTCGGCACTGCTGATAATCTGTTAGCTCCGCACATATCTCTACTAATTATAAATCTCAGCTGAGATTTGCATTTTTATGAAATGCTTGTGCTAGAAATCTTTATTAAAAACCCGTACATATTAATTCAATCTAATCTTGGTCATTTCAGGTTCCATAAGAAAGCGTTTTCATAAAGCTACAAAGCTAACATCTATAACTTTTCCGTTTCACCAGAAAGCATACCTCCGCGTTCAGTTGTACATTTATCTTCCGAGACGGTGCTTATAACGAGCGCTAACGAAGTCAGCGCGCTCCACAGCCCGACGCCGGCCGCGGCGGGCCGACCCGCGCCCCGGGGATGCTCGGCCACAGCCGTGCCCACCCAGCTTTGCGGGGGGGACGTCGGGGGAGCTGTTCCTAACGCCGGTTGCGCGACTGGGGCGCGGGACAGAGGCAGGAAAGCACGCCGGCGCCCGGGAGGCCCCCCAGCCCAGGCTCCCAGCAGCCGCCGCCGCTCCTGCCCCGGGCAGGGCATCTCCATCAGCCTCAGCCGGCTGCGCGAGTCACGTCCTCGGCTTCGCTCTTGGGCTATTTTTTGTTTAATCCGCGACGACGCCCCGGAGAGGACGAGGAAACGCGGCGCGTGAGGCCCGGGCATCGCGGGCAAATGACTTTCTTCCCTTTGGTGGGGACTCTTTTAAGTGAGCCTTTCCCAGCTGAGGCTCAAAGCCAGTAATTTCATCAGCAATTTGTATCTCATCCGAAATGCCTTTGTCTGGAGTCAGGGGAAAAAAAGATTAACTTTTCCTGCCTGAAATATGGCTGCCGGATGCGAGGGAATAGAGAAGGCAAATAAGCAAAGCAAAGTTAAGCTTTCTGTATAGAGCTGGAGGCTTAACGGTGCAGATTACAACAGCAGGTGATGAGCAGCTCTAGCCTCTGCCGTGTAGGCTGTGAAGAATCCTGTTAAACCGCAAAGGCGGTTTAGCTACAGCTCCCCGTTTCAGAAATGATTGAGCTGAAATCCCGGGGACTGACAGCCCCCGGGGAGCGGGAGCGATCCTGCTGAAGGCCCGGAGCAGCCTCGGAGGGCTGAGCGGTGCCCGGGGACGCGCGTGGGCGCACGGCCCGTCCTCTTCCCCGGCACCGGCAGGGAGCCGGTCCTGCGCCTCGCACCTTTTCGGCGGCGATTAAGCAAGAGCGAAGCCGGCAGGACGAAGGTGCGACGGGAAAGAGAGCGGGCTAAGGAATGACACAGGCGAGCAACCAAAACACAGGAGGAGCAGAGCGTCTCGGGGCAAGCCCAAGGAAAGGCCAAGAGCTTTATTTATTGCCTTAAATCATTTACTAAGTGCCCATCTTCAAAGGTGCTGGGGCCGAGCACGACAGCAAGACCAGAGAGCTATCGCAAGCGGGGGCAGAAGGAGCGGGGGGGTGGCAGGCAGGGCGGCGCGGATGCCGGGAGACCCTTCCTTTGCAGCCCTCCTTTGGATCCAGCTTCCTCAGCATCTGCCCAATCTGCCGGCGAAGGCAACAGATGCCGCTGAAGTTTCTGGCCATTAGCTGCTAATAAGAAACTAATTAGCTCATTAGCTAATATTTGATCCTTTGGACTGGGTTCCGTCTGCGTCTGCAGATCCGGGCTGGCTGCAGCCCGCCTGCCCCGGCTGAAGGCAGTGCCGTGACCTCCGCCGACTTTCGGGGAGGGAGGCAGCCTTTGCTCCATCCCGCGGCAACGCCCTCGGTGGCGAGCAGCACGGCCGCCGCAGCCCGCGTCGGTGCCGGCAGGGCGGCACCGGGCAGGTGCCCCCTGCACCCAGGACACAGACCTCGGCGGACGGGCGGTCTCGGCGTGGCACCCGTCGCCCTGGCCAGGGCACGCGACGACTGCCAGGGCGACGGCCGACGCCGTTTGACCAGAACACTCTCGCCGTCACCTCCCTGGCCCCGGCTTGTCTCTCCCACGACGCGGTGGGCTGCGGGTCCCCCTGCCCACCCGGGGGAGCCGGGAGGTGTCCCGGCTTTGCTCTGCTGCGGGCAGGCGAGGAGCCTCCCGGGGCTTGCGGGCACCGGCTGCCGTCTTGTGAGGGTTCAAATCCCGAGTCTCCTGGTACCGCACGCAAGGTAAAACGCTCCCAGGCTAGGCGGCACAGCCCCGGAGGCCGGCCCAGGCTACGTCTAAGCTCGCCGGCCCCTTCTGCGCAGAAGCAAGACGAGCATTTACTCTTTCCTGAAGACAAACCCGCCGGAGGCTCCTCTTGGTTGCCCCCTGTGCCGCACGGGGCCGGGAGCGAACGCGGGGGCTCCCCGACACCGGCTCCCGTCCGGCGGAGAGGCTTTTCCAGCGGAGCAGCCCCCGCGCTGCCGGGCACGGGGGATCCGGCAGCTGCCGGGACGTGGGGCAGGCTGCACCCCGTACGGCTCCGGGCGCGCGGGAGCGCCGGATGAGCTTCAGAACAGCAGCCAAAGTTTTCCGGCTTATCCAAAGCGATCCGCCGGTCCCCGCGAGGTTTGTCCTTCACTAGGAATTAGAGACGAGTTTCCAGTGTTTTCCTCCACCATCTGCCCCGGCTTTAGTTGAAATGCAACATTTTACTCCGGCAGTCAGTAGGTAATCTTGTCAGCATTACTTAGAGAAGCTGGGTCTGTCCTGCCCATCTGATGCTCTGTGCAGCAGAGGGAAAATCACGGCTCCCTCTTGAAAGGAGGGGAGAAATTGAGGTTGACTTTGGCACAGGAAAACAAGTAATCCAGAGATGACAACATGCCACGGGAGCTTAAAATAAGCATCAACTAATTCAAACAAAAACAAATCTGCATTGAAAACAGACTCTTCCCCAGACCACATCCCCACTTTAAAGTGCCTTTGAATTCTCCCCGGCGCATTTAGAACGTGCTCTCCCTTCACAGCCTCTCACTCGCTTTGTTTTGCTGTTTGGTAGCAGGCAAACGAGGGCTGAAGTTTGAAATGATGTTTTCTTATTAGCACGCATGCAAATACTAATAAACAGCTCTGCACGCTGCCCCGGCACCCCTCCTGCAGGCAGGCGGGCAGGCGAGCAGGGGAAGGGCACAGGGGCAGCAATAAAACGCGTTTCCACGTTGTCGTGGTTTAACCCCGGCCAGCAGCTCAGCCCCCGCAGCCGCTCGCTCCCTCCCCCGTGGTGGGATGGGGGGGAGAATGGGACGGGTAAAAGTGAGAAAACTCGAGGGCTGAGATAAAGACAGTTCAATAGGGAAAGCAAAAGCCGTGCACAAAGCAAAGCAAACAAGGCATTCCTTCCCTGCTTCCCACGGGCAGGCAGGTGCTCAGCCATCCCCAGGACAGCAGGGCTCCAGCACGCGTAACGGTGACTTGGGCAGACAAACGCCATCGCTCCCAACGTCCCCCCTTCCTCCTTCTTCCCCAGCTTTACGTGCTGGGCACGACGCCCCATGGTGTGGGGTGTCCCTTTGGGCAGTGGGGGCAGCTGTCCCGGCCGCGTCCCCTCCCAGCTCCTCGTGCCCCCCAGCCCCTCGCTGGGGGGGGGGGGGGGGGGGGAGGAGCAGAACAGGCCGTGACCGCGTGCAAGCACTGCTCAGCAGGAGCGACAACGGCCCTGGGTGACCAGCGCTGTTTCCAGCACAGATCCAAACCACAGCCCCACACCAGCTACTGTGAAGAAAAGGAACGCTACCCCAGCCAAAACCAGCACATGCATTTTTTTTCTAACAGCAAAAAACCAGCTTAGCTTAGGGGCACAACCCGGGCTGTGAGCTTCAGCAGCTTCAGCTCCTTCCCTGCCCCATCCCACCGCTCCCAAGGTGAGGGGCTGCTGGAAAAGCGGCTTCCAACACCAGCAGCAAAGAAACAAAAATGCAGAAAATCAGAAGGTCGTCCTCAGGCGGCAGCTGACGTACTTGAACCCAGCCTGCCTCATCTGTAAATGGATATATTTGGGCATACTGGCGGTTCGGTCCTTGAGGGCTGCAGCTTACGAGCTGCTGCGGCCATTTGCCAGGCTCTGAAGGGAGCCATTAGCACAAGTCGCCCGCTTCCCGGAGCCACGGCTTGGGAGAGGGACCAGGTTTCAGGGCATGCGAAGGGGCCGGCACCGGAGCCGCCGCGGCACCGCAAGCATCCTCCCTCCGGCCCCACGCGCTGCCGCGTGTGCGTGCACTGGCTGGCCCGCTCCTCTTCGCTCTGCGCACAGAGAGACTGATCTTGCTAATGAAAAGTAGAGCAGAAGAAAGGGAGCAGAAAACCTCCCTGCCAGCTCCCCGAGAGGCCGGCCGGCGTCTCCTGCAGCACGCCCGTCCCCTCCTGACGTACCGAGAGCTCCTCTGCGTGCCACGCGGGAGCCGACATTAATAATTACTAGATCTTGCGGAAGGGAGCGGAAGAGGCTGCTGGATGTGCAGGCAGCGCAGGCGCTGCCGGAACTGATGGCGGCGGAGGCTGAATCGCTGCCTCTAATGAACGTACTGTTCTTTACGTGCCGCTCTCCTGCGGGCTGATGGATGAGACTGGGTGCTCGGGTCCCGATCCGGAACCTCGCATCCCAGCGCCGGTGCCCGAGCTGCCCCATCGCCGGCTGCGGGGGCACGGCGGCACGCGGCAGCGGGAGAGGCGGCAGAGATGTCTTCAGCCGAAGCCCTGCACCGTGCCAGGTGCCCGGGCACGGAGGTGGTCGTGGCCCCGCGGGCACGGGGCAGGCAGGCGGGCACTGCCCGCTCGTTGCAAGGGAGGCTGAGGGCTGCTTCTTGCTAGCTGCCGGTTTGGTGGCAGATTATGAATTGTTTGGTATGGAATTTCAAATGATCGCTTAAGTAGCTAATTAGCTTGTAGCAACTTCGAGCAACCTGGGTGTAGTGTGTATTTAAGTGTTTAATGCCTTTTTTTTCCTCTCTTCCTTTCTAATTGGCATTTAATTAAAAGAATAAATAAAAAAAGAAAAGCAGCTTTGCCTGGGCTGCTTGGGTTTAACTATCAAACAGCTTGCTTCTCCTCGAGAAGCGCTGCGGTTGGGGCTCCCGCGGCAGGGGCGAGGCAGAGGGGACGGTGCGGGGGGGCCTGGCCCCAGGAGCCGGACGCAGGCCGGCAGCCCGTGCGGGGACCCCGGGAAGGAGGCGCGTCGCCGGCCCCGCGGCTGCAGCACAGCCTACGGCACGCAGACGGGCTGCCTTCTGCCAAGGGGTCGCTCCCACCGGCAGGAAGAGCCGGACCCCCCCCGCGCCGGCGCCGCGCGGCTCCTGCCGCTGACCGGCCGGGGACGGTGCCTCCCTCTCGCCTCGTGTCCGCCTTCCTCAGCACGTTTTCCAGCGGCGATCGGGGCTTGGCAAGGCTCCCCTTGGCTTCCCCCTGCAAAGGCAGCCTCCGTGCCCCCGGGGAGCCCGCGAGGGGATGCTCTGGAAGGAAACATCCATTAGCGAAGCGCTCGATAACTTCTGCTTTCTGATTTATTGCGTTCCCTAATGTCTGCAAATCGCCCAGCGCTCTGGCTTCCTCTCTTGGCGAGGGCGGAGGCGCTGGCCGGCCGGCCGGATGAAGTCGTAACAGCTGCCAGAGGGCTCTGATGTCTCTACCGCCGCTCTGACGAGGACCAGGCAGTCCGGAGGAGCTCCGCAACAAAGCGGTGCTTTCAAAGCCCTTCTCTCCGGAGGCGTAATTACCAAAGGGGAAGGAGGAGCACGGCTCCCCGCCCGCCGCATCCCCCGGGAGAGGCCCGGGCTGTGTCCGGGGCTGTCCCCGTTCCCCCAGCATCTCCCTCCTCAGCGGGTAAGACCCCGTCCCCCGTCCTTGGGGTGACCAGGCAGCACCTCTTGAAACACTGACGCACGAGGAGGTTAAAAATCCCTGCTGTATTTGGCACAGCGGATGACCAACCGCTCGGAAAAGTTGATGCCCAGAAGCTTAACTTTCCCCGTCTCCACGAGAATCTAGGCGGATTTGATGCAAAGCATGCAAAAGTGCATGCCTGTGAGTAGCAAGCGTGTTAATAGCTTAAAGTAAATCTAAAGGAACATTTGAAAGCTGAAAGATGAAAGTAGATCACAGGGCAAAGATCAAACAATCTAGAACCACTTCTAAGCCCTTTACTGCTGCGGATTATTAGCATTTGAAAGTGAAGAGCATTAGTGAAAGAAGAGGATGGGGGGCGCGGGAAGGAAGTTCTGTTGTGCAGATAAAAAGTGAGGTAAGTGACAGTGGGAGAGGAAGAATGGAAATTATCCGGCTTATTAAGCACCACACAGAAAGGCCGCGTACACGCAGGCGTGTGCACGCCAACGGGGAACCACCGGCTTATTTTTAGACGGCGGGCACACGCCTCGGGCTGCGTCTCCGCTGGGATGCTTTCCGGGAGCCTTCCAAGCGTGCAGCGGGCCCTTCTGCACCGGCACGGGGAGGAAAACCTCCCGAAGGGAGCAGCGGAGCCCAGGGCTGGGACAGCTGCTGCCGGGTACCAACCGCTCAGAGCTGCCTGGCATAGAGGCAGCTCTTTGAAAAAGGCGTTTAACTGCAAAATTAACTAACGCACTTCATTTCTTACGGAAAGCTCCAGGAGGAGCCTCCGGTTCGTATCCCCGCGCAAAACCGGCGTGTTGCTCAGCAAACCTGTGGTGGGCAGGAGCAGGGAAAGTCCAGCAGCCCCGACACGGCTGCTGGGGGAGAGGGGAGCCCAGCGAAGCCAGGGAGAAAACAAACAGCCAGAAGGCAGCAGCTACGCTAAGACAATATTGATGTCTGCTAACAAAGATGTTCGGTATCGGAATAGATACATTTACAGCCTTTCATCTGCAGCAAGAGCTTCCCCAGCTGGCCAGCTACCCTGCCTGGTGCTGCGGCTGGGGTGGGAAGCGCGTCGAGGTCGGGGACACCCAGCACTGAGCCGGCTGCGTGCCCTGCGGGGCAAGGGCTCAGCGGCCCCCGGGGAAGCCGGAGGGACGCGCCTCTCCAGAAGCGCTGTGTCTCGTAAAACGGGGCCCTCGGGAGGAGTCCACGGCTGGCTGACATTCCGCCCTCCCCTCGCCCCACCTCGGGGAGCCGCTGCCCAGGGCAGGAGGGGTGCCGCGGCGGGATGCTGGCGGAGACGCTGCTCGCGGAGACGCTCTCGCACAGCCGCAGGCGCTGGCGACGCTTCCCAGCGGGCGCGTTTCAGGTGCAGAACCTTATCCCCGGTGATAAGGCGCGATGCTGAGGGCGCGCGCGAGGAACGCTTACGGCAATGGCAGTTAGAACAGACAACTCGTGTTGTACTCGCAGCCTGAACCAGCCCGCTCCGGAGTCGGTAACAAAGGAGCTTTTATGTCACGGTCTCTTTATGCAGCACTATTGCCTTTTAGCCTCTTTCAGCTAAACGTGGTACGACTCTGGAGTGGAAGAAGGCTCAAGTTGGTTCACGCCGGTTTAACTTACACCAGCCAGCATATATTCCACTGAAAGACTTAGACTTACCTCCGTCCGTGGCCATGCAGTGCCTGCGCTCAGCCCGGCCGCTCTGCCCGTGCGCGGAGCACGGGAACGGAGCGGGGCGCAGGGAGACGGGAGCTCCCCCGGCTCGGGCACCGGGAAGGGGCGACCGGGATGCGGAGGCTCCCGGCCTTCCCCAGAGCAGCTTTCTCTCTTCTCTCAGGTGCTGGCACAACAACGTCCGGGAGGAAGAAGCAGCTGCGAGGCAAGGGCCCTCGCCCCCTGCCCTGGCTTACAGCTTCTTGGCATGTAACCTGCAACGTCTTTGTTCCCCCTCCGCTGATTTACATACAGCAGTAATTGCATGCAATCCGGCCTAACGCAGCGCACGGATATCTAAGCTCACATGGCTTCCGAATGCGGCCTTTTTTCTCTATTTAAGGGTTGCCAAAAGCTCTCTTAATGTAAGCGTTGTGGGAGTCCGTTAATTAACGTTGCAAAAGCTTCCTGCGATATCGCCCTATGCGTATTCGTTTTGTTTCCCGGGTACCAGGTGGAAAGCTGCCACGGTGAGTAAGGTATGAGCCGATCCCCAGACAAAAGGCGTTTGGCTCCCCTAGGTGATGTTTCCCCGGGGAAGGGGCAGCACGGCAGCCTGCCCTTCGGCAACCGCGGCCCTGTGGCAGCGCCCGGGGAGGGGAGCCCGGGACCGGGGCAGGGGACCCTGGGGGTACCAGAAACCCCGGCACCTGCGCCCGTCTTGGGTGCTCGGCTGCGCGGCTGCCATTTCAAGTAGCGAATTACAAGAGAGGAGAGAGGGAGAAAGCGAATGCCATATCTATTATATGCAGCCTTGGCTGTAATAAACAGTGAAGCTGACTGTTCCCAGAGGGACTCGCTAATATAGGAGATTGATTCACTGCAGTGCAACCCCCCAAGGGCTTTACACACAACTCTGACTAAACTTCCTATAAAATCAATCCAGCCTTTTCACCACTTTTGACAGGGTGTTCTCATACTAATCTACTCCCCTTGTCAGTCAGCTCCGCTAACAAAGGCTCTGATGATCTTTAACCAGGCACAAGAAATACTACAGAGGTAGGTGGAGGATTCCTCCAGAAGCAACAGAATCCATCCTTCGCATAGGCGAAGGACTCGCGTTGCTGCCAAAAATAATAATAATAATAATAATAATATTGCAATTATCAGCAGTAATAATAGCGATGAAGATGCAAAGAGCTTGCAAGGCAAGGCCGGGCCCGGGTGACGATTGCGTTTCGCCCCTCACCTGCCCCAGGAAGGCACGTGCAAAGCAAGGACTTGCCTCGGCGAGATGCCGGGGAGGAAAAGGCGCAGGCACGGCGGTGCCGGTGCCCAGCAGCGTGAAAGACGGTGCCTGGGAGGCAAGGCAGCCTGACGAGCAGCCTCCGCGCCATCCAGGCCGCGCTCAGCCTCGGGCACCCGGAGCAAACAAGAGTCGTGTTGGAAAAAACGTAAAGCGCCCGGCGCCTCTGATCAAGCCGGGCACAGACCGCTCCCTTCCTCCTGCATCGCTTCCGCGGCTCTGCCTCTGACTCACAGCGAACTCATCCTCCCCGACAGCTAGACAGGAGCCCACCTCGCTTCCTTCACGCTGTAGTTCGGCATGTCCGTAGGGGCGCGGGCAGGCTGCAGAGACCCGACAGGATGGCGACGCTCCTGCCGCAAGAGGGGTCGAGCTCGCCTCCGTCCCTCTGCCCGAGCCGCCGGCTGGCGCCCGCCGCGGGGCCCGGCCCTGAACGTGCCTCTCCGTCGCCTCTGCGACGCCTCCGGGCGCGGCGTCGGGTACTGCTGATTTTCAGCCCCCCGAATCGATTCTCCGCGCCTGCCTCAGCCGTGGCCCCGGCGAGGTGTGACCCGGGGGGAGGCGAGGCTGGCAGACCTCATTCAGAGGTGTCGAATGGGCTTGTTTCGGCACTAGATGTGTCTTAAAGTCAAATTAGAGACTGCGGCTAGATGTGTTTTAAGCAGGAATAGGTGTTTTCTCGCGTGCTCGCTCTTCCCTCGTGCAGTCGCAGGCAGCAGTGCTTTGAGGCAGCGCCCTGCGTGCCCCCAGCACCCACAGAGCATCCCCAGGCTTAAACAGAAGCACGGCTTTGGGTGCAGGCCAAAGCTGGGCCGATTGCAGCCCCGGCCAGTATTTCTTTGTTGGCTTGGGAAGCAGCGGTTCACCAAGAGAGGAGCCACGCGCGGCGGCGTGCTCGGGCGCTGCGGTAACTATGCATTTTTTATTAAGCAAACGAGTTAAGGGGCATGTACGACGCACGCAACGTGTCAGCACGCCCGCCGCTGCCACCTCCGATGACGAGGCGGCTGCCTGGGGCTGGAGTAAATTACTCATCCTCTCCCGCCCCGCTGCGTGTTTTTGCTAATATTTTGATGACTGTGCTCCTGCGAGGGCTTGGCTGCCGGGTGCCTCCGGCTCTGCTGACTCAGCCCCAATGCTGGGGACATCGGGGGACATCAGAGATGTCTGCTGCTTCCCCGCCCGCTCCGGCAAGACGGATATTCGGCCTCACGGGGCTCGTGCCACTGGCCGGTCCCTGGGACAGGAGGCAGGGAAAGCCAGCTCGCCGTGCCAGTCTCGCCGTCTAAAAGCCACCTGCAAAGCCTGGGAGGGAGAGGCTGCTCGGAGACGGGTTCCCGCGAGCATCCTCCCTCGCTCAGCCTGATGAACCATTTCGAACAGGCACCGGCAGCTCTTGGCTTCGTGCCTCAAGCCGTACCGCTCCCATTACAGTGTCGGGCAGGGTTAGGGCAGATTTTCCGGCAGCATAAGCCGGCAAAGCACTGCTGAGCTCTGCGGGGCTGAACACGCACGCCTTGGCTTTGCTTCGTTTGATCAGAGCAGGTTTTTAAAGAGAGACGCTGGAAATCAGAGGAGGGAGCTCGAAAGGGATCATCACCTAAATTGGCGCGGTGGTTAACAAGCCCCCCAAAATCTGCAGGATCCCTTCACTGCGCTTAATTACACAGCAAATGGAATTGCAAATATTTACTCCAAATTAATGCCATGCAGGCATCACGGGGAAATCCCAGGGACGTTGCCTAGGGATCACCTTAATGCCGTTCGCCGGAAAAGGAGGTCCTGAGCGGGTATTACACTAGCCAGAATGTTATAAACAAGTCTAACGGTTTGCTTTGCTTCCCCCCTCGACAGAACTCTTAATTATGTATCTTGCAAATGCGCTTGGAAAGTGGATTAGCCGCACCAGCTGCTCGCTACCACGGCCGAGCCTTTTCCGAAGCGTTTGTAGTGGCTCCAAAGCGTTATCCCCCTTCCCTGCCCCGCCGGCGCAGGCGTGCGAGGGGGAAGGACCCGCTCCGGGCCGGCGGGGAGATTAGCTGGGCTTTGTAGCCCAGCCGCGAGGTATTTCGCTGGAATTGGTCACAGCTGTCTCTGCTCACAAGTCGGGAATCGGGAGGGTTTGCACAAGGTTGGCTCGCTTTGTTGCACGCCTTGTTTTGCAGCAGCACGGCAGGAGAGAATACAGGAGAATTGCAAAACCAAACAAACGGCACATTAAGGGGATTTATCTCACCAGCCTGGCGGGACGAGCGTCTGCTCCTGCAAACCCTGGGGGGCTCAGGCCCCCCGTGGGAGCGGGCATCCTTCTGCGCAGCACAGCCCCTCCCGAGTCCCGGCCGCGCAAGAGGCTGGGAAGCCCCGGCCAGCGCCAGCGATCACAGAGGATCATTTATTATTTACCATTACAGGACCCAACTTTTTTGTCCCGTGTTTATTCAGCGCTTGGCATAACAACGCCCTTGCACAATGCCGCCGCTGACTGGGACCCCGGGGACCGAGCAGTGCCCGGGCAGGAGAGGTGCCGTGCGCGCCTCGCGCGAGCACGTCGTGGCCAGCCCCCCACCCCGGGACGTCAGACACGCACCTACCGGCGTCCCTCGCTGCCTCGGCTCCTCTCCCACATTCGTCTCCGAGGAAGACGAGGAGCCGTCCTTTCAATAAGCTCCCGAGGACACCCATTAATAAAACGCTACTTATCTCTCCGTGCTCCGAAATCGCTAGGTGGGCAGCGCACCGTAATGGAACTTTTAGCTCAAGTAGCAATGACTTTGACCGTGCAAAATTACACTCTTTTCTGGCCAAATTAACTAGGTAATGCCTTGCATTAGTGTAAAATCCTCCATCAAACCATGAAGGCTGCCGTTAAAAACACTCAAGGCCACAAAAGTATGGCGGGGGGGGGAGGCGGTCTGCTCGGTTAGCGGTCCGAGAGGCTGATTTTCCACCGCCTCGCGCCTCGTGCCAGCCCACACACGTGGGCAAAGCGAGGACAAAACTGCAGACGTCCTCGCTCAGGGGGAGCGGGCGCCGCCTGGCCCTGCCCTGCCCGGGCGATGCCGCGGGCACCGGCGGGCAGCCCAGGGCCACCCCGGGGCCCCGGCTCCCCTTGCCCAGCCCCGCCGCGGCCTCGCCCCTCCTTCGCTGCGCCCGCCGCTCCCGCCAGCTAACGAGGATTCACCTGCACGCGCAAGCGGGCTTCACGAGCAGCCTGGCAGACCGGCCCTCTCGGCTCAGCGCCGCCTCGGCGGTGCCGGCTGCAGCCTCGCCGCCACGGAGGCGGCGTTTTCGGCGGTCCCCGCCCACCCAGCCGCACGGCACCCGGGCCGTCACCCCTGCGCGCTTCCCTTCCCGCTGCCGGCAGCGCGCGCCTTCTCCTGCCCTCCCCCTTCTCCCCTGCCATTCGGCAGGTGGACAGCGGGAGCCGGCCGTTCCTGGGCGACCCAGGAAGCCTCAGCAGCTCCAGCAGAAGACGGCTGGGAGAAAGCACGGCGCCTCAGACGGAAGGACGCGCAGCCATCGGACGCGGCTTAACAAGGAGAACGCGACTTTCCTATTAACGCTCCCCGTCCGTGTGACACCAGAAAGGGGAAAGGGAAGAAACTGCCAAAGAGCTTATTTGTTTTGCAATTACGGATGAAATAAAAAATTACTTGGTCTAATTAGCCCTCTTTTAGTAAGAGAACCATGCAAAATAAACTCCATTTCATTATCAATGCCAGCGCAACTCTCTCTTGCGCTTTATACGTTTAAGTGAAAATGTGGAAGGTCAATTTGCTATGTAAATTTTCGCAAATTTGGCTAAACTAAAACGATTACCCTAATGTGTATGCAAATTAGCTTAATTGATAATGACTTCTCTCGGTAACTTTAAAGAAGGGGGGGGGGATTATTCCAATTGTGACAATCCTCTAAAGTGTTTCTTTGCCCAATAAAGAAATGATATCTTGACAAATTAAAGAGAATATAATGAAATCAGATTAATTAACCCTAAGACCAATTAGCACATGCAAAGAGAGAGGGAGAGATTTACAGAAGCAAAATTCACTACAGAAGACTACGGGAATTCATCACCTTTCATAAAGACGTTTACGTACCTTCATTTTCTGTGGAGTAACGAGGAGTTCTTTGGCCGATACAAGGGGTTTGCTTTGCAAATAGAGAGTTTGGCCAACCGGTGGGAAAGGAAACAAGCCTGGAGGTGACGGCATCTTCGAGGGATGAGCCCCTCGGTCTTCACGTCGCCGGAGCTGCGCCCGGAGGCCGGGGTGCGGGCGCTGCCCGTGGGCTGGTGCCCTCCCTCCCGGCTCCCTGCTCGGCAGGCAGCGCGGTGCAGTGTTGCAAACGAGCGATTTAGAGCGCTTACAAAATCACCCTCAACGGTATTAGCAAAAGTGGTTTTAATGTGATTTATACAAGCGCGACTTAACAAAGTTGGCTGGCAAGGTTCACTCTATTAATTACTGCGTGGAGGAAACAGACACAGGGGAACTGGGTTACTCTCAAGTTAGAACGATTCACAGAGAGACCGGGGATCCAAAAGGGTAGGGAGGACCCTCCTGTTGAGTCACGAGGTTCAAAGCGGACCCCTTGCTTTCCAAACTCCTGATGGAGCTTAGGTGCAGCTAGGTCCAATCTTAGTCTCAGACTTGGACAACGCTTTATGTCTAAGGGATTACGTATGCAAAATATATCAATGCAGCACGCAATCAAAGTTCCCAAGGCAAAATCAAAGTTACCACGCTACAAGGTTATGCACGCTATCGGTCGCTTACCAAAGATCTGCCGCCGGTAAGAGGTCTCTCTGCTGCGAGGAGCAGCCTCGAGAGCTGTCCCCGCTCACGGGGAGATCACCGCCGTGCAGCCGCGCTGCCTGGCAGGGAGAGCCCAAAGAAGGCTCCCTTTGCCTGTCATGTTTATAGATAAAGCGGTTGGCTCGTAGCCAAATCACATGCAATAGGAAAGCGGCGCACGAGACTCCTTCTACCCACAACTTTCTTTGTTCCTTGATAAATGAGTCTTGGAAAAGCCACCCGCTCTTCAAGTGTCAATCGCACGAGCAGTGTCCCAGGCTCACGCGCACCAATGCTCGCTGTGCCGCTCCGCTTCTTTGTGGGTTCTCGGGGAGCAGATGGGGACCAGAGGAGTTCTTGGCCCGGCCACGGCTCAGGTCTTTGCCTCCTTTGGAGCCTGCACCAAACCATTGCTAGTTTGGTTAAGAGGGCGAGCGCATCCATCGCAGGCAGGCAGCGCGGTGCAGGCAGCAGGCTGGCTGGACCAGACCGCAGGGCTTTTCCTGGCGCCAGCCCAGCGCGGACCGAAACGCCCGACCCCGGCGCATCTCTGCTCGGCTGCCCACAGTGCGCGGGGAACGTTAATTACACCGAAACGGGAAGCAGCAACTCAAAACTCTCCCTGCTACCACTATAAAACTCACATGAAGTAATAAAAATAATTACCAGCAACACCGTATGTAATATCCTTCTGTGTCATCTCTCTCCTGTTGGTAATAAAGCTACCTAACAAATTAACTGTAAGGGAGGGCCCGTTTATTTACCTTGTAATTAGACTGTGCTGGAAAATGCTTCATGTGAAACGTTCATATGAAACCCTCGTATGGAGGGGTATAAACTGGGGAGGGCCAGCGTGCGGCAGGGTCCCCGTGCGGGCGCCGGCAAAGCTCTGCAGAACCGAAGGTGCTTGGGAAGCAGCACCCGGGCAGCTCCCCGGGACCCCGCACTGGGAGCCCCCGGGACCCCACAGCGTTCCCAGCCCAGCCCAGCCCAGCCCAGCCCGCCGCCATCCCCACCCCACCTCGGGCACGCCCGGCGCCCGGCTCACACCCGCGAGGTTAACGCTGTGCCACCGGCGCGGCAAAACCCATCCGTTTCTAGAAATCGCTCCGACACTGCTTTCTGACCTACGTTAGGCTGCGGCATTTATAAAAGTAAATCCGTTGTGCTATTAAACTCGGCTCGCAGCCCTTCTTTGCTCGCAGCCCCGCTCATCCCCTGCCGCAAGCAAGCGCGCGCTGCGCCCCGATGGTAGTGCTGCCGAGGGACCGAGCCGAGGGGCTGGCTCGGCACTGGCACCCATCCACATACGTGGGTGTCCGCAGACTTTCTCTTCGGCTGGTGCGTTCGCCCCCTCCCTTGGACCCTGGCAGAGCCGGAGGCCGAGCAGGGAAGCCTTTTGCTCCATCTGTTTCACCGCAGTCGGTTCTGCACCGTGTCTCCCGGTTCGTTGGTACCTTTAGAGCATCTCGTTGGCATCACGCGTGAGCTCGGATAGGAAAGGAGCAAACAAGCTGGTCAGATAAACACCCTGAAGAGGGCCTGTCTTTCCACCCTCCTTTTTTTTTGCCACCCTCCTTTCTCTCTCTTTTTTTTTTTTTTGGCATTTTGTTGTCTACAAAGACAAACAGCAAGAAGGAGAGAAAAGCTGCGCCTTCAGATCATCAGCAGAAATCTCTCCTCGCTCCGTTCGCCTGGGCGATTTGTTAAACTGTAAAACATTAAAGGAAGGACGGGGCGGGGGAGATGTGTTTTTTCGACTTTGTCTCTCATTTGTTAATTGTGCTCATCAGTGAACGTAATTTGTGGCAGAGATGGGGGAGCGAAAAAACCCAAGCAAGGAGCTGATCATATGCAGGGGAAATAACTCAGATGTGAAAATACTTCAGACTGGGAGATTGCACTATTTCTTCACACAAGTGTCCTGCTGTGCTTCAGAAATGCAGTGATTTAATGAGCTGCTGCAAAGGTGTTTGTTATTAAGGAATCCTGTCTCTGGGTATTCTCCCCCGTGCGATGAGGACGGAGCCCGGCAGAAGTTCTGACTCGGCGCCTTATTAAAGATTTAGAGGCTCTTCCCTCCCGCTCCCGGCTCCGAAGCGCCTTTTGAATCCGTTCCAGAATTAAACACGGTACAAGCCGAGCGGGGGCTTGTTCGACGCAGATGCCGAGTGAGAGTTAAGAAGAAATTAGAAAGGCATTTGTGTTAACAGATGTTCCTCCTCTCTGCCTTGGATCGGCGGCGAGCGGGGCCGGTGGCGCGGAGCCTGGCAAGAGCGGCAGAGGGGAGCGGGGGCAGCCGGGGGGCTGGCGGCCCCTGCCCAAACCCCGCAGGGTGCCTGCGGAGGGGAGCGGGGGCTGAGGAGCCCCTCGGGTTGCCCCGAATATCCCCTGCGTGCCGCGGAGCCTGGCACGAGGGCGTGCGTCCCCGCCGATGGCTCGGCTGGATGGGGAGCGACAGCAGAGCCCTGCACAGCTTACAGAAATTTCCCCCCCGCCCCGAGAGCACAGTCACACTGGCAAAGCCTCGGAGAAGGACAGACGCCCTCTGCCCGGTTAGTGCCCGTGCACCGCGCCGCCCACCCTGGCCCGCTCCCCCGGCCCGGCTGGGATGCGGTGCCAGGGACCGGTGGGACCATCCCGCCATCCCCGCCTGTGCCACCGACCCTCCCGGCCGGACGACCTCCGTCCGTCCCGCTACACCCGGGCAATCAGAAGCGCCCTCCGCAGCCGGCAGGCTCAGCCTCCAGCACCCGCACCCCCCCGGCTGCTGCAGGGCGTCCCGGCCCCGGCTCTGCCACCCAGCCCCGGTGCCGGCTGAGCAGGTCACCAAAGCCCCCTCGGCATCGGGAACGCAAACACCACCGAGGACGATGGAGAAGCCTCTGCCGCGCCCCAGACCCCCGGCGCTTTTGAACCCGCGCCACGCAGCGCGTCTGCTCTGGCTGCTGGGCTGGAGCGGAGCATTCCTGCTTTCGAGTCGCTGGAGCGCTGCTATTACTGCGAGGCTAAGCAGCGCTAATGGAGAACGCCTTCCAAGTTTCATTTTCCTCTGTAATGGAAAATGCAAGAGCGAGATTTCGGTCTGCGAGCACTTCTCTGAAAAAACAAATATCTTTATTGGCACTGGACAGCCTGCCAATCAGGCACAAAATTGCTGGCTTCTCTTTCTCCCCTGAAGGAATGCCTCTGCATACAAAGATACCGGAAAAACTTCAGGGCCCGGAGGATAAAAGGGCCTTCTCTGCCTTTCAGCGGGTGATTTGCAATGCATTGCTTCAGCATAATTTCCCATCTCCACCGCTCACAAAGGAAGCTCTGTTGCTATCTGTGAGTTTAATAATTTCTCTTCCCTACACCTTGCATTCATAATGCATCTTTCAACACCTCGGCTCCTGCTCTCCAACTGGGCTGCAGCTCTGCCTGAGCTCTCCCTCTTAGTTAGAGCTAAAGCGGTAATAAAAACAGCCTTAACATTCAAAAGACATCTTGAGCCAGGGAGCGGGCGGGATGCTCGTCTGGAGGAGGGAAGCAGCAGGCAGCACGGACGGCCCCGCCGATACCGGCTCCCGGCGCTGCAGCGCGCGCGCCCGCGAGCTCTCCGCCCCTCGGTCCCACCCGCGGGTGCCTCTGCAGGGACGCCGTCTGGACGAGCACCCCTCGTCCCAGGCAGCCGTGGGCCGCGGCGGTCCCCGCTCCGGCTCTCGTAGCGACGAGGAGGGGCGAGGAGCGGCAGCTCTGGTGAAGCACAGCGTTCTTCACCTCCGGTCCCCCCCGAGTCCTTGGCACGCCCACCCAGGGCCGAGCCGGTTGCACGGTGTTGTCCGTCTTGGGCTCTTTGGACCGCAGCAAGCGGGCCTGCGCCATCCCGAGAGGGAAACGGCCGGAAACTCATCACCACCTGCTTTCAGACGGGGGATTTGCATAAGTTATTCCCCAAAGCCTTCAGTCCCCACAGGACGTATTCTTTATCCATTTAGCCGGGAACGCAACTATTAAGAGCCCGCAGACATACAGCGTTTGCAAAATTAGCACAAAGAGGCTCCAAATAACCCATAAATCCATCTGTTACACGAGCCATGCCTGATCATCTCTTCTCCCTTTAGCTTTCCAAGGGGAAACGCTACGGTTCCTCCAGCAACGGGCAGCGAGCGTTCCTCATGCGGCCCCAGCACGAAACCCCCTGTTCCCCAGCCTGGGAAAGGTGAATCGAAGAGAAGTCCGCTCCAAAACTCGTGAGCAATCGCTGCTCTTCAGCCAGCGCCCGCGCAGGGACCTTTGCAATTGCGGCACGAAGTAAATGCGTCTTGACTTCCTCTCACCAGCGCCTGACCCTTTTATATCAAAACGCACCCAAAGGCTTCCCCCGTATCAGGCAGGAGCTCTTTCATAGCCGTCAGGAGACGAAGCTGCTCTTTTATTTATCAGGAGGGTCCTTACAAAGTTTGGCCCGAGTCCCCGGGGAAGCGAGGTGACCGTGCTGCCTCGCCTGCGAGCGTCCCCGGCGGTGCCGCCCCACCGCTCGCCCCGGCCGGGCTATTCAGCGTGAGATTTGGGGTTTCCCCTTCAAGCAAGCGGGGCGGCAATCGAGCGGATCTGTGGCGGGGCAGCGGCCGGGCGGAGGACAGCAGCAGCCCCCGGCCTCCAGGGCGAGCTCCCACCCGGGGCTGGCGGAGCACGCACGCAGCCGGCGTCTCTGGCGAAACCGTGGTCCCCAGCAGCGCCCGGCACCGCAGCCGCCTCGCAGAGCCGGACTGCTACTCGGCCGCGCTCCTCGGCCCCCGAGAGCCGCCCCTGCCCCGGCCTGCAGCTCTGCGGCACCCAGAGCCCCGCCGACGGCACGCACGCCTGCGGCAGCTTGCAAGGAAGCGCGCGTTGGGCCGTTCTGCACGGGTACAAAGTTCTGCAAAAACGTTACATTATTCATCTGCCGGAGCTCTCTCGCCCTCTGCTCGCTGTGCGGACGGATCGTTAATTATCTCCAGTATACAATGCAGGCGGCCGAAGGCACAGCCAAAACCAGGCGGAAGAACTGCCGGTGCCCCCCACCCGCTCCCCCGCTTCGCTGCCCGCCCGTCTGCAAGCGGGACGAGACCCCGTCCCGAGGAGACCCCGGGCCCAAATCAACACCGCGCGGACCGCAGTGACTTTCTTTATGTATTTTAGGTACAGTTCGGTGTGAAGCACAACTGTACACACATAAATAATTCAGACCGCTAAAGACTGCTGCAGAGGCGACTTTCCTGGGGATTTAATGTTCGCATCCCTCACGTTCCTGCCACAGCAAAAAAGAAAAATTACAAATTGATCTACGAGACCGGACTCCCCTCTCCTACTCCTTTGCGGCTGCTTTATAAACACCGGCTGAGCCCTCGCCGGGCTGGGCGTAGCCTGCGGGGCTGCGGGCAGGGGACAGGCAGCTGCGAGGCTGCCCGGGACAGCCGGCGCTGGGGTGGCCGTGCGCCGCGGCACCGGGTCCGTGCGGCTCCCCGGAGGCCTTTGGCTCCAACAAGAGCCCAGACGGCTCCCCGTGCTGGGGACCCGCCGCCCAGGCGGAGCGGCCGGTCACACCGGAGCCTGCTCCTCGCTCCCTCCTGCTCCTGGGGCCTCTCACGCAGTCCCCGGCATCTTCCTTCTCGAGGGGCAAGTCCCTGGTGCATCCTCGCAGCGTAATTGTGAAATTATTATGGTTGGTGATTTTAATTTAAATTGGATGGAGAAATGTTGTACTGCGGCTGACTCATTTGCTATGGATTTTCACTTAACCAAATTGATTAGTCAACCAACCAGACTTAACTTGAAAGTTGTAATCATTCATTATTAGATCTAATTTTCACGTCGCTCCCAGACTACGTTCAGAAATTGAACTGCAAAGACTTTAACGGAGTTAGGGTGGAGCGCCGGAAAAACTCGGGGCTGCAGCGGCCGGTGAGATCCCACTGCCGGTTGCCTGGGCTGGGGCTCGGCTGCCGGGGCCAGCGCCAGCGTCCCCATCCCGGGCCGCAGGAGCCGCAGCCAGGCTGCCGGGGAATTACTGCGAAATACAGCCCCACGTACGTCCCTCCCGCGGCTTATAAGGCCAATTATAGAGTGAAAGGTGGGAGCCTACGAGAAATCATCCGCTTCAACAAAAGCGTGTCGCCTGACGATAAAATCCTCCCTGCAGCAGGTCTCGCCTGCCGCCCACGCGCACCCTGCGTGCTTTCAGCGCCGGCTTGGTGCAGAGGGGAGCCAGGACGAGAGCGTGGGGACGGCAGGGCCGGACCCAGTCCCAGTGTCCCTGCCCCTTTGCGGGGCTGACGGCACCAGCATCCGTCCTCCCCGGGGACGGGGACAGAAGTCGCTTGCGTGAATGCGATGCTCCGCTCCCCTCTCCCCGCCTGTGCCCAGATTTGAGAACAGCTCCGTGCGGCTCTAATTACCGCCAGGCAGCGCAGAGGCCACCGCCTCTTTAAATAAGCAGGCTGCATGCCAATTAATACCTTTAATTAACAGGAAGGACTCGCTGCAGGGACTAGGACTCGCTCTCCCAGATGGACTCTGCCTGTTGGTCTAAACAGCGAGGCTCCGCTAGGTCAGGCTGGCCGGGACCCGCTGCCGAATTGCTCGCCGTTCCCTGCCAATTAAAATGACTGCAAAGGAGGAGATACCTCGGGCGGGACAGACGGACGGGCAGCGAGGGACAGAAGGCGCAGCTCGGCAGGAGGCCTGGCAGGTGTGCGGCAGCCCTGGCACCGGCACCAGGAGGGGCACCGGCACCAGGAGGGGCACCGGCGCCGGCCGCCTGCCTCCCCCCCTGCGGGCAGCCCTGGGCCGCCCCAGGGAAAAGCTGTGCCCAGCCGAGTGCCCGCGCCCACCCCGGCAGGGGCTCCCGGCCAAAGCCCGTTACGAGCAGCTTCTCGCGCCAAGGAGAGGCGGAGAGCATCCCCCGCCGGGAGCGGAGCACGAGGGGCAGGGCTGTCCGGGCCAGGCAGGGACGACGGTGAAGCCACCGCGTCCATGGGGTCGGTACCCCACCGGGTGCAGCTCCCCACCTCCCCATCCCAGTAAGTGCCACGGTAGCGGGAGGAGTGGGCCCGAGGGAGACCTTTATTCAAAGCAACGTACGTTAACGTCTCCAAAAGCTTTTAACGGAGGCCATTATTCCCACCCTGAGAATCAATGCATTTTAATTCCCTCCGAGCTATTTGTTTGGCTTTGCTTCTGTTTTTCAAACGCACGAGCCGCGTTTAACAAAAGAAGGGAGCCCTGCAAGAGAGACCGCACGTTGCCTTTTCCCTTGAAACTACTGGAAGTTCATTTTCAAAGCAGGGCAGTTTTCTTGGAATCAATGCATATCAACCAAAATCAATAGTTACTTTACGTAGATGGGCTGAGACACCTAAGTGATAGCGCTCGATGGCATTGGGACCCAAATCTGTGGTTTTCAACAAGTCAATGCATTTAAGGAGCTGCTACTGTCTTTTCACGTCAAATAATCCATTCGCAGATCAGACGGTCCCTGTCCACGGAGCCCGGTAACAGCCCCGGCGCTTTGGGGGCCACCGCCGCCCACAGCCCCCGCCGCCGGCAGCCTGCCCGGGGAGCCCTGCCCGCAGGGGCCGGCGGCAGCACCGGCAGCACCGTGCCGAGCCCCCGGCAGAGGTTGAGAGCTTTGCAAATCCAAGCAAATCCCGCGTTTAGCAACGAGTCCCAGTAGTTCAGCTCCCCCTCTCAGCGCGGGGTGAAAACCTCCGTGCAGAGGCATGCCAGCTCCTGACCACTTCCATTTGCACTGACATTTCAGAAGCTTTTTCATCTGGCTCTGCTCTTCAGTAGCGCAACCACCGGCGCGTCCAGGTGCACTGGCATGAAAGGCGGAACGTAAGCATATTTTTGCAGGACGGAGACGTTCCATCTAGTTGAAAGGCTCTGCCAAGTGCAGTGCCTTTAAGGAGAGAGAACTGCGAGTCCCACTCGTCCCAGATACTGGGGAGAACTCCAGGCAGGGAGAGCGGCCAGGGCCGGCGACTGCCATCAAATGCCTCTGTGATGTTCAGAGGCAGGCATTTTCCTCGGCTTTTTTTCCCTTCCTTTTGCTGTATGCAAATCACCGCTCTCTGTGAGTTATTAGATAACAAAGGACTGTTTTCTCTGCAGAGGCTCGCTCGTCTCTGAACCTTGTGAGAAGGATAATTAAGGAATGCCGGAGGAAGCCACGCAGAGGATCGTTTTCGCCCCTTCCCCAGCAGTCTCCAGGAGGAAACCACACCAGGCTTCCTCCACCAGAAACACGGCCGGGTTTTGGGGGGGAGCAGAGGACAGCGTGGGCCCCTGCGCCAGCCGTCCCCACGCGTCCCCCCCACCGGCAGGACCTCGGATGCTCACCCCGAAGCCTTTCTTTAGGCCAAAGCAAGGCGCCCGCCCCCCCTCTGCACCCCGGCAGAGGACGGCGCGAGCTGGCCGCGCCACGAGCTGCTGCAGCTCTGCAGCCCTCCCTCCCTCCAGGCGCCGAGGGGCTCCCGCCGGCGCGTCCCTTGCCAGCGCGTCCCGCTGCCGGGCGCCCGGTGCCCCTCTGGCAGAGCATCCTGGCGGGCCGCATCCTGCCCGCAGCCGGCCGCGTTGCCATGGAGAAGATTTCTGTGCCACCGGTGACACAAAGGAAATGGCGCTTTCCGGAGCTCGCCTGGGACGCAGCGCTAACGAGGAGGAGGAGGAGAGCGGGAAGAGGGCTTGCTTTCCGCTTTCTTTCAGGAATCGCAGGAGAAAACAATAAAAAACCCAACAGCGCGGGTGGGAGGGGCTCAGCCCTCGCCCGGGCAGAGCAGGGAGCACCTGCAGCCGAGCAGCGTTGGTTCTCGCTCGCTGCAGGGCGACGCGGCCCCGTCAGGAACCGGCGACGCGGCAGCGCAGCCAGCGCCCGAGCGACGGCTCAGGGGAGCCGCAGCAGCTCCCTGCGAGAGCCCCCAGCCCTCCCCGCCCTGGCCCCGTCCCGTTTCTGCAGCCTATTTGCGCCCCGCCTGCGCAAACGGAGGGAGAGAGGGGTCGCGGCTTCACCCCCTCGCTGTCGGCGTCTGCCTCAACGGCGTGGTTCGGGTGGGCTCGCGGAGGACGGCACCGTCCCCGCGCCACCTCTGCCGGGAGCCGGCCGCTTGCCGGGGCGCAGCCAACCTCTGCCGTCGCGCCGGGGCTTGCCGGCATCGCCGAGCAAACGCTGCGCTGGCGGTTGTCAGGGCGTGAGGATATCCCCCGGGGAAGGCTGTCCGGGGGGGGGGGAGAGCTGCTCACGCTTTGCTCCTGCTTCTCCTCCCCGGAGAGGCAGGCTGAGAGAGGGGGCACGGGCGGCAGCTACGGAGCGGTGAGAAGGCACGCAGCTCTGGACCTGCTCAACAAGGCTGTGCCGCCACCCGTCGTCACACGGGCACGAGGCTGAACCGGGGGGGGAGGAAGGGGGGAGGCCCTGCTTTCAGGCTAATTAGCCAGACCCAGCCTGAGCCGTGCCTGCCGACAGCAAGGGCGGGCGGGCGGGGGCGAGACAGCCGTGCCTGTGGCGGTGGGTAAGTGGACAGGCAGCTGTGGGCACCCCGGGGCAGGGGGCACGGCGGCAAAGCGAAGGTCGCGTGGCCCCGCAGACCCCTTTCCCCGGGGAGCTGCTGCGGCCCTGCAGCGCGGTAGCACGGCTGCTCTCCCGCCGCCTCGCCTCCGTCCTCGCGGACGCGTGCGAAACCCAAACCCAAACCCAAACCCCCCGTCTGACGGATCGCGCAAGCGCAGGCGGGTACCACGGCTCGTCCCTTTTCCCTTCTCCCACCCGCCACGTCTTCGTGCCAGCCCAGGCGTGCGCGGGTGCGGGGACTGAGCCGGCAGCACCGGGGCGAGCGGCGTCCCGGGCACCGCATCGCTGCCCCCGCCGTCGCTGCAGCCCATTCGGGTTCATAAATTCTCATTTGCTCTATACCGTTTGATTTTTGAGCATCTCCCAGACACTTCCTCACTTTACTACAATTGATGGGATCATGTGTAATTTGTAAATGATATTAAGTGAGGTAATAACACTCTGGGAACCGAGTGAAAATCATAAATTATTAAAAATTACTGCACTGAAATGTTACTACTTTGCTTTTGTACCTGACTGATGGCTCACATGCTGTCTTCTCTGCCCCCGAGACCTTCAAACCCACTCTTCTCCATCCATTACACCTACGTGGAAACCCGACAGGTGAAGCACAGGGTGAGCCAGAGGAGCAGCTTAGCCAGCACTTTCCTCTCCGCCTGAACTTAGGAAACAGCGATAGAAAACTCTCACGTCTTTCCCAAGACCCGCACAGGAGATGGTGCGGCCACGCTACCACCGTGTCAAAAAATCCTCTCTCTGCCGCGCGGCCCCGATCTTTTCCCATGGGTAGAGCTCTACGTGTATTTCCAGTAAGCGCCTCGCACCGGCTGCCCCGTCCCCCGGTCCCTCTCGCAGCAGCCGGTCCAAGAGCGGGGGGCAGCAGCCTCCCGCCCTCCTGCTCCACACCCGTCGTGGTCGAGCGGCGGAGACCCCGGATCGGCTGCCGAGATTCACGGCCCCCTCCCTGCGGCAGCCGGTTAGCTGAACGGCGACGCCACAGCGGCATCGCGTGCCTCTGCCCCACCGCTCGGGGACCGTGGCACTGGGCTGGCAAGCTGCGCTCCGTGGCACCCTGGGTGGGCTGGATGTCCCCGGCAGTGCCAGGGCATCACGGGACAAGGGGATTTTTCTGGATGAAATTGCGGCAAGAAACCGCTACCAACTGCGGCAAGCGTAACGTAGCGCGAGGCTGCCGCAGGGCAGCAGCAGGCAGGCTCGCTCTGCCCGCCTCGCGGGGTCGCCCGTGCAGGCAGAGCGCGGCTCCGCAGCCGTGGCTCGGGGCTGCGGCAGGACGCTTGAAGCCTGAGCTTCCGACGCTCTCGGCGAGGGAGCGCACTCATGCATTTTTCAGGCCGATCGATGCAGGCAGGCACCCCGTAGACATAATGACTGCGTTGGCCTGAATGCAGACACGGGCTGGGGGAACGGCTCCAAGTCTGGCGTAACAGACAGAGCCCTGCGAGAGCTGGGCATTATTTATAATTTAACTTATAATTTGCTGCTCAAACCCAGTGGTTTCAAGTGGTTGGATGTCAGCGTGCCTTTGGAGAAAGGAGCGGGACGGGAGGAGAGCGCGGCACTTCCCCGCTTCCCAGCCCGGGGCGTTTGAAAAGCTCTCCGCTCAGGTTCTGACCTGCTTTGAGTGGCAGAAGCAGCCTCCATCATTAACAAAAAAAGTCAAAATTGCAAAATACGACCCAGCAGGCCACGAGAAGGCAGACCCAGTCGCTCCGCGCGGCAGTCAGAGGCAATTTGGGAACAGTGCTGCAGGTAACGGTCACAGCCCTCAGCTCCCATCTCCCCCCTCCCTCCGCGATGCAAGGGGAACCCAGCCCGGGGGGCACTGGGAGAGGAGAAGCCTGCACTGGGGGCAGCTTCTCCCTCAGCCTCCAGCGTCCCGACGGCGCTGCCCCATCCTCGCCCTCTGCCCGGCTGCAAAAACGTCCTCAGAACGAAATCGTCAGCAGCAGGCGGCGCGAGGGCCGTTGAGGGGTGCTACGGGAAGCGCTCTGGCCACAGGGGACAAGGCGACGTTCGGTGCCGGTAGCGAGACAGAAGGCAGGTTACTATAAAAATGTTTTGTCAAAACTTTTTTCCTCCTACAGAAAACAAGGTTTTCAGTCAAACTGTTTCTGGTTGAAAGCAATCTGCTTCCTTTGAACAGCTTTCCAGATCCAGCAGTTTGGGCCAAAACTTGTCACTTTTAAGCCAGCTCTTTTCTCATCTTTCAGCAGATTATTTTTTACTTCCAACAAAGTCATAAACCATCCTTTGTCTGGCATTAGACAGATTATAAGCATGTAGCCATCCCGTTATTTTACGTGAATAAGGTATTCGAGCTATCCATTTTGCGTTTGCTTTGCAGCCCCGCAATGTCTCCTTCCAGGGCTGGGCGAGGAGCACGCCGTACCGCAACGCCGCACCGCAACGCCGTGCGCAGGAGACCGGCCCCCTGCCACGGGCTCGGAGCTGGGGAAAGCTGCCCTGGCGAGCTCCCAGCCAAGGAGCAGGGCTGGACTGGGAGAACAAGAGGATCAGACCGGCTCCACTCGGCTAAAACCGCGTCCGGCAGCGAGGGTCACGGTGCAGG
The DNA here is from genome assembly GCF_035582795.1 of Mycteria americana. Classification (NCBI taxonomy): domain Eukaryota; kingdom Metazoa; phylum Chordata; class Aves; order Ciconiiformes; family Ciconiidae; genus Mycteria; species Mycteria americana. The sequence goes on from NC_134383.1 coordinate 989,226, forward strand.
GGAGCGCGGGGCTCGGCGCTGACGTGCAGCCAGCATGGAGCAGCACCAGCGCCCGTGCCCGGCTGGGGAACCGCGGCTCATCACAAATGGCTAAGTATTGTCCCCGAGGCGCGAACCAAGCTGGATATCCGAAAGATCATTTTAGCTCCTCTTGCAACTTCTCCTCTACTCAATGGAAAGCAGAAAAGTTGGCTTTTCACTTCCTTTCCTCTGCCTGTCTCACCCTAAAAAAACCCAAGCGCTCCAAAGCAACAAAAGCTCCACTGCCTTTAAGGGGAAAGCAACGATGGGAAAGGCAGGACAGAGCTCCATTCCGTGCCCAAAACGCATCGTGCCACGTGTGGCAAATTGGGCAAACACCCTGTAGCAAAGGCCCAGAGGTGGGAGCTTGTACGCGGAGAGCTTTGCTCGGCCTCATCAGCATCGTGTCCCTCGTCCCCGCGCCCAGCGAGTCGCAGGAGCGCGAGGGAGCAGGACTGGGCGCAGCACTCGGGGTGCTCAGGCTTCGGGCACAGCCTGCCAAACTTTTAAGACTATTCGCAAAACCAGAGGTTTGGGCGGTCTGTGGCCGCCCAACCTCTGCTGTGGGCACTGTCCATACCCTGGCGGACCCGAAGCAAGCCCATTGCCCGCAGCTCGCCGCTCCCCGGCTGGTGAGCGAGGCCAGCAGGAGCCACGCTAATCCGGCCACAGCGGGGAGCCTCTCCGTGCAGATCCGGTATCGCACGTTATCGATTGCCACCGCGCCTCAGGCAGCGCCGGAAGGGAGAGGACGCGCGTGCATTGCGGCTGGGCTGCCGCGGGAAAGCAGCGCTTGCACGAACCCAGCCGACATCGGGTCCCTGCCACAGCCGGCTGTGCCCCGGCAGGAGCCCTGCACGGGGGTGCGGGCTCCCCGCGGAGGGTGGGCAGGGCAGTGGGGACCCCAGGGAGCCAGGGGACATCCCTCAGGGGGTCTGTGCCCAGCTGGCTCCCCGGTTGTCTCTTCCAAATGTTTCTCTTCCTTTTATTTCCTTCTGGATGGGGTGTCTGCGCTGCAAGCGGGGAGGTGGGGAGGGTCCCGCACGCACGAGCAGAGGCGTGACGATCCAGGGCGATGAGATTGCGCCGGTAGCGCGAGATGCCGTGAAACCAAGTCGCGGCGAGCCCGGGCAGCGCGCGGCGTGCCGAGCTGCGAGACCCGCAGCGGCTGCTTGCACCGTCGGAGGGCTCGGGGTGGGGGTTTGCATCCTGCTGGTTTGAAGCTGAGGCTGTCGGATCAGTGCAATAGCTCGTAAGCTGTCAAATCACATTTTCAGAAGCAAATTGCCTTTATAATTAATTTAATTATTATTACAGTGCCGAGTTTTTGTATTGGCTTAATAAACGTAATCAGGTTTTGCCCTCAGTCTCCCTCCCTACTCCTACTTCCTTTCGTGAGTCGGGCGATTTGGGGAGGGGAAAAGAAAACAGGCGCAGGCCGAGTAATTAAAGTTTCGATTGTTGTCGTTCGTTAAACGGTACACGTTTTAATTATCCTGCGAGTCTGGCCATGCCTTCACGTCACCCGTGGCTCGCGGAGGAGACGCCAGCCCCAGCCCCAGCCCCCCGCTCGCAGGCAGCAGCAGTCGGGCTCCTGCGCCAGGGCTGCTCCCCCCCAGAGCCGGTAATTTTGCGTTGCTGTGGAAACGGGCGATGGGGCAGCTCACCGTCTTGTTGCTGCCGCTGTTGTTGCAAGAGCTGTAAACTGCCCCAGCCGGCCGGGCCCCCAGCCCAGAGGGGCCCCGGGAGGGTCCCCAGGGGTTCCCGGGCACCCCCAAAGCGCTGGCGAGCCCTACACCGAGGCAGGCTCGGTCCCCGGTGACACCGGGTACCCGCCCGCCACCGCGGGGAAGACGCACGCTCCCGTCGCGGGCTTGCCGGCAGCTGCGGGACCGCGGGGACCCGGTGCCGTGAGCCCCGGCAGCAGGCGGGCTCTGGGCTCCCCGGGCCAAGCCAGGACGAAGAGCAGCAGATCTTGCAGGAAACATCCAGCCTTGAGCCAACGACGCCCTGCGGGGAGGACGCGGAGAGCCGCTGCCCGCGGAGAGCGGCTCCGCCGCCTGGTTACCCTCACGGCACCTACGTTCTAACCTGAAGAGAGGGGTGCTGGCAGAGGCACTCCACCCACGAAGATGCCGCGTTTCGGGCTGCAGAGCGAGACCTATCCGCTTTTAATCCCATTAGCGCCTGCCGTGCTGCCCTCGCTGCTTTTTAGCGTCCGGATCCAAAAGCTTTGGAGCACCAACTCAGCCGCCTCCCCAAGCTGAAGAGCACTACATCCGCATTATTACCTTTATCAAGCCAACTTGTAATCTAATCAAAACGATATCAGCTTAGTTTGACGAGATCTATTTTCCACGCACCCACGTTGATTGGCATTTATTATATTACCTCCTTTAATTTTTTATTAATGAGGTTCCGTATCAGCCCTTCCATTATACTGTCCAGGATTGATGTCAGCCTGACAGGCCTGTAATTACCCGCATTATCCCACTGACTTGTTGGAAATGCTGGCACGGCACGAGGTTCCCTGCAGCCCCCGGAGCCTCCCCGGCCCGGACACCCGGCGAGCAGCGTGCCCGCTCCCGGGGCCGCTGGGAAGCCGCCGTGCCAGCGCCGTGCCCGCGCAGCCCGTCCCCCACCGGCAGCTCTCCGCCAGACACAGATAGCTGGGCTCTCTGTCCTGTCGTCTTATTAATTCCTAATTTCCAATTTGCAGGAGGAGAGAACCTTAGCCCTCCATCACGCTAGCCCAGCAATCACAGCGATGAGCCAAGTATCTCTGGACAGTCTTTAATTTATTTCCCGGCGCACACGGACACTGCTGAGAGACTTGATGGCACCAGCTTAAACCTAATAAATTACTCAAGTACCAGAGATTAGTTAATAAAGTGTCAAGCGCCCGTAAAGTGCTGCTTTGTCAAAGATACAAAATATTCCTCTGTTTCTCCCAAGATAAATAGCTCCCGTGGAGGGAGGAGCGTCCCGTCTCCCACGGCGCTGCCGCCTCGTGAGCGGACGCTCCAAGCGCAGCATCCCCGCCCCGGGACCGCGGTGCCGTGCCGGACGCGTCCCATGCACAGGGCGTCCGTGCCAGGAACTCGGCTCTCCCAGCCTCCCCCCATCCTCCTCGCCGGCTCCGGCGCCTGCCTGCCCACCAGCGCGGCCGGCTGCCTCGCGGATGCCATCTACCCTAAAGGACACGCGATGCGATTGCCGCCCGAACCGCCGGAGTCCCCTGGCGTCGCGGGAAACCTTCTGCCACCTGCGGGACGATGCCAAATCACCGTTCAGGCTGAAAATGCCCTCTGACTGGACGCCGTTTGGAGGACGTTCCAGGCAAACAGAGCGTAACCCCGGCCAGCGGGCCAGCCACTCGCGGCACGGGCTGCTCGCGGCTGCCAGCCTGCACGCCAAGAGCCCGGCCACCCGGCATGGGGGCTGCAGGTTGAGGCGAGGGGCACAGCACCGAGACCCCAGTCCTGCCCTTTGGCTTCGCACCCAGACGCTCCCCGCTAATACCAGAGGGGCTGGGGGAACCCGTGGGCAGAGCCGTCACCCCGCTCCCGGCGTCAGCGTCCCCTCCGTCTCCTCCCCGAGCCCTGCATCCTGGGCAGAGGCTCCCGGCGGCCCCGAGAGATCGGAAACCAGCGGTTAAAGAGTCGGTTGCCAGCGCGCGGTGTTTGAGGCTGTGCAGAGAACAGCGAGCGGCAGCTCCGAGGTGTTGATGGAACGGCCAGAGCGGAGCTCACTCGGTGTTTCTGCACTTGTGCTGCTTCATTTAACGACCAGACAATACAAAATGCAGCTAGAGAAGGGTAATTACGGAGTGAGGTAGGATTATTTGGGGGTCAAAAATAGAAAATATTCTGCAGGGAGCTACCAGGAGCCCCGTGCGATCCCCGCTACGGGTGCGGTGCCATGGGTGGGCTGGGCCGGGGATGCTGCTGGGGGCACCAACGGCTTGAGCTCTCCCTTGTTTCATCGCACAGCAAGAGCGGTACGAGGAGGAGATAAAACATTCAGCGAGGCTTTCGGATCTCCTGTGTCACGACCAAGCGCCTCTGCAGGTTGTGTTTTGGCTTTTTCATTACCGAGGAGCTCCGTGTTTAATCAAAACGTAAGAGGGATTTCATACCACCTGAAACGTGAATCTGCACCCGTCTGCCTCCCCTCTCCCCACCACAAATCACCC